>NC_058501.1:21571633-21918300 GCF_020382885.2 Scatophagus argus
CTACAGGAGCGGACAGGATGTCTTTGACTGTGGCCAAGGCCGATGGGGTCACTGTGTTCACTTTGACCTCTGACTCTCAAAGTCTTTGCCCTCCGCTGTGCCAAATCCTCAAGGGTCTTTGCTACAGCCCCCCATGCTGCTCTGTGTCTCAGCACTTGAGGATCATCCAGAGAACTTCTCAGTCACTACTGGGGGTGTGTTACAACCTCAAATGTTTGACGTTTCTGTAGGCTGTACACTTTTATTAAATTTAAAACTTTTTCTTTCACCTTTTTATTTCAATTCGGATTTCAATTTACATTTCAAAAATTCAACTAGAAGCTAGTTTTTGTGTCCATGTCACTTTGTAACAGAGTTATATAAGACAGTTTTTAGTTAAACTGTCACAGCTGTGCACATGCCTTCGTATTATGTTTTGTTTAATGTTACATTTAGAAAACACCACAAAACTATGAGAGAAACTGGTCCAATATACGCATACACTGTATAGACAAAAGTATTTGAACACAACTCTTGATGAACTGGAATGGAGGTTGTAAGCCAGACCCGACCTCACACATGCTCTACTGCATGAATGGGCCAAAACTTCCCACAGAAACACTCCAACATGTTGTGGAAAGCCTCCACAGAAGAGTGGAAGCTGTTAGAGCTGCAAAGCCGTCTGTGTGTTTAGGATGAGACGTCATTAAAGCCCCTCTTGGTGTGCTGGTCAGGTGTCCGAATACTTTTGTCCATAAAGTGTATGTTCCAGTTAACTTTAACTGTCACCTGGCAGCTGCAGTTGACGCTACACAGGTTTTCATGCTGCTGTTCATGTTCTTCCTTCTTCACAGGCCATTCATATTATGGTTGGGTTGTTCAACATCGGCCTTGGAGCAAACTTTGTTTATTCCTCCCCATATCCTTTTTGGTTGGGAGGGATGGTAAGCAAGCTATTTTTAAAGATATTTTTTTTGTGTCAACGTATACGTTTGTTTACTGGCAATAAACAAATACAGTTTTATCCGGGCTGTTCATTTGCATATGAGCATGCCAACGTTAGCTGAAAGCTAACTGTGCCTTAAGAGTCCAGCCTTTTGCCAGTCCGCAGATCCAATTTCCAACACTGAAAAGTCTAAAAATATCTGAAGAGCTTTTTGATTGCCTTACAGATTTCTGCCTAAATCGAAGTGTGTTTTGTGATTGGACATCTTAATCTCTTATTTCAATAGATATATTGTCAGCTCAGATGATATTAATAAGTAGCAGTTACATTGTACCATCGTGATGGCCCACCAGCACATGCATGCAAACAGTGTTTTGTAAAAAGTATATATTCACAAGGCAAAATAAGGACAATTTTATGTGCATAACTGAAGCGTTGACTGATGCCGTATTTAATTTCAAAGCCTTTTTTGGCTGATACTGATGACATGCCGATATTAACGTGCATCCAAAATATCAGTCAAAGATACGAGATATGGATATATCTCTATATATCTATATATAGTTATGTAGACGTAACTGAAGTTTAGTGTTTGTGTGGAAGAATGAAATTTTGAACATTTTGCTTTTTGTTTTTTCTCTAGTTTATGTTATTTGGAGCCGTGGCCATTTTGTCTGAGAAGTACCCCAGTCCATGTCTGGTGAGCAGCTCAGCTTTGCAACAGTCACATGTTATCTTCCATTTTATTGCCATCTCTTATTCTTGTTTTATTTAAATACCAATTAAATGGAGGAATTTTTGAGTTTTTTTTCGAGTTGCACTGGGTTCTCAGTATAGTTTTGTTGCTGTTGTCGTTTTGTAATCGACCATATATAAAGTGACCATTTTGTATTTCAGGTCATCCTCAATGTGATTCTGAACCTATTAGGGGTTGCTTTTGCCATTGCAGCCATCACACTCTACAGCATCGATATAGCACTCTTAAGCTTATGGTGGGTATGTGATGACGATTACGATTTTTCAAGATACAACACGCCGTCTCCTTCCGAGAATATCGTGAAGGAAAAATGTTTGGAGGGCAGAGCACTGGTTCTGGTAAGTGAGGAAATCATCTCAGCAGTCAAAAAAGTTGTATAACTAATGAGCAACTCATCCCAAACCATCTTTGACAAGTCAGAAATAATAAAGAAAAAACACTGAATGAGAAGGTGTGTTCACACTGTTGACTGGTACCACATCTCTAAAGATTTAACACAGTTTTTTGTGTCCTACCAGATGCTCATGCAGAGCATCATTGCTGTGCTTATTGTCCTGTCGGTGTTGGAGCTCTGCGTTGCCATCAGCTCTGCTGTCTTGGGGATCAAGGCTCTGAGGAACAGCGACAAGGCAGAAAGGTAGATTCTGCAAAATCATATCTTATTGTTGAACCCAGAGGAGGTTGACTGGCCTTAAATGCTCCTTTTTGTTGTTTGTTTTGTGCAGCTTCTTGTTGGAATGTTTATGTAATGAACTTCTGGTCATATTGTCATTTATAATGTTTTTTCCCAAAAAATATTAAACTAGTCCTTTAAAAAGTGCAATAAACTTGTCAGGACGGACATGAATACAAAAATGTAGACTGAAATTGTCCCTGCTGCAGCTTGTGCAGTGTGTGAATATGTGCTACTCTTGAGGATTTCCGTATGTCTGCTCCTATCTATGTGCTTTTCTGATGTTATTTTTGTCTTTTAGGCCACTGATCACTCAGAACATCACACAAACCTGCTGAAGGAACTCACCAGTGATCTTACAGCCTAAATGGTGTTATGTTACTATCATCCTGTGCATTTACACCCTCGACTCTATGTATCATAAGGTCAATGCGTTACAGAAATTCAGCCGTTCAACTCTCTGCCAAACTTTTCCTTTAGGGGTTGGTTAATAGTATTTATACTTATGTTATTTTTTGCACATACACTTGTATTTTTGATAATAATCTGCATCAAATTGTACATGCTGCTGTCCATTTCATTCTTTTATTTGTTGTTCCTGGTTATTCTGATTTTCTATATGTCTTATAGTCTCTATGTTTGTGAATAAGAGGGAGGTGTATGCTTGTGTGTGTGACATTTATGTATTGATAGGGTTTTGGTTTGCTATTTTTACAATATTAAGTCATGTAAAAAAGAAAACCACTGGACCAGGAGGTCCTGTATTTGTGATAATTATGTTACAAGGTATTGTGCTATTCCACTGATCTGTAACAGCCACTTTCTCCAGCAAAGTGTGTGTCTGGGGTTGGGGGGTCAGGATGGATTTATTGGCAAATGTTCACTTCAAAACCTATAACATTTAAAATTATTTTTCTCATTTGGAACACTACAGCGTCTATTTCAAAACAATTATAGTTTTTCTGTCTTGAGTCTTTTTTCTTTTGTTTTTAAATCAAGTGCTGATTTTTTTTTGTCTTTGTAGGATAATCCCAAATAAAAGAGGAAAATAATCAAATGTAATGAAGTATGGTAGGGTATAGTTATTTTAGAGCATTTATTAATTGGAAGTCACAGAACAATTCCATATGTATCTATCTCTCTCTATATAAATCAGTCAATCATAAAGTAGAGCATTCACAGTTATCGTTGAGTGTTGAGCTGAATGATCAGCAAAGAGTTAAAGTTTCTTGGCTCCACCGGGCTGGGAGGTACTTCTGGGAACATGACATTAGTGCTTCTCCTCCACTTCTAAACAGTAACTGCGCAATAAACAGTACAGCTTTCTACCTGAGGGGGAGGGCAATAGTTTTGCTTCTAACGGACACAGACAGGTAAGATTTCACTCTCTGTTTCATTTATAGACCTTAGTTAAATTTGAGTCAGTTCGTATCATGTATACAGTCCTGTGCTGCTACCTAAGTGAGCCCATCCTATCAAGGCATTTAGCAGCCATCAGCTTTGTTAATCGATAAATGGTTCACGGTAAAAATAGAAAGCGGAGGATGCTTTCAAGGCAATGTATCGAGAGAGGAGTCGTGTGTGACAGGCGGGTTAAAAACGACAAAAGAAACGCAGGTGATTTCTGTTAAAATCAATACATGCACAATCCAAGATGGCGCATAACTTCTTCCTCGCTTACTGACTGTTGGGCGCTCACTGCTGTCTTTAGTGGCTGGAAGCTATACTACCATAATTCGTACACATCATCGTATTAAGCCATGTTAGTATTTGACCAAAAATGTTACTAGCCTTAAGAGTTGTCTCCGAGAAAATGTTTTCAAGGTCGCGATTGAACTTGAACAACTTAAACAACACTCTGTTATTGCAATACAGCTTCCGACCAACGGCGGCAGCACTGAGCACAACGACGCCGAGTGAGCAGCACTCCCATCCGCTAGAAGGGAAGATGTAGAGCGTTATTTTAGATTTTACACGGTAATTTTACTTTATGTACTACACGTCTGGTTTACAATCCAGCACACAATCCACCTGAATAAGTCGTGTTTCTGATGCAGCAACTCCTGGTTGGTCGCGGAGAACTATCTTCCGCATTAATGTCTCAAACGGTTGCTTTTCCGCATTGCTCCAGGGCTTACCTTTTGCTAACGTTATGCATTTTAGCGTGAGATACTCCGTACAATAAGCTATTTTTGTCTGATTCCGGTCAAGTTAACACGACGAGCTCAGTACTATTTGTGCCTTTAAAGGTGGAGTGAAACAAATATGCGCCATTAAACTTGAGCTCAGTGTTTGTTGACTGAGGAAGGAGGCGCAGTGGAAGTTTGGAGCTTCTTTTGCAAACTACTCCTGTGGCTGAAAACAAAATATTAAATTGAATATTGAATAAATATTAGGAGTAAACACATGTCCTACATAATGCTTACTCCCAGTAACGGAATAATATCTGTGCTCACAGACTTGACTCCCTCATCATGCTGTACTTTTTGCACTTTGTGTGTCCGTTTCAGTTGTTCATTAGGAACACCCGTTTAAAAGTCGTTTGTGCTGCAGTTGAAGTGTTCTTGTCATTTTAACCGGAGCTCAATGACTTTAAGTGGGTTTTAAAAAGGCAACAGAGTCCTTAGTATCATGACTTTCTGTTCCTAGTTCGGGTCAAGCTCTAAAAATGCTGGATCGTACAGTTCTTGCTGTGTGATTCAACTTGGTGGCATATTTCATAAGATCTTCCTGCCTGGTAGATATAGCTGTCTTTTGAATGTTTATAGTGAGGGCGTTTTGTGTTGTACTCCTGCTGCTGACTGAACATGTTGTTATGTGCGGTATTAATTTAATTCAGTACTTCAACATTAAGATTCAGCATGTATTTGGTTCATGATGAAAGAAGCAGCAACCAAAACTTGACTTCAGCGGATTTTTCATTTTATATATACTCTCCTGTAAGTATGTCATGATGCCATGACCAAAAGAAAATAACACCCTCTTCTCTTCCAGCCTACAGGAGCAGACAGGATGGCTGTGACTATGGCCAAGGCTGATGGGGTCACTGTGTTCACTTTGACCTCTGACCCCCAAAATCCTTGTCCTCCACTGTGCCAAATCCTTGGCGGCCTCTGCTACAGCCCCATATGCTGCTCCGTGTCTCAGCACTTGAGGAGGGTCCAGAGATCTTCTCAGTCAGTACTGGGGGTGAGTTACAACCTGAGAGAGTGCATCAGTATATTCTGGCCCACAGCGCTGCTAAGCATTAGTGCCAGCTGGTAGCTGCAGGTATACTGCACAGGTGCTTGTGCGTCATGCCGTTTCCCCTCCTCCACAGACTCTGCATATTATGATTGGCTTGCTCAACATCAGCCTTGCGGCGATCCTCTTTAGCGGCGGCCGCGGCTCCTTCTGGAGATTGGAGGAATCTGGGTTTCCGTATTGGTTTGGAGGAATAGTAAGCAAGCTAATATTGTATTTTTAATGTTTTTTTTTTTGTTCCTTTCAAAATCTACACCTGTTTAGTCCAAAATTTACAAGACAAATACAACTTTACAGGAACTGTTAAGCTGGTTCTTGATCATGTTATTAATTTACACGTAGGATCTGTTTCCAGTTGTTGTCTTTACGTTGTGGTATTTTCATAATAATTTGATAATGTCGCTCAACACGAGATCTGTATGACTGAACAGTTTTGTTTTTTGACTTTTCTCTAGCTTATTGTGTTTGGCATCGTGAACATTGTGTCTGAGAAGTACCCCAGTCCATGTCTGGTGAGCAACTTCTAACATCCTCATGTTATCTTTTATTGTCATCTCTTATTCTTGTCCTGATGATGAAGAGTTTTGGACTTTGTAAATGTAACATGTCGTATCCCTTGACAACACGTACACCCGCGTTCACTCACATGTATACAGGTTGTGTTTTAATGGAAGGGGGTAGAATATCCAGCAGGTTCGGTTTCTTGCTTCAAGGCACTTTGGCAGAGTTGCAGTTTGTTAAAATTAATAGCACTCAGCTGTTTCCACTACAAACCTTTCAGTGTAAAAGCGGTGAGACTGAGTTAACTGTAAAAGCTCGTGTGGTTTTGTGTTTGTTTGTACATAAACTGACCGTTTTTGTATTTCAGGTCATCATCAGCGTGATTCTGAATCTAGTTGGAGTCGCTTCTGCGATTGCAGGCATCGTTCTCTACAGCATCAATATAGCACACATACGGCTGTGGTGGATCTGTAATCGTTACGACTATTCGGATTACAACACGCCAGCTCCATCTCAGCGAGACCATGTCTTCAAGGAGGAATGCTTGGAGGGCAAAGAGCTGGCTCTGGTAGGTGCAGTTAACATACAAGTCATTTGTCTGATGGCTGAAAAAATAGAGGACTTTGATTGTTTTACAGGTTATTTTAGGTTATTCACACAGAATGAACTAATAATAAAAAAACACAATAGCTTAAAAATGAGCAAACTGTCAAATATGAGCTTGTTTCAGCTTCTGAAATGTGAAAATTAGCAGCTTTTATATGTTCATAAACTGATTATTTGGTTTTCTTTTGTTTTCTTTTTTTTGTGTTTTTTTTTTTACTCTTGACAGGCAATTTGAAGACGTCACCTTGGACTGATTGTGATTGGCTTTTTTTCTGACGTATTATAGACAAAATCTGCAGAGGTCCATTGCCTTCACTAAAGACAATAAATTTTAGCTTGTAATTTTAACTTGCGTTGCAATTATGTCTTCTGTATCTTGACTTTCTATGTCTATGTTATTATGATCAAAGATGCTGATAATTAGGATAACCAGACTAACCTAATCCTGGTTATTAGGTTAAGCTATTGGAGAAGACCGAGGCCACCTGATTTAATTTGCTATCATTTCCTCCTTGTTTTGAATCAGTGGGAGATGGTAAAATTCGTGTGGTTCTCTGTGCCTTCAGTAAATAACCAGTCAGATGTCCTGATGACTTGGTGCCACTTAGTGAATGGATGTGAAACAAAGCGGCTGCGTCCCACAAGGGCCTGTGGAAGTTATGTGTTTGACACTTATGTTCTTTATTATCTTTGACTGTTCTCTTTAAGCCAAAAGTGACACAATGCAGCAAGCATGACAGTTAGTGAGAGAACATTAGGCTTTAGGTCTGTGTGGAGCCGCTCTGTTCATTCGGCAGCAGCTAAACCATAATGAGATGCTTCACGAGTACCAAAACGCATCCAAGCTGTTGAAATGCATCAGCCTGAATACTGCAGGTGTATGCAGCACCTGCATGCTCAGGTGTGACTTAAAATGTTCATGGCATTGTAGCTGAACGCCTGATCAGGGGTCTGATGGGTCATACATATGGTTTAACATGTGTCATCTTGTAATGATGGGGTAGTAAGTCATAACTATGAGGTACAGATGTTGTAATTATAAAGTAATATTGTTCACTTTTTTCTTTTGGTGATTTAATGTGCTTCTGTAATAATTACAGCCTGAAATGTGACAATTTGAAGGAACTGGGCCAAGTAACACTACTAATTTAATTAAATTAACAAAAAAGTTAAGTTTAAGAGTTTAAAGATTTTAAATTAAATGTTATTTTTGTGTCCCACCAGATGCTTCTGAGAAGCATCAATGCAGTCCTGATCGTCCTGTCAGTCCTGGAGCTCTGCGTTGCCTTCAGCTCTGTTGTCCTGGGAATCAAAGCTCTGAGGAGCAGCGAGAAGAGCAACAACAAGGTGCAAAATCAAATCTGTCTGTCTGCAGAACCTGTAGTTCACCCAAGAAAGGCGCTTGGGTGAAATGCTCTATTTAGTCAGTTTCCTATGTTTGGTGCGTGTCACAGCAGCTTTTCTACAACACGTGTTATATCACATTCTGATCACATATAGTGGAAGATTCCTGCAGGAGGTCATATGCTCTGAGTCGAGTCCAGCCCTCAGGATGTGATTCGCTGTTAGCTCATACCATGGGCCATCACAAGTTAATAACCAACACACCAAACTCGGGGGCTGTTTGGTCTCAGGGGGGCTCCAACGCGGATGATCTTAATGCAAATAAGAAGGTTCTACAGTTGCATCAATACTCATAAAAGTGTGAAATTTGGCAACAAGTATCCCAAAACAAAGGAGAAGCAATAGAAGAAGCAATAGAAGCTTTGCTGTCGCGCTATTTTAAAACATCACCCATAACATCCTCAAAAACACACACAAAAAAAGTTGCCTGCAAATTCTTGTCAAACGGGACTATTTTCCCGCACTTTGTCGTGAATATTGTCCCCTCACTTGTTGAGCCCAGGATGACCTTTCTGTCTCAAAACTGACACTTACTGCCACTACTGCTATTTGACCCAAAGTATAATGTGAAGTGGATACTCGGCTATAAAACACAAATGATTCTAAATGTTTTTTTATGTTGTTCAAATCAGTAACGTTACTATACTCTAATACTAATTAAATACTCCACATCCGTGTGCACCTAAGTACTGGACATTTAAGAACAGACCTACAGCTTAAATAAATCCGTCAGCAAAGGCATGAACGCTGATTTTATTACAAAGAATATATTTTATGTGGTTTGTTGCCAAGTTGTATTTTCCTCTTGTGAAATTTGGGCTGGATTCCAGAGAGAAAAGTGGGTTGAAACAAGTGTGATTTTTCCTCTTTCAGAGCACCGATGAGCCGGAGCTCTACAAAGCGCTGCTGGATGAAGTCGAGAGTAACCCCACAGCCTGAATGAAAACCTCTGCTTTGTGCGGTCACTGAAATCCTGTGCATTTACACAAATTCAGCTGGCACAGTTGCTGACAAACTTTTACGAGAAGAATTGCTTTGAAATATTTGCACTTACAGTGGGCTTTAATCTTTAGAGAAATAAGAAATAAATAAGTTCTAAAATATTTTTTTGCCAATATTCTGCACTGATCTGAAACGTATTCTGCTGTCCATTTCATTCTCTTTGTTGATGATTTCTTTTGAATTGTTCCTGCTTTATATGTGATTTTCTACGTGTTTTGGTCAGTATGTTTCAAGTAAAAGGGAGATTCATTCATTTACTCATGTGTTGATGGTACCGCTGCACATTTCATTTTCTATTTCTGCCATCCATTGAAGAACTAGTTGAGCTCTTTTTGTTTAAATCGGAACAATTGTAGCTGAAAGACAAACTGAAATGTGAGGTGAAGACGATAGGTACTGTTTATCATCAAAATGAAACTTAAAGAAAATGATTAAATCCAGTCTGCTCGGTAGTATTAATCCTTCCTGTTATTTTATCTGCATTAGAGTTTTGCCGCTGCTTTATGTTACCTCTAATACTGCTATAAAAGTACGTTTTCACAGCAGTTTTGCTACTTCCAGCCCCACTGATTTCTGTACTTGCTTTTTGTTGAAGTGGGGCTTTTATTCTTACGGGAAGTGACATTTTGTTGCTGCCAAATGATCTGCTGGCAGAGGGATCAAACTGTAGCTTTTACAGCATCAGATCATCAACAGGTGAGTCCTCGTGTGCTCTAATGTGGACTTTACAGGGAGACAAGCTGAGCGAGCTCTGAACAGGACCTCACTGATACGTTTTAATGGTAAAGTTTGTCAATTTTGAGTCATTTTAAATTGTTTCCGTGGTCTGTGTGGGAGATGAGTGTTTCGGGATATGTCATAAAGTGCAACACTTCAGAGCAACTGAGACGATGCAGCATTTTCTGCATTACTGAAATTTACCTGAAAAGAAAACATTACAACCAGGCGTCCAGCCTTTAGGTGACAAAACTGTCTTTGCCGAAGGTTTAAGAGGTTCGGATTGTTCAATATTTTAATGTCGTAAAAGTACCCCATGTGGCTGAGAAATACTTAGAGTGACAGTTGATGTACCTAAGACATCTCAAGGAAAATTCTTATGAAACCGGAGCAAACTTAGGCAGCCAAAGCCTCTGCTGCATATTTCAGACTTGGTAAATAAAGAATTTTAAGCAATGATTCAATAAGTATAATCTTCCTTCCTTAGCACAAGCCACGGCCGTAATACATCTGCATATTTGGATTTGATAGGGCTGTTGGTTGATACCAGTGACTCTGTTTGCTTTGCCAGGTACAGAAACGTCCAACACATTCATACACGGATCCATTCGCCCTCTACGAACGCCCACCCCTCACACACACGCACACACACATGCAAAACAAAAGTCAGAGCTTCAGCAACAAGTCAAAAGCGGTATAATTCAAGACAACAGACTTGGTCAAGAGGAGACACCTTCTTGTTGCTGAACCAGCCTCAGGACCGCGAAGACGCCTAATCCTGTCACCAAGAACAGGGGAGTAAGAGTCAACCTTGTGAGCATGTTTGCACCACTGTGCCAAATCCTGAAGGCTCTTTGCTACAAGGATCCAGAGTGCTGCTCGGCGTGCCAGGGGCTGATACCGATGAGCCTCGCTGCAGCCCTCGGGGTGAGACTAACTAAAATAAATGTGCTGGCGTAAAGTTATTAAATGGTGGTCTTAAGATAATTGGTTTGAGAGATGAGGTTTTTGATTGTTCTGAAACTTACAGACCATACAGATCATGGCGGGCCTGTTCAACATTGGACTTGGGCCTGGACGAACAAGCACAAATCCGGGGGATCTGACCAGCCTGGGAGCTGCTTACTGGCTGGGAGCTGTGGTAAAAATAATATTGTGTTTATTGTTCCATGGGAGCACATTGCTCTCTTGATTGTTAACTGTGTTATACATTACATTACAGTTGTGTTGCCAAAACTTTCACACAAACAGGTTCTCGTGCTCAGAGGATTCCCTGAGCGATGATATTGTTGAGAGAGCAAAATTGTTTCATGATAGCATTCCAGGTAAACAAATAGTGTCTTCTTGACTGTCACTGACATGAGCCGTCTGCTGACCTCTCATCAGTTCATTGTAACTGGAATCATGACCATTTTGGCAGGACAGTTCCCTTCATCATGCCTGGTAAGCAGAGAACACAAGCTGTCCTGGTTAACTGAAGGAAATATGTACTGATGTGTCTTCTGTCTGAGGACCTTTAATTGAAGGGATCTTTCCTCTCAGGTGGGCTTCACTGTGTTTATGAACATTGCCGGAGCCATCTTTGCCATTACAGCCATTGTGCTGTATGCCATAGACCTGGCAAGCGCATCTCTCCTCTGGATGTGCAAACCCAGCAGGAGCAGCTCTGATCATTACGATGACGGCTGCAGAAATGTGGCTCTCTTTGCACAGGTTAGCGTACCTATGAAGTCAAACTGAAAAACACAATCATTACAATATGTGACCACGGGCAGAAACTTCACAGTTTGATTTCAGTAAAGTAAAAGAATCTGCACTGAATTGCAAGCGGGAAAAAATGAGTTCAAACATTAGTTATAATATTTTTAAATTAAGTGACATTTTAAAATGCTTGAATTTCTCATCCATCAGGGTTTGTTGACATCCATGGACATCACGTTGATCGCCCTGGCTGTTCTTCAGCTCTGTGTCAATATTAAATTTGCCATTCTGGGCATCAGGTCTTTGACCAGTGAGATGACAAAGGTAAAGGTATGAGTCGAGAAGAATACCTGTACACACGAATCAGAGGACAGTAATGTTGTATATTCAGAAAACTAGAAGGAAAATAGTATGAGCAGTAAAAGCGGCAGTATTGGTGCAGTATTTAACAGCTGCTGTGTTAAATTAGGTGAAGCATCACATTGTCTTTGTCCTGTTTTTGCTTCTCTCTGTTCAAACAGGGTGGCAAAGATGTTGAAGATCAGCAGCCACAGTTGAAACAGTTCTGACGCTTAAAAATGATTTCCACTGAACCCACGCAAGCATGACTGTGAATAAGCTGCACACTGTTGTAATACTTTGCTTTTACATGCAGTACACCTGCTGAAAGTAATCAAAACTGCTTTGTATCAAGGAAACTAAATTTTTTTTCTTTATATTTTGTATTTTGTAGGCCGGTGATATTATTTTTTGTATCTGTGTGTGAATTATATTTTTTAAAGTTAATTTGTTTGAATAAAAACTTGTTAAACAGTCTTTTAGTTGTAATTTATCACTGATGAATTTCCATTCAGTTCAGTTGTGCTGGGGGGAGGGGCTGAATAATTTAAAGTTTGAGATAAAAATGTGAGTATTATGGAGCCAAATCAGGTCCATTTGTGCCAAGTTCGGTTTAAAACCACTTACTACACAGAACCTTATCACCGGGATCAGTTTTTTCACTGCCCATAATGTTTATCGAAAGTGCGGAGTCATAATTCTCACAGTACCGATGTTCCCTGAAGGCAACGTGATAGATGAACCCATGAACCCCTCCTCAGCCTTCTTTGTTATGATGTCACTCGTGATGTCACGCCCCTCTACGCTGATACCACGCCCCCCACGCCACATCCCGGCGTGGATGAAGCTGAAAAGAAGCTGAAAAGATGAGACCGGAACGTGAACAAAAGATCTGAAAGCGATAAAAAAAAGGATCTTGAACAATTTAAAATTGTAAAATAAAAAAAGAAGGTGAATAGAAAAGATACAAGATAGGTTTATTTGTCTCACACACACCATCATACACGGTACAATGTGCAGTGAAATTCTTTTTGTCCCTGCTACCAGAAAATAGGTAAGTAAAATAGAAAGAGTAACATTAAATATTATAAAACAGAAACATTCATCCATTTTCTATACCGCTTGTCCGTCAGGGAGCTGGAGCCAATCCCAGCTGACTACGGGCGAGAGGGGGGGTTCACCCTGGACTGGTCGCCAGTCAATCGCAAGGCCAACACACAAAGACAAACAACCACACACTCTCACTTAGGGGCAATTTAGAGTAACCGATTGACCGAATGGGCATGTTTTTGGTATTGTGGGAAGAAGCCAGAGTACCCGGAGGGAACCCACGCAGGCACAGGGAGGACAGGGATTCGAACCTGGAACACTCTATAAGGCGACAGTGCTAACCACTGCACCACCGTGCCGCCCTTATAAAAGTAATAAAAGTAAAAATGTGAACCGTGTGGGTTCTCAGGCAGCGGAACCGACGGCCTGATGGCAGCAGGGAGAGGAGTGAGTGTCCGGGGCGATGGGGCTGCCTGAGGATCTTCTCAGCTCTCGACCTGCATCGTTTGATGTAAATGTCCTGCAGGTCGGGTGGAGTTGTTCTGATCGGACTACCCTCTTAGGGGCCAAGAGGTCCTGCTTTGTGCAGCTGCCCATCCATGTGGTGATGCTCCCACTCAAGGTGCTCTCAGTGGTGCAGGTGTGAAAGTTCCTGAGCACCTTGAGCGGGAGTCTGAAGTCTCCGAGTATGTTTTATTTTTCAAAGTTCAAAATCGAAATTTCAACTTACAAGTTCAAATCTTTTTTTCTGATTAATGAAACTGTCGGCCTGTCTGATTTGACTCCATAGAAAACAAATGTTTCAAAATTTGGTTTAAATATGTGGGAAAGATCAGAAATAACACATCAAAAATGTGCGGGGTTTGTGATGCTGCGCCAAAATCCTGAGATTATTCATTATTCTTCTTTCCAGCTTTGACACGTCCCTTTTAAAATGAAGTAAACGTTTTAAAAATAACACATTTATTTGGTATCTGGTCCTCTAAAATCACATTTTAATAGTAAAAGGTCACCAGCAAAGCTACACAGAATGAACCGCAGAATTTTGATGCTTAAAGACAGAGAGAGTTAATGTGTGCTTATCTTATAGTTTTCAGTGCTTGTACCCCGATATATGATGGATGTATTGTACTACTTTTTACCTTTCATGCTAAAACACAAGCGAGTAAAATGTTAATTGCAGGTGTGTTACTTAAAATATATGGGCTACATTATGGTGTGATTATGTTTACTCAAGTAAAGGCTGCTGTTTTTTATGTTAAATTAATTTTGAAAGAGACAATTTTGGTCGCGACGCTTTTATTTTGAAGAGACCAAACAGGAAGCTGTATTGCTGCCACATACCAACTCAACACGGGCAGGTCAGACTGTTGCAGTTACTGGAAGTCATCACTCGGTTCAGGTGAGTCTCCTGCACACAAAAAAATACCCCCAAAACATACACAATTCATAGGTAATTGAACTTTACGTTTATAAGGTACGCAGGAGCGAATTAAGCAAAGAAGTATTTTAGAATATCGGCTTTATTTTATTTATTTGTTTATATTATCTTTTTTGTGCAGTTTTTATACGCGTTTCAGTGTGTGTACCTCGTTGATTTCTGTGAGAGCTTTGATTTGGCTACATCCTGTTATTGTGTCAGCTGGCGGAGGATGAGAAACAAGGAAGTGCACCAATTCCCACAACGTGACTTATTCTTGTGATGATGATTATTATATTTTATGGACATAATCATATATATTTTTTTAAACATAATGATCTATCCCGGTGAATGCAGGCGTCATATACCTGTTGGCTGATCTAACTGTGAGTGCTGTCCAGTGAATCCACAGCTTTCATTTCCATAAAGCTGTCAAAGATCGGGAAGACCTTGAATGCAGCACCGGAGCAACAGTTTTTGTGCTGCACTAATAGAATATGGACACTTAAGAGGCTTAAGAGTTTCACACTCAATCAGTTCAATCAATTGATTGAATCTATCACTGGGGGATATTTAGAGTGTTTCAGTTTTAGTTCAGTTTCTTTAGTTCAGTTATTTATGTTTTTATTGCTTTAATTCTTATCTGCCTCTTTGAGTGTGCTTGTGTTCACTGAAAAACCATCTCCAATGTCATGTTGCAGGTGTGAGAGATGTCCCTCACTGTGGTCAAAGACAAGGGTGTGGCTCTGATCACTGTGCCGTCTGACAGTAAGAGCCTGTTGCCGCCGCTGTGCCAAATCCTGCAGAGTCCGTGCTACAGTCCAATGTGCTGCTCAGTGCGCAAGGGGCTGATGCAGTCCAACCTGGTCTCAGCGCTTGGGGTGAGAGATTCGTGCTCGGTATTAAACGGTGGTCTTAAGTTTGAACCTGTTCAGGGTGAGACAATGCGATTCGGGTTGTTTTTAAATCTTTTACAGGCTGTACAGATCATGGTCGGACTGTTCAACATCGGACTTGGGCCTGGGCGAACAAGCCGACATCCTGAGGATTTTGCTGATTTGGAAGTTGCTTACTGGCTGGGTGGTCTGGTAAAGGATATTGTTGTGTTATTAGTGTCTTATTGTTTTCTGTTATGATGGCAAAAGAACAATTTTCCTCACATTCCTCACATGCTTTAACAAACAGACAAATCACCAGAGCGTTTTGGATGCAAAGAGAATTTCCTACTACTGGTTCAAGAAAACAGCTTTGCTTTATGAGAAATAGCTAATGAAAACATTACTGGTTTGACAAAGAATTAAAACACGAGTGAACTACAGTGTTTTCAGTTGTACTCACTGTCACTGAGCTGCATGCTGTGTGTCCTCTTTTCAGTACATCGCAGTGGGAATCGTGTCAGTTTTTGCCGACCAGTTCCCCTCTCGTTGCTTGGTAAGTAAAGTTTAAAGGCCCTTCTGGATGTGGACCCCATTTGTCAGGGTGATTTAACACTTTTTGTGAAAGCCTTGATGGCGGTCCTGACAGGCGGTACACATGACACTTGCTGTGCTGTCACATCAACGTGACGCATCTCAGTCGTCATCATCAGCCCATTTTAAGTCGTTTAATTACATTCTTCATGCATCAGTAAACTATTTTTCCCCTTGCAGTCCATAAAAAAAAAACAAACGTGCAACATTACATCAGTAATAATCTGACAGGCAGTCTTTTCACTTCATGCCAGGTACATGAATAAGATCCGACCAAACCTTTTACGTATGCCAGGTGACCAACATACTTTGGTTTCATGGAAATACGAAATCTAGCAGTGATGCAGCCTGTGAAGGAACATAAAGAAACACCCGTCTTCCCTTCTGTCATAACGTTCTCTTCTCTCTCAGGTGCCAGATATCCTGAGATCTTTGTGACTCCTCATGTCAATGTCTCTTCATATCTGAGTGAAGCTGTGAGGCAGATTAAAGAGTCTCAGTACAGCACAGTCAGAAATGTCACAGGGTTTAAATTGGGCTAAAATTGAAGAAGAAGAAGAGGTAGGGGGGAGGTATAGAAACACAAACACCGTGGAAGAGAACTGTCAAAGGAGTAATGGAGTCTCTCCTCTCAGGTGGGCTTCGCTGCTCTTATGAACATAGTCGGCTCCATCTTCTCCGTCGTTGGCATCGTGCTGTACGCCATAGACCTCGGAGACGACCCTGTCTCCACGGGGTGTTTCCAGGACCGCTACAATGCTCACCGTTACAACGATGAAGACTGCATATATGTTGCCCACATCGCCCAGGTAGGCGTGTCTTTAAAGGATAAAGCTGGTGGTTTTAGGTTTTCTATATTTTGGGTATTGTGATCGAATTCCAACAGAAAAAAAACAAAACCAACAAAGTTTTAGTCTCTCTTTTGGTACATTTCCACTCTGCCTGGGACTCTCTTGACATTATTCTTTAATAACAATGCAAAATACATAACTTCATTAAAAAAGCCTCAGCAATTTGATAAAACAACTTGATGCTGTAGAATTTAGCAAAAGTTAACTCAAAGAGGAGTTAATACTTTGTTGGGTACTTGATGGGTTAATACCACTGGATTAAAACACATTTGATGCTTGGTTGTGACAGTGTAACATGACGTCAGTGTGGGTTATTGTTCTGCTTTTAATGATTTTTGGACAACTCAGAGGAATAAGAGGAAGTATATGAGGAATTTGATACATAATGTTTAGCCAGTTTTGTCCTTTGAGGTTAAACTTGCTAACTAAGCTGTGTAACATTCAGTAGAAAGACAACGGACGTCTGAAATCATTATTTACACTTTAAAGTGCAGTTTAGTGTAAATCCTCTTGAGATCAAATTGAATGCGTTCTGTCCTCTTTGTTGTGTTGTGTCGTTTGTATCAGCGCTTGCTGACAGCCATGGACATCACCATGATCGTCCTGGCTGCTCTCCAGCTGTGTGTCTGCATTAGCTTTGCTGTCCTGGCCATCAGGGCTCTGGTCAACAGGGAGAAGGACGAGGTACGGATGCAGGCAAACACACAGTACTAGTGGTTAATAGTACTTGCAGTAGTGCTATTGTAAGGTGCAAAGATGAACGACTTAAATAGATTTCATCAAAACTTGCGCTGTAGAGTTCACACCTTTGTTGTGCTGTTACTTCATGAAGTTCTGTTTTTGCTCGGCGTCAGCAGGGTGACAGAGACGTGGAGATTTACAAGCCGCTGCTGGCCGACGTCCTCGTGACCAGTCCTCACGCTTAGAATGAGTTCAGCCAAACACCAACATGTACAAAGAAGCAACGCACGATGGTGATCCTTGTTTTATATGAATGTATACCGTTTATGTATTTCACATACGTCAGGTGAAAACAATCCAAACTGCTTTTAACACAGAGACAGCATACTGTCTGTATATATAATGCTGAAGTGGATGATCCCTCTGTACGCTGGCACAAAATGACTGGAAATGCGTTTGATCATTTTTTTTCTATCAGCTTGCGGCCGATGTTTTAAAACACACTTAAATAAAAAGAAAAAAAAATCGTGATGGCTGTCAGTGTTTTTATTAGTTTTTAAATTTTTTTTTGTTTGTTTCAAGAATCAAAGTCCATTCACTTTACTGAGGAGGCAAAATGTAAGTAGGGATGCTAAGGATTCTTTATGTTAATATTCAGAAGCCTGATCATTTAATTTTGCAAATGTTTAATTTTCTTTTGATCATGTAATCAGATACTTTGTGTTGTCGACTGCATCTAATTTATTGCCTTTTGCTGCACTTTGCATTCAGATGTCCTCCATCTGCGGCGATGGTGCTTTTATCGTGGAGAAATAAGACTCAAAAATGGGATGTATGGTTGTCGTTGATCAGGAAGGTAGTGTACTTATTACTTCGTGTCATTAATTTCCTCAACCTGTGATGACACTGTTTGTCACCAGGTGGCGTTCAGGCTCTTAAATTCACACCCACACACTTTCGTATTACCTGCTGAATGGTGGAGATTTTCTTTCTTTTGCTGTGTGCACTCTTTCATTATTCTGAGAAGGGAAGTAATGAAAGTTAGTGCAACATTTCTGACAAAAACATTGATGTTTTCTGTTGTTTTTTGTTAAGGATTTTTCTTCATATTTTCAGCTTTCAAACTTGGGTGATAATCTTGTTTGAAAAGAGAGGCGAAGAAGGACACTGAGACATAATGAAAGACAAATGTTATTATAGGATTTGCAACAACTTAAATATGTGTGGGAAAACCACAGGGAGCTCTGGGTCGTCGTGGCTTATTCTTACAAAAGATAACACAAACAGATTTTATTATTGTTTTTTTATGAGGGAAGAGAAGGTTTATATGAGTTTGTATTATATTTCTTCAACTGTTTCTATTACACATACTAGAATTTATACTAATCTGACCCCCAGGCTGATGACAGACAGAGCTGAACAACTGCTTTCTGAATGTGGTTAAAAATCAATTTATTTTACATTATAAGTTATTCTAAACCTTTTGGGAACTTAGCTGAGGTGAATTTAGATAAAATATCTGCCTAAAGACAATACTCTACAGCCAGGCAACAGCAACTAACACATCCAAACCATGTGACTTAATTTGATATGAAGTTTTGCTTTGGTTCGGTCCATCTTTGGGCACAATCCCCGATTTAGCTCTCAAATCCACTTTCTCCCTCACATTTTAAATCTGTGTGTAGTTTTAAAAAAGCAACATTCAGCTGAGAGGAAATTGCAGGGTAGCTATGGGGCACTAAAAGAAAAATAAAAACTTTCCGTCATGACAGGAGGTTTATTGCTGGAGGTTCATCAATATCCGAACATAACAGAGACACCTGTCCGATTTTCTTTGCTGCCAACAATTTTCTCATTAAAATTACAGCAGGTGCATGGAAAGTACTTGTTGATTCATGCTTAAGTCCTGTTGCACAATACAGTTACAAGCGCACAGAGTGGCTTAAGGCAGAGCCACAGGTATGTCTGTGTTTACCACATATCATCAGTCCTGACCGAAGAGGTGGAAGATGCCTACGTATTTAAAGGTGCAGCTCCCAGTGCTGAAATTCAAAGCACAGAATTGAAAGCTGATGAGACTCTCAAATTGTTTGACATTATTTCAGTAAAGACAGACTAACAACAAGCAACAACTACATGTTGTTAAGTTAATCCTGATTTCTGATTTGTTTGCACCAGCTTAGTCTGTCAACACAGACGTAAAGGGAAAAACTCAACATGTATCCAACCCAACTGTCTCAAAGAAGCCATGTTTTCATACATGAAACATGATGTGTATATGAGAAATATTCCACAGTACTTTACACACAATTTGTTCAAATACCTGACATGCACATATATGAATTGATCCCATTAGAAATGCTGTTTCACACTTGATATGATGTGCTTCACATGTCATAAATCCACATGTGCTTTTTTTAAGGGGGGGTTTAACAGTGTTTCTCAACCTTACGTCTCTGGTTCTTCTCAAACATTTGGTTTGCTCTGTAATGGAAGAAAAACAAGTCAGAAGTGACTTTGAATACTAAGGAAGTGGAGACGACTGAAGGTTTCGCATAGTTTGTGCTTGCGTCAGTGTTTGTTGTTACACTGCAAACCAGATATTTGAGTGATTGCGCAGACATTGTTTAAAAGGCAAGAGGCATCAAATGATCTGAAAGACATCTCAGGTTATGATTTAAAAACAACACTAACCTTACTAAAGCTAAGATACCACCTATAAAGCTCCATAATGGGGGATTTTCTTTGGCATGTAGTCAGATAGCAGGGCCAGCTTGTTGGGTCTTGCCCTGACTTTGGTATGTAAAGAGGGAGTACAGAGGATCACAGTAACAAGAGCGATGAAGGTGACCAAGAGGTGCCGAGTGAAAGCATGATGTTTGAGAGATTATAAGTCGAGACATTTTTTTCCAACAAATCCTCCATGGTGGTGAAGCTTCTTCTCCACGGATAAGCTCAGTGCATAATATTCTCATTAAATAAAGTGAAGTCAGTACAACAGATGCAAAGAGGAATTACATAACAGCTAACTGTCATAATCACAGTTTGTTACTGTGATAACTCTTACACTATATAGAGACAAACGTATCCAAACACCTCTTATTATGGGGCTGTTCAGGGTTTGGCTTGGGCCCTGACTTCCAGTGAAGGGAAATCTTAATGCTTCAGCATACCAAGACATTTTGGACAATGCTATGCTTCCAACTTTGGGGCAACAGCTTGCCCTTTTCTATTCCAGCATGACTGTGCCCCAGTGCACAAAGCAAAGCTCCATAAAGACATGGTTGGATGAGTTTGGTGTGTGAGAACTTGACTGGCCCACACAGAGCCCTGACCTCAACCCCATCTAACATCTTTGGGATGAACTGGAACAGAGACTGTGAATCACCACAAATGCTCTACTGCAAAAATTCCCATAGAAACACTACAAAATCTTGTGAAAAGTTTTCCCAGAAGAGTGGAAGCTGTTAGAGCTGCAAAGCTGTATGTGTATGTAGAATAAGATGTCATTAAAGTCCCTGTTGGTGTAATGGTCAGGTGTCCCGATACTTTTGTCTAGATAGTGTATGTTAACAATGGCCTTCTGTTGTTCCGGAGTGGGAATGTGTCTTTAGGAATGTGTCTACAGAAGGGCACACTTCTCAGGTAACTTACTTTCTCAGTCTTTAGTGATTCAGGTTGTGAGAGGAATCCTCTCTGAGTCCTGACATGCTAAGATGAGCTCTTTTTCAATGTACACTCTTAAAGATTAGAAAATCCAGCCAATAAAATGATTACACATGGATACAGCATTTTTCTCAGTGACACCCTTTAAAGTGTGTGTAAAATTTGTAAAAACAATCATCCCTGACCGACCACTGCTAGAGCTCTTAAAGATGAGTGAGGATGTGGGCTGCAGTAGTTGAGCCATAAAGATGTCCTTCAAAACACAGGAACATGTAAGTAACTGACTAACTTCATTGGGGTTTCTTTAAAATCTCCTTCACTTTGTTTATCTTCAACAAACCACTTCAGGTACCTCATGATAGAAACCAACCACCAGCATATTTGACTCCTAACCTTCAGAGCCCCGAGTTGAACCTTGGCCCCTCCCATGAAACTTCTGACCTCCACCATCTGATTAAAATATGTGACCAAAATGACTACTGTTTCCATTGAGACTGAGTGAAAGCAGAGTTGAGGGTTTCACTTAGGTGACAGATGGTAGCACAATGTATTCCTGCAAAGCGGGCGAATCTTTTCGTTGCCGCGTGATGTTTTTCTGCGTTCCTGAGATCATCTGATGGGCTGGGCTCAATGCAGGGCTGTGTGGCCAAATGATATTCATGGAAGAGTAATTCTGGTCTGATTAAAAGCATGACTTCCCCTATTCAACCATTTTGTGTCAGCTGCTCCTTTAACCCACCTTGATGTAGGCAGAAACTGGCCTGTAGCAGCCTCTCCATAGAGACAGAGAGGTGAGAGGGAACGCGAGATGAAGGATCACGCCAAAAACCTGAGCATACAACTATTAGATCTACTGTAATATAACTTTATTCCTAATGAAAGACCTTATGCAGGCAGTTTTGTAGTTGCATAAATTTTGATAAATATTGCTTAAAATCCTTATTGGTCCTTGAGTTATGTTGCTGAGGGGTTTTTTTCTCTCATTTTAAGTGTCTTTATCTTAGCCTTTTTATGTGTTGCTTCTTTGAACAACCCAAAGTGCAGTTGTTGTGCATTTTAGTTCTTGTGGATCCCATAGACTCCATTACCATTCTTTCAGAGTCAAGGTCAAGGTGTAAAATAATGTAAATTTAAAATTTTACTGCTCATAACACTGCTCAGCCCCAGACAGCAGGCAGACAACGCTAGCAGGCAGCTGGGGAACATAGCAGAACATTTAGCTACCAAAAAGCCAGATATTTACCTCTGAAGTTGGTAGAGACCAAAACAGAGCAACAATTGATGGGATACTGGACAGAAACTAATGTTTCTCTTTGTCTGCTGGATGTGTTGATAAACTGTTTGCTAACAACTTTGCCACATAAGCATGATAGTGCTCTGCTTGTCTCCATTTACCCACAAATGGCCAAAAAAAATCAGTTTCTGCAGATCTGAAATACATCCAGCATGAGTCTTTGCAAATTGCAGATGTTTGTCAGTCTTGATCATTTTCAGGCTAATTTCCTGTAAGCCTTTTTCCTCAAAGTTGTTGATGAAGCAGAGAGTGGGCTTCAGCTCGCTCAGCATTAATGTAACTGGGTCACTTGCTAGTGGAAATTTGGAAAGTATTTGTAAGAGATTTGCTTCGTTAAGAAGCAAAAGGAAAGTTTAAATTCCATCTGCTTCAGTTTTGTTCCATTGGTAAACAGGTATCCAACAAGGTCTGTTTCCTCTGCAAGCCAGTTGTTGTAACTGGAGTACTGAAAGTACTATCTGAGCCCTCCAAATTTGTGACAAAGTTCTGGCCTTTACACACAGGTAACAGGTGAGTTAGCATGATTTAAAAACAGAAGTCTTGAGGCAGAGGTTAGGTGCAGACCAACCAGGTGTTTATTTCAACCACAAAGAAACCCCCATAATAACAGACACACTTCTTCCAAATACACACATGAACTTACCACAGTACAGGAAAGTCTGTTCGTCCCCTGGCATCAAACTTAAAACCAAACTAAAAACCACATAACATTAAAATACATAAATCCTGAATTAACATCACACAACCTGCATGTTCTTAATGTATGTCACACCCTGTCATAGAACCCTAGAAACCTGGAGAAGCTGCTTAAAGCATTCTGACACCCCTACACTAATTAGCATATGGTATTTCCCAAAACCTCTAAAATGGTGTTCAACCTCAAGACCCTTTTTGCCCAAACAGCCTGGATACCAGACACAGAGGTCAGTGACCTGTACACAAACAGCATCTCACTGCACAATCAAGCAATTAACACACAGTCAATCCAGCAAAAGGTGATAGCACAATGACCACATGGTGTTGAGGTAACCAAACGAGCCAAAGATTGTGTTTGTCTTTACAGGGCAGCTACCACATCTAGAAAATACTGATTATTATATGCCACAATATCAGTAAGACGTTTAATACGTCAAGCGTCTGTCATTTCTTTTATTGGTACTGTGTAGGAAAGCTGCTACAAGTACTCATGCTACAAAAATGACAAGAAATTCCAGTAACAGTAGCAATGAAGAGGACCATCATTACAATGTGGCTATGTTTTTAAACATGCGTGTTGGTCCAGGGCGTTTAGTCAGCCTTTTACGTGTTTGATCAGAATTTAGTTAGTTCTCACAATGTAGAAAGAAAGAAAAGAAAGAAAGAAAGTGACATATTTTGTCATTGGAGGGAACTCACTCCAACGAAATTTGTGCTCTGCATTTAACCCACCCAAGTGACGTGCACACACACACACAGCAAACCCAGGGCAGTGGGCGACCGCGTGCAGCGCCCGGGGAGCAGTGGGGGTTAGGTACCTTGCTCAAGGGTACCTCAGCCATGGACACCGGGACGGGGAATCGAGCCAGCGATCCACCGGTTACAGGTCCGACACCCTAACCGCTGATCCACGACTGCCCCATGTAGTGTCGGTTTCATGGTCAGATTGACCATATAAATAAATACATAAATAAATCTGACTTGATGCTCCCCTATGTCTGCAAGAGAGTGTAAACATTCATAGAAAAAGAGAATAATTCATTAAAAAACGATTAGAGATTAAGGCACATGTTGTTGTTCATCGCTAAGGCCAAGCAGAGAGGCAGCATGAGACTCTGATTATCCCTGTACCTATGAAGTAACGTACAAACATAGAATGAGTGGTTTTTGAGAGTTTTGTTCAGTGTCTTCGACTTCAAGCCGAATGAACGCAGACGCAGAACTTTCTGTGGTTCTTCCAGAAGTGGAGCTCATCTGTGAAGCTCTGAGAGCAGACCAGGTCTTTGCTGGGCTTGATTGTGTGGACGACGCAGTCGCCAGGCAACTCCTTAAAGAGGAGCTCAGCTACACCCACCACCGTGGGTTTCTTCTGACCCTGGATCAGCTGCTGGATGAGATTTTTATCCACAGGCTCAGGCGAGGAGCTGTAGGACACCCAGACATTAAGTTTCTCATCTGATGAAGGGACCTGGAAACGACTCCTCCCTGTCGGGCAGTGGTAATCCTTCTTGTTGGCGAACAGGCCTGAAGGGGACTTGAATATGCGGACTGACCAGCCCACCCAGTCATACTTCTTCTTTAAGTTCTCTATGAGAGCATCAGCAAGCTGCTGGTTGGTTAAGTGCGAATGGTCTCTCACCAGTCGACAGGAATCCAGCTCAGCTTGTTTGGGGAAGCTGACAATGCAGTCTTCGATGACAGCATTCATTTTATCCTGGACAACCTTCATCTTCTCACTCCACTCTTTCAGAAGCGCATCCTCTTCATCATATCCCTTCAGAGCAGCATGGCCCAACAGCGCTATGAGCCCGATACAGAAGAGCTTCTTCAGCCTGGCACAGAAGTCCTCCACCGGCCGGCGACTTTTCTCCTCGTAGTTCAGGGTGATCTCGAGTACAGATTCGCCAGAGAAGTTATCTCCAGTCACGGCATTGTACAGAGTGTGCAGGTTTTTGTCGCCACCGGTTTTGGCAAAATGCTCCAGGAAAAGCTTCTTCTTGACCTCCCGGAACTTGGGTTTGGCATTAAGGATGTCCATGTATTTCCTAAACTGGTTAGTGATGTTCTCTTCCAATGGGAAATATACAGCATCCAATCCACTCTTCTTGATCTCGTCGTTGATCCTCTGAATCTCCTCTGAGACCACCTCCAGACGGTCCCGCACTTTCTGAAACTGTTCCTTCATGAATACAGCTTCATTGCTTTCTACGTTGTCCAGGGCCAGTTTAACAATTGGAGCAGCAATGGAGAAAACAGGGAAAAGGTCACCGGCGATACTGGCCACCACTTCAGCTCCCTGTTCAAACACTTCCATGACTGTCTCCACCACATTCTTCTTCTCCGCGACAAGCTGCTGTAGCTTGTTTGCCATCCTTGCAGAAGTCTCTGGGGCTGATTCTAATGAGAACAAAAACATTGACATAGTTAGAAAAGTCAAAATTGGTCTTGTTGTGACATTTAAGCGAGTAGAGCTGATAAAAAGCTGGCAAAGCTAACCAGATATGAGGCAGAACGTCAGTCAACTGGCAGAAACAAATGTTGGGGTTTCTTGGCTTACTTACAGTTGTGTTTCAGAGTTGTTGTTCTGTGGCCTGCCCCCTTGCTCCTCTTACAACACAGCAAAAAATGGAAAGAGAGAAACAGCGAAGTGAGCTTAAGTACTGGCTGCTGGCCACACCCTGTGAGGAATTACTCAATAATGCACAGGGAATTCAGCAGTGATGGAAAACTGGTGCTGGCCAGACAATTTATGTTATTTGTGTGTTGACTGCATCAACAGCAGTAATGCGGTCGTTGTATCGGTCCGCCATGGTAAAGAGGGAGCTGAGGCGTAAGGTAAAGGTCTCAATTTACCAGTCAGTCTAAGTTCCTACCCTCACCTATGGTCGTGAACTTTGGCTCATGATCGAAAGAACAAGATCTCAGATACAAGCGTCTGAGATGAACCTCCTCCCCAGGGTGGCGGGGCTTTTCAAGCTGCTACCCCCGTGAGCCGGTTCCGGATGAAGGGGAAGAAGACGGATGGATGTGTGTTGATTCTTGGGAAATGAACTGTTTTTTTAAATAGGTATTATGAGCGTTATGAAAATGGTAGAAGGGAAGCAGATGTCATATACGTAAACAAACAACGCACCGTTTATCTTAATACAGTAACATGCTGGAAGACAACATGGAGGAGCCCAGATGAAACCAAGTCAAGCTGATGTTTGAAGTAGAAAGAAATACAGTGTACAAAATGCAGCTACTACAAAAGATAAACTATGTGGATGAAATGATGTGCCACTAACTCCTCTAACTCCTAATCAGCTACTCTGTCTATTCTCACGGTCAGTAATGAACTTAAAGGTAGAGTTTGACATTGTGAGAAATACACTTATTTGCTTTCTTGCTTAGAGACAGATGAAAAGGATCAATACTCTTCTTGTCACAGTGACTTCCTAAGGAATTTTGTGATTAAAATTTTACTACCTCTTCCAGTTTTTCCAGTCTTTATGCTAAGCTAAGCTGACCGGCTGCTGGCTGTAGCTTCATATTAAACAGACCAGAAACTGGAACTGAAACTGGAAGCAATCTTCTCATATTACTCTCTGTCAGACAGCACAACAAACACACAACATTTTGCTTGATTTTGAAGGTATACCATGTAGGATTTTACTGGAAAAATGTGTTGACTCTCAGTCATCACCTATGACCCATTAGAAGTGTGTTGTAGTGTCTGCATCTGCAGAAACCCTGCCCTCTGCCTGTATTTTTTTATTTTGTTTTATTTGGGACATTTTTGGGCCGGTGGCTGTTTCTGCCAATTTGCCTTTAAGCCAAACAACATGGACAGGGTATAAAAGTGCTACATGCAGGTATCATACACTAAAAGACATGAGTATATACCAGCGGGCGTGAGTAGTGATTAAGTAGAAACAGTTAAACTTGCCGAGCGAGGATGCGTTTCGTGTTCTACTTGCACAGCTTTCCCAGTGAAACTCAACAAGAATTCAAGGATTCAAGGAATTTTATTGTCATTTCACACATGTAGAAACATGAGGTGGAACGAAATTAGTTTCCCCCGGTCCCGGTATAAGCCCAAAACCTAACAAAATACCTAATAATAATAAATATAAAATAACACTATATAAATATAAAAAAGCAATCAGAATAAAGATATAAACAATGAGAATGAAAGATATGTAAACAGTGATACAGGGTGCAAAAATATTTACAGCAGTGCTGCGGTATTGTGCAAATGGCGGAGTAGTGCAATGACAGTAGTTACCGCGGCAATCCACACCAGTCTTATTATTGTGGATTAAATATTAAGATATAAAAGTAAAATCCGCCAACAAGCCCCTCTAAAGATCACTTATTATTACCACACTGTCTCTTGTTTAAGCAGTACAAAAACCAGCACATTGTCGTATTACTCTTCTTTTTACTCTACTTCTCCTTGGACAGAGCCAGACATCCTGTTTCTTCCTGTTTCCACTCTTTATGCTAAGCTAAGCATTACCACAAACTAACCAAAGCCTCATATTCAAACACAGACATGAGAGACCATTCAGTCGTCTTCTCCAACTTTCTGCAAAAAGCAAACAAGTGTTTTCCCAGACTGTCGAATTATTGCTTTAAATGAGCATCCTTTGAATGTGAACCACAAAGCTCTATCTACACTGCTACCTATCATGATATAAAATACAAAATATCAGTGTAATTTCCGTGAAAGATTTGAGAACAAAAACAACAAAGTGCAGGAAGTTCCAGCAGGATGTTAGAACATTTACAGTAACTGCGTCTTATTTGATTTGACCGTGTTAAAACTGTGATTCCTGTTTTCCACTGATGTTCTCCGTTTCTCTCAGGGTCTCAGGGGTCGTGTAACTGCAGCCTGAGTGCATGTGAAACAACTTCACACGGACAATTCAAACCACTTGAAGAAATCATATTTTCAGAGACAAAGAGCTGGAGGTGCATCTTCTTTTTGCAGACCAAAAATCCGAATTTAGATGATCATAACAACCTTAATGTTTACAGTAAGTAGTATTTACAGTACTTTAATAATCATTAGCTGATAATAATTTGTATAAATGCAGGACATTCACTTGTAATGGAACATTTTTACTTACTGACACTTGGGTATGCTGCCATACAGAAGACATTAAAAGAGTACAGACAGTTTAAAGTATTCTGACACCCCTACACTAATTAGCATATGGTATCTCCCAAGACCTTTAAAATGGTGTTCGGACAACCTCGAGACCCTTTTTGCCCAAACAGCCTGGATACCAGACACAGAGGTCAGTGACCTGTACACAAACAGCATCTCACTGCACAATCAAGCAATTAACACACAGTCAGTCCAGCAAAAGGTGATAGCACAATGACCACATGTTGTTGAGGTAACCAAACGAGCCAAAGATTGTATTTGTCTTTACAGGGCAGCTACCACATCTAGAAAATACTGATTATTATATGCCACAATATCAGTAAGACATTTAATACGTCAAGCGTCTGTCATTTCTTTTATTGGTACTGTGTAGGAAATCTGCTACAAGTACTCATGCTACAAAAATGACAAGAAATGCCAGTAACAGTAGCAATGAAGAGGACCATCATTACAGTGTGGCTATGTTTTTAAACATGCGTGTTGGTCCAGAGCGTTTAGTCAGCCTTTTACGTGTTTGATCAGGACTTTCTTCTTTTAAAGAAACGTCAGTAAAAATACTTTCAGACAAACAATCTTTGACCCACTTGTTTTCATTTGCACTTGTCCACTTCTGTTGGGCACTTGACCCATCAGTGTGATGTACTGCAGTGACATACTGCAGTCTTCATATGCCAAAGATAGAAAAGCGACGACCACATAATTATAGAGCACTATGGGTGTTTCCAATCTGGCTAACCATAATATCCTTTTCTCTTTTTGCTCTCTCTCTCTGTCACTGAGTTGTAGGTTTTCTTCACAAAACAGTGTGAGTGTTTCCTTGATGATGCCTCCATCAGTGAGACCTTGGTGACATTTTATATGCTGTAGAACTTATTTCTTTTTCCTTTTGGTAATTAAAGAAATATCGGTGTTTGGCTGCTCATGTGACATTTTACCTTAACTCGTGTGGTGAGACTACTCTGTAGTGAGCTACAGAGTACAGTGGCCATGTTACAATACTGGCTTTATGGTGTTCAAAAAAACCGGAAGGCCCAGATTAGAGTTTTAGACGCTTTCAAGAGTCAGTAAAGTATTGAAGAAAAATCAAATCAATCAATCAAACAAATGATGTAAGATGGAGTTTATTTGAAAGATTTATTACATTCATTGCTTTGTGGTACCAACAGGATTTTGAGACACTGACAGCCCAAATATACCATATGGAAATACAAATAATATGACACAGGAATGCAACATAATTATACAGAATATATGGGGTATGTTTTGGAGAAATGATAGAATGCGCAAAAATTATTAAACTTATGTAATGGCATATAAACAATACACAAACAAAGAGCAAACACACAGATTATCGTGGTGTGCAATAACACACAAAATATCTAAAATAATCAAAACAGCTCAGTAGCCTACTGACAGGATCCTTCTGTAGCATCCATGTATTTTAGTTCTCACAATGTAGTGTCGGTTTCATGGTCGGATTGACCAAATGTGATCAAAATCTCTTCAAAACGAAACGTAAAGATGCCAAAAGAAAGATTAACATAGCCAAAAATTATTTATTATTAGTTTATTCTTATTTCAAATTAAATCTTCTACATATAAGTACAAAGTAAGTGATGCTGAGGGCTGAGAGTAGGAACAGCTTTCCAGTTTGTGTTGCATAACCACACAGGTAAAGATGTGACACAGGAATCGCTATGCCAGGAATGTGTATGTAAACAAAGCGTCGCCGTCGCTACGCCTCCACATGTGGCAGGGTGTGTAAATAAAGTTCACGGCAGCAGATGTTGTCTGAGGTCTCGTCTCTCGCGCTTGATTTAAGCTGTTTGTATCAAGATTTACTGTTTCTGTCCGATGAGTACAAAAAGTGAAAATGAACGCTTCTGTTACAGTCTCTGTACATGTTTGGATTTTCTCTCACGACTTTGGTGGATCTGTCCTCAACAGAGCGAGGTCGCTTCTCATCGCTATCAGCAAAACATAATCTCTGTATAACAGCCTGAGTCTAAATGAAGCTTTCCCAGCATGTAACAAAACATCAGGAGAAAATACAATTATAGATCTTATTCCCACTGTTTTTCTGCAACTGTTTACTTGCAGATAATGATGTTAAAACATGTTACTACATTTTCATAACAAAAAGAGACTCTGGGCTATAACACAGCCTCAATAAAGGGGTGCACATATGACATCTACTGTAAACCTGTCTGCTGTTCTTCCTGGAGTTTCTTCCTTTTTTTCCTTATCAAAATTTAGGGTTAAAGGACTGACGGTGTCCTATGCTGTACAGACTGAAAAGCCCCATCAAGCAAATTTGGGACATTGGGATATATAAATAAATCTGACTTGATGCACCTCTATGTCTGCAAGAGAGTGTAAACATTCATAGAAAAAGAGAATAATTCATTAAAAACGATTAGAGGTGAAATTAAGGCAGATGTTGTGTAATATTTCATCGCTAAGGCCAAGCAGAGAGGCAGCATGAGACTCTGATTATCCCTGTAACTATGAAGTAACGTACAAACATAGAATGAGTGGTTTTTGAGAGTTTTGTTCAGTGTCTTCGACTTCAAGCCGAGTGAACACAGACGTAGAAGTTTTTGTGGTCCTCCCAGTAGTGGAGCTCATCTGTGAAGCTCTGAGAGCAGACCAGGTCTTTGCTGGGCTTGATTGTGTGGACGACGCAGTCGCCAGGCAACTCCTTAAAGAGGAGCTCAGCTACACCCACCACCGTGGGTTTCTTCTGACCCTGGATCAGCTGCTGGATGAGATTTTTATCCACAGGCTCAGGCGAGGAGCTGTAGGACACCCAGACATTAAGTTTCTCATCTGATGAAGGGACCTGGAAACGACTCCTCCCTGTCGAGCAGTGGTAATCCTTCTTGTTGGCGAACAGGCCTGAAGGGGACTTGAATATGCGGACTGACCAGCCCACCCAGTCATACTTCTTCTTTAAGTTCTCTATGAGAGCATCAGCAAGCTGCTGGTTGGTTAAGTGCGAATGGTCTCTCACCAGTCGACAGGAATCCACCTCAGCTTGTTTAGGGAAGCTGACAATGCAGTCTTCGATGACAGCATTCACTTTATCCTGGACAACCTTCATCTTCTCACTCCACTCTTTCAGAAGCTCATCCTCTTCATCATATCCCTTCAGAGCAGCATGGCCCAACAGCGCTATGAGCCCGATACAGAAGAGCTTCTTCAGCCTGGCACAGAAGTCCTCCACCGGCCGGCGACTTTTCTCCTCGTAGTTCAGGGTGATCTCGAGTACAGATTCGCCAGAGATGTTATCTCCAGTCACGGCATTGTACAGGGTGTGCAGGTTTTTGTCGCCACCGGTTTTGGCAAAATGCTCCAGGAAAAGCTTCTTCTTGACCTCCCGGAACTTGGGTTTGGCATTAAGGATGTCCATGTATTTCCTAAACTGGTTAGTGATGTTCTCTTCTAATGGGAAATATACAGCATCCAATCCACTCTTCTTGATCTCGTCGTTGATCCTCTGAATCTCCTCTGAGACCACCTCCAGACGGTCCCGCACTTTCTGAAACTGTTCCTTCATGAATACAGCTTCATTGCTTTCTACGTTGTCCAGGGCCAGTTTAACAATTGGAGCAGCAATGGAGAAAACAGGGAAAAGGTCACCGGCGATACTGGCCACCACTTCAGCTCCCTGTTCAAACACTTCCATGACTGTCTCCACCACATTCTTCTTCTCTGCGACAAGCTGCTGTAGCTTGTTTGCCATCCTTGCAGAAGTCTCTGGGGCTGATTCTAATGAGAACAAAACATTGACATAGTTAGAAAAGTCAAAATTGGTCTTGTTGTGACATTTAAGCAAGTAGAGCTGATAAAAAGCTGGCAAAGCTAACCAGATATGAGGCAGAACGTCAGTCAACTGGCAGAAACAAATGTTGGGGTTTCTTGGCTTACTTACAGTTGTGTTTCAGAGTTGTTGTTCTGTGGCCTGCCCCCTTGCTCCTCTTACAACACAGCAAAAACTGATAAGGAAAGAGAGAAACAGCGAAGTAAGCTTAAGTACTGGCTGCTGACCACACCCTGTGAGGAATTACTCAATAATGCACAGGGAATTCAGCAGTGATGGAAAACTGGTGCTGGTTGGACAGTTTGTGTTATTTGTGTGTTGACTCTTGGGAAATGAACTGTTGTTTTTTTTTGATGAGTATTATGAGTGTTATGAGAATGGTAGAAGGAAAGCAGGCAGGTAAAATGAGGAAAAATGTGTGTTATAGCACACCCATCAGAAGTGTGTTATAGTGTCTGCATCTGCAGAAACCCTGCCCTCTGCCTGTATTTTCTTATTTTGCTTTATTTGGGACATTTTTGGGCCAGTGGCTGTTTCTGCCAATTTGCCTTTAAGCCAAACAACATGGACGGGGTATGAAAGTGCTACATGCAGGTATCATACACTAAAATACATGGGTAAAAAATAGGTGTAAAATAAGTGTTCTGTGGTGTTAGATGATTGCTGATATGAATTGTACCACTTCCTGTGTTTTTGCACCATAAAAACCAGAAGTCCAGAAGAAAATCTTGGAAAATCTTAATCTAACTATTCCTCCCAAAGGCCTGAGGAAACACAGAAATAGATGACGCAGAATAAGATCAACCCAGACTGATTTCCAGGGCATGTTCAGACATGCCCATGCAAAACTGGAAATGTGTAATTTGGGTGGAAATCAAATTTTGCTGAAGAGAAGCAGCAGTAAGCAATGTTTCTCCCTCAGCCAGCCCAGTCAATATTGGAGCAGCAGGCGTGGGAAGTGATTAAGTAGAAGAGGTTAAACTTGCTGGGCGAGGGTGCGTTTCGTGCTCTGCTCGCACAGCTTTCCCAGTGAAACTCAGCAAGTTACCACGGCAACAAGACAACGGAAAATAATTTGTCAGCTCATTCGTCTCTCTCTGCTGCGGGGTTTATCTAGCTAGACTGCAGAAGACTGCAGTGACAGATAGTGAAGACAGCTCTCATTTGTCAGCCTTATGCATCACACACACCTCAGCAACGGTCAGACACACCTGCAGGCAACCACAGCCTAGAAGGATGTCTGCACTGCTCTGAACAAGGACGTCTGTCTGATGTCTGTGACATTAAAGGAATTATTTGAGATAGTGGGAATTAGTATGGTTATTCGTGTTCTTTGGGAATTGATGAGAAGATCCACACCACTCTTATTATTGTGGATTAAATATTAAGATATAAAAGTAAAATCCGCCAACAGGCCCCTCTAAAGATCACTTATTATTACCACACTGTCTCTTGTTTCAGCAGTACAAAAACCAACACATTGTCGTATTACTCTTCTTTTTACTCTACTACTCCTTGGACAGAGCCAGACATCCTGTTTCTTCCTGTTTCCACTCTTTATGCTAAGCTAAGCATCACCACAAACTAACTAAAGCCTCATATTCAAACACAGACATGAGAGTCCATTCAGTCGTCTTCTCTAACTTTCTGCAAAAAGCAAACAAGTGTTTTCCCAGACTGTCGAATTATTGCTTTAAATGAGCATCCTTTGAATGTGAACCACAAAGCTCTATCTACACTGCTACCTATCATGATATAAAATACAAAATATCAGTGTGATTTCTGTGAAAGATTTGAGAACAAAAACAACAAAGTGCAGGAAGTTCCAGCAGGATGTTAGAACATTTACAGTAACTGCGTCTTATTTGATTTGACCGTGTTAAAACTGTGATTCCTGTTTTCCACTGATGTTCTCCGTTTCTCTCAGGGTCTCAGGGGTCGTGTAACTGCAGCCTGAGTGCATGTGAAACAACTTCACACGGACAATTCAAACCACTTGAAGAAATCATATTTTCAGAGATAAAGAGCTGGAGGTGCATCTTCTTTTTGCAGACCAAAAATCCGAATTTAGATGATCATAACAACCTTAATGTTTACAGTATTCAATATTGTACTTTTTAAGTCCAACCGTGATGTAGCCTACTTCGGTATTTCAACCTTTATGCCACTTTTGTACAATATTTCAGATAAGATAAACATACAAAATAAATTACATCGTATTCCTCACAACAAGTACTTCGGATATACTTTAAGAATCATTAGCTGATAATAATTTGTATAAATGCAGGACATTCACTTGTAATGGAACATTTTTACTTATTGATACTTGGGTATGCTGCCATACAGAAGACATTAAAAGACAAGACAGTTAATGTTTCATCTTTGAGCTTCCTCTGAACACAAGTATGACCAAAGCCTCCCTCTGACCGCTCGGTCTGCACAGAAAAACTAATCGCTCTGTTAATGCGACCTCCTAATGGAAAATGTATTGATCAGTCCGTGTACAATGACTCTAATTGTATCATTTTAACAGCCGAAGAGCAAAGAGCCAAACAAACATCGCAGGTTAACACCACGGATTCATGTTGCAACCCAACACTGGCTGATAACGCCTTTCTAAAAAAGTTATAACACTTCCTGGAAAAAGTGAAGCGGTGGCACCAGAACTGGCAACCCACGCCCATAAAAGTTGAAACCAAACTGCGTTAAATTCCGCAAATTCATCTAATGACCCACTTTACTTTATGAAATGAAGCTGCGTCAACAGCACACGTAAGCGTATTTGACACATTAAACAGCCGTATTGTGCGCCAAAGAGGGAAAAAACGAAGCTCGATTATGTAACGAGAGACTGGAGTGAAGTCGATGAAGTTGAATCGATCATTTTACTATTAAAGTGTCCCCATCACCACCACGCAGTTGACCTAAATACGCCTGTCCACTATGAAGTATTTTGATCAGAAATGGACTAACTGTCTAACAGAAATGGACTCACCTTAAAAAGTTTGCGGAAGAAATAGACTAACTTCAGGACTGCTTGTCTTCCTATTGGTCATGTGGCTCTCATGTTACAGAGCAGAGACACACCCAGTCAGACAGAAACGCGGGGGAAAAAACACTTGGGTGGCTGACAGTTAAAAAATAGTTATGAGCATAACAGGTTGTCTCTGTAGTAATATTATTACAGTTCGATCTCCACCCATTTGACAAACTACGGCGTGTAACAACTGCTGAAAGAGACTGAATGCAGTCAGCTGTACGTTAAACATGTCGATTAGCCATGATTGTCATGTCATGTATCACACAGTCATGATAACCACTGACGACGCAAACATTCATATTTTTGTGTTTATTACAAATTAAAGTAAAATATACAGAAGTATCTTGATGAAGTGATTGTGGAGTAGGGATTTTAGACGTGTACCCTGTTGCATTATATATACTGCACCAAAAGCTGCACGATATTAGATTTTCTTTATGCAAATCTATATCTAAGAGTGGGCAATACCGATTAAACCACAGTATGCGTCATTTGTTTCGTTTGCGATATATATACTATTATATAGAGTAAATTTTAAAGGAAATCATTCAAGGATTTATGATAAAAAACAGCCTAAATCTGAGCCAGAAGATGATTAGTTTAGCCTAAACAAACAAGGATTCTGTTGGACAGAACCAGGCTAGCTGCTTCCCTCTTGTGCTAAGCTAAGCTAACGGCTTCTTGCTGTGGCTTCTGTTACCAGTCTTCACTTTTAGGTCTAACTCTCGGCAAAAATATCCCTTTAAATGTTGAGCTTGACAGTTTGGCAACTGACAAAACAATTTCCATTCTGCTTTTTTTTTTTTTGCTTTATAGCTTTCAAAGGCTAATAATGATTCAATTGATAAATCACCAGATTAATGCAAAAAAATAAAATAAAATAAAATAAAATAAAATCACCTAAAAATCTAATAACGCAATAAAGGAGTACCTAAGTATAAACATACGGCAATAAACTAATAGACTAATACTGTCATATCACCCATCCCTAGAAGAGTCCAATAGGAACAGAATCATAAGTCAATGCTGGCGTGGAGATGTTTGGCTCTGAAATTTCTGTAGCGCCCTGAACATGCTGTATCATCAACAGAAGAAAGATATAATAAAAATCATTACAAGAGTGACAACGAATCACATAAAAACATAGCAGATTATGCATTAACACAGACAATATTTCTGAATACATTTCTATATTTAATGGAAATATTTGCAGTTCTCTGGTAAAGACATTCATGAATTGATCTGTAGCTCACTTCTTCCTGATTGCAGCTACAATTTATACTCTTCTGTGAGTCTATTCAGGGTGGATACACAGGTAAGCTCTTTTGTGTTTTCCATAGTAGTAACAATCCTCATGGAAGTTGTTGGTCTCCACCACCTCCTTGTAATGGCTGACAGCATGGACCAGGCAGTTGGGGAAGCTTTTGTTCAAAGACAGAGCCACTCCCATCATGTTCCCCTTCAGCTTCATGCCTTCAATCTGCTCCTGGATCTGACTCTTGTTAATGGGCTTGGGGTTAACACAGAAAGAGACCACCACTTTGATCTTGTTTCTGGTTAAAATGTCAAACCAGTTGGCTCCTCCGCTTCCGTGATACTTCTTTCCTGCCAGCCAGTTGAAAAAGAAAATGCGCTCCCTGTCGCCGAAGGCCCTGATGGACCAGTTCACCCAGTCATATTTCTTAGCAAGTGAATCCAGAAGAGGTTTGATGAATTCGTGGTTGACAGTGCCGGGATTCTCCTGAAGAAAGTGCTCCATGTCCATCTTGGCTTGATCTGCAAAGTTCTCTGTGCAGTCATCCACAGCAGCTTTCATTCGTTTCTCCACATCCTCCATCCGTTCCTGCCACTTCTTCACCATCTCCTCTCCCACCACCCCTTCCTTGAGGGCAGCATGGCCCATAACGGCAATAATTCCCACCACAAAGAGCTTCTTCAGCCGGGCACAGAAATCCTCAACTGCCCTGCGGCTTCTCTGCTCCGTGGCAACTACTGTTTCCATCATAGGGTCTCCTGAGGTGTTAGCCCCAGTCACAGCATTGTAGAGGGCATCCAAGTTCAAGTCCCCATCTGTGTTCTCATAATGGTTGAGGAACTTCTCCATCTTCTTCTCTCTGAACTTTGGCTTGGCATTGACAAACTCCTGGAACTTTTCGTACTGACTGAGCATCTGTGCCTCCCGATCAAAGTTCTGCTTGTTCAGTGATGTCCTCTGCAGCTCCAGGGCAATTTTATCTATCTCATCTTGGATTCCCTCAAGTTGCTTGTTGACCAGTTCGAATTGCTGAGTCATGTAGCGGGCCTCTTTGCCCTCCGGGTTACTGAGTAACTCAGCAGAAGCAACAAACACAGCCTCCAAGATAGGGTGAAGCTGGCCCACAGTGGCAGCGAGCACCTCAGAGGCTTGCCCCATGATCTCCACACCTTTCTCGATCTTGTCCCTGTTCTGCACGAGCCAATCTGCCACACTGTTCATCTTTGTGTTATGTGTCTCACACTAACTAATCTAATTTCCACAGCCAGAGACTTTGCTGGTGCCTGAAAGAAGAAGAAACATGAAACCCTTGTAAAGTTCATTATAGTGTTATTTTTATGACATTTCAGAAAAAATATGGTACCCCTTTTTCTTTTTCCAGGTATGTTTTGCAAAGCAAATGCAATCAGCTGACATTAATACATTTTCTTCTCACAGGACATTTTCCTGGCAAACAAAACCCTACAATAAAGCAAACGCCAGGTCATGTCAGCACATGTAGGCATCCAGTTTCATGCCGCACCCTCCGAGGCTCAGCTAATGACAGCGACTCGTTCTTAAGCCTTGGTGGCATTGACACATATCAAAAAGCTCATGAAAGCACACAAATGAGGCACACATGGATGACAATTCAGAACAAATATCAAACATGGTGTGTGTACTCATGAATTATGACATGACGTATTGTGCAACGTTGCAGTGTTGGCCCTCTGGGATGGCTTTTTTCTTACTGCTCTGACAATAGCCGAGTCCCAAAGCAAACACAGATGTTCACAACATGGTGAAAGCGGAGGATTCGTTTTTGTAACTATAGTATGGATATTCGGTCTAAAATACTCAAGAGAGATGACCTAACTCAATTGTTGTTCCCTGGAGCCCATATTCAGTTCAGAAAAAGGCACACCCAAGTCTGAGAAAAGAAAATCCCCACCACTGCACTTGTTCAGCAACGCAATCACACTTCGCTCATCATTACAGCCCCAATTAAAACCAAACAATTACAAATGTTGGATGGATGGATTGTTATGGAAAAAAAGGAGAAAAATACAAGTTTATATATGTAACCACAACACATAAGCTTACCAGTAATTACTGCAGTGATGAGATCAGTGGTGTCATTTTACAGTCTTTCCTATTACTGCACTAATTAGATTGACTTTATTCAGTCACATGCCATCACTGCCTTTAAATTCTTTCCCCCCACATTTCTATGTGAACCAACTGATAAAAATAACAAAAAGTGCACAATTCAAAATTTAAACCTGTAATTGCTTAACAGAATTAAATTCCATTCTAACAAAGAAAAATAAAAACTGTGAAAAAAAAAATACTTACTGAGTAATTATCTTGGTTTGTGTGTGAAAATGATGTTGCTTGTGAAACCACAAAAGAAAAATCTGTCTTCTTTTCAAAGAGTGGTATATATTTTTATCAGAAGAAAAAAAAAGGCGAGTCCCACACAGCACTTGATCCCCTTTCGGTATGATATGCTATGCTAGAGAGCTGCAGGGCTTCAATAGAGATCACATATTTCCTGAACAAAACCACATCCCCCAAAGGGCTCAGCTCCACCTATGGCATTTCACTTGAATTTGGGGTTTATTTTTCTGTAGAAAAAAACGTTGAACATCTTAAAAAAATAGAGGACTTAAAGTTCCTCAAATCTTCTTATCAAGGTCAGCTTTAATAATGGTGAGAACAACCAAAACAAGATATTGAGTTGTTGAGTCTTTCTTTCTTTTTTCTTTCTTTCTTTCTTTCTTTCTCCATTTTTTCCCCTTACATTTCATAGAAAACTAAAAAGGATGGTAGAGGTGAAGTAAATGATGGAGATGCTTAATTGGCAGTGGAATTAAAGCAGAAAAAACAAATAACTCACCTTTTTTAGCTAAATATCCAGTGGGCTACAGTCCAGTTATCCGGTAGTCCAGCTGTGCCTGTGAGCACCAGCCTCCTTGGGATGTATATATACTCTCTCTCTCTCGCTCTCTCTCTCTCTCTCTCTCTCTCTCTCTCTCTCTCTCTCACTCTCTCTCGTCACTCCCCCTTTGGAACTCCTCCATCCCGTTCCAGCATTCCTCTGAAACCCACTCAGAGAGGGATGAGGGGCCAGCACTGACACAGATAACATCCTGTAAACACTCCTCATGGAGGGACACCATGCACCCTGGGAAAATAAAAATAAAAGTCTGGTGTCTCTCTCTCTATCTGTGTGTGTGTGTGTGTGTGTGTGTGTGTGGTGTGTGTGCATGTTTGAGAAAGGAGGACGGTGGCAGGCGGCGAAGAGAGCGAGAAACAGAATAAAAAGGAGAGAAGTCGCAGTGGGGCTCACCAAAGCGACCCATCAGGACAAAACCCTTCTTGTTGTGGCTGGACTGAGGTTGCCATGGCCACTGCACTGGTTCGTCTGACTGCTGTGAGGCTGTGCGTGCTCGAAAGACAAATTCACCTCCCTCCTCCTGCACCAAGTTGGGATTCACAACAAGTTCATGTGGTAAATAACAAAACAAAGAAACAAAATATTTGAACAGGACCAGTTTTCTGATAAATACTTCTTAAGGAAGGCCTTTTAAGGTGATTTCATAAACACTGACCTACTTCACTCTGCATCTGATAATTAGCTCTGGAAAGTGATTGGATTTAAGCCCTGGAGAAAAGGGTGACATTTACCCTGGAGAGACATTCAGAATCAGTACGTCACAGTGCCGCCCAGTGAAAGATAAGATAAGATAATCCTTTATTAGTCCCATAACTGTGAAATTACAAATACAGACAAAAGAGCGTCTGTGTTTCAGAGTGCACACCATGACAGAACTCACTCATGGCCTTTGTGTCTTAAAGCAGGCCGTGACACACACAGCCTGATGTCAGCTAGATGCTCACAGGAAGAGGCGGGAAGGATGTCTGCAGCAAATTTAGCCTGGCCAGCCAACCAGAGGAGGGTTATGACGTCCCACTGTCAGATCTCACACTTGACTCACTTATTGAAAGCGGAAACTAACTTTCGTAGCGACTCAGCAGTATGTGGCCCATCGGTGGTGCACTCGGCTGGAAGAACTCATTTGCTCTTTTTGGTTGTTCTGCTGTGTATTTGTTTTCTAAATAGATCTTTTCCAAATATCTGAGTTCCTTTTATGCTAGCATGGAAAACGATCTGCAAAACACTGGACAAACAGCATGTCCTATTAAAGATGTTCTGGTTCCAGCATCAGTGGAAAGTGTTGAATTTGTAGAAAAGTTTTGCCTTTGTTCTTTGTGGTTTCAGACTCACCAGGTGAAATGTTTGAGGTAATGATAGCCAGCTGAGAAAAAAGGGGGCAGAAGACTTTGTTTGCTAGCTGTTTTGTCTGGCTTTGCTCAGCATGCATCTGCTCAGCATGTTTGTTGAGCTAAAGGAATTTTGTGTCATAAAGCTGCTCGAAAATTACGTCCATTTTTTGATGCACTAAGTTATTAGGATGAGGCGGATATAGACACTTTGTAGGCTATATTCAGGCGTTCTGGATCAAATTGTAACTTTTATTCCTTTACTGATGATTGATATTTGCTTGAACAACACAACATAGTGAGATTCATGAGATCAGTCCTTATCTGCATCATTTTAACATGAAGTTCATGTCTGTTTCATTTCATGACAATCCAATTTAAAACAAATAAATAAATAAATCCAGTTACAGAGGCTGTCATCCTTGCTGTTTGTGTCTGGGAGCTGAAATGATAAATGACTTCCATGTCTGAGGAAGCTTTTGATCACATTTTATCTTTTTAACCTTGGCTATTGGCTAGTGTTTCCTCTTGACCACAAGATGTCTCCTCAGCTCACAGGAAAAGCTCCCAGTGGATCATCCCATTGCCGAATATCCACAACCTTTTCTGGAGAGCATGGGTGTTTGAAAACATCAATGGCACTAATTGTGAGGCTTCAACATCAGAGGAGATTTGGGCGGCTGTAGATCACGTTAAGAGAAGAGAAAGCTTCGTAAGGCAAAGAGAGGCTGACACTTGCTCAGAAGATAATGTCACAGGAGGAAGATTCAGACGCTAAGCCTGAAATACAAGACTTCATTTTGGCAGAGCTTTAAACAGAGCCGTGAAAAATGTTGATGACCTGCTCTGACTGGGATACATTGCCAAATTATTGCACAAACTGTTCAACCTAATTAGTGAACCATTTTGTTTAAGCACACTATTATCTAAATCTGTAAACAATCAAGAGCCGTCGTCACATAATGATGAAAAAGGAGATTTGCTGAGTAATGTGTGCTTACAGGCATTTTCTCTGATGTTCTGTCTTCGCTCCTCAGTATTACATCAGTGCGGTGAAGGATTGCTTCATGAATAGAAAGTTGTTTGTGGGAAAGGTGGGATTTTGTAACTGTCATGCTGGATTTTACCAGCTCCCACGGGAAAATTAATGTTGGCAGGACTGACAGGTCTTTGAGTACAGACGCGCTGTTAAAATGAAAATGCTCTCCTGGTGTAATGGATGCATGCTTGTGGGATTTTGCCAGAGGCTCCAAACAGCAGACTGATGGTTGATACCTGCCCAGATAATCACCTCATAACATTTCCCTCCAAACTGCAGAAATGCAGTTGCAGAAAGGGATGCGTTCACAACAGCTTGATAGGGTTTGAACAGAGATAGTGAAGACCTGCCGAGACAATGTTTAATAACCAAATGGCATAGCATCAGTGCAGTGTGTACATATATCTCCAGAGCCAGCTGGTTCTAAAAACAAACATCTCTCCAAAATGAATATGTTTGAAAAAAAAATGTGCATCTTAACAGAATAAGATAAGACTGTGGCCTCCGTCCTCTTTCAAAGTCGTGAATATTTCATGATTGCGTTTCTGCTCTGGCTGCCACAGTGTGAGTTTTGATGGAAGTGAACACTGCAGCCATGGGAAATGCTCACATCACAGGGCGATGATGAAGAATGGCCTGTGTTATACTCCATTTACACCCGACATTAAAATGTGATGTGTAGCTGCACAAGTTTTCTAAGGAAAAACGCATGTTAATTTGATGTGTAAATGCATGGGATCAGACAGATGACTTTTGTAAGTCGTTAGGCTCATATCATGATCAGATCTCACCCATGTTCTGCCACATTCTTAAATAAAAGCTGCTAAAAGATCATCTCACTCTTCCGGCTAGCTTAAGCAATCTCAAACACAGTATCTGTAGCTTGCCTTTAAAAACAATGTCCATTCATATCATGGTGTCTCTTTACTTGTTTAGCATCTTAATTTTGTTGAGATACTCAATGGTGAACTGAGTAACTTCACATTCAGTCACTCTAGACCCACAGGAGTGTTGTTAAAAAGATTTGAATGGCACCACATACTTTTCATACCGAGACTGAAAAGTCTTCGTGTCTAGATTTGGCCTTCAGGGATTTTTTTTTGTGACGCACTGCCCGGAAAGTCAGCATTACACTGTATTTTAACCGTTGCTGGTTTTGCTTTGAAGGTGGTGTTCTTCATTCTGAGTAATGCTGACCTTCTCTCTTCCCCCTACAGATGTTTCCAGGTCGCAGAGGACACGACATTCGATGACAGACAGATGCATCACTTGGTCAAAAGAAGTCAAGGGAGGGCAGGGACAGAGGGAAAGTACTTCCTTACTTAATATCAAGGGTGGTTTCATAGAAAAACAAAAGTGACAGGACTTCTATTAGCTTTTCTTTGCTTGCTCTTCACTGCTTATCTTGTGCTGTAACTTAAACAGGTGGTTGAATTTTACCTCATGAGGTTGGATTTTACCTCAACTTGGCTACTCTTGAATGTTTAAGAAGGTCCTTTAAAGGGAAGAGAGATTCATATCATACAAGTTATTCCCCAAAATTATTTTAGACCACAAGCATTTTACGCATAATGACACTGTAACTGGTACTGCTAAATTTACAGAATCACTGGCCTCTTATGTCTTCTGAATTTTCTTTTTATGGAGTTGCTGTGCGCAGTTGATTTTTCATCCATAACACAACTGAACTCTGAACAGTCTGACTCGCACACCAACGATCTGTATGCACAACAGTGACTCCCACGGCAAGTGGCTGACACGCCGCCTCAATACAAACCCATCTCTCACTCGGGCAGATCAATACAGACTCAGGACAGATCTGAGGAAATAGATAAAGGTTCAGAGTCTGGGAGAAGATGACTTATTGATTGCAGGCAGATTCACCCCCGAGTCCATCTTTGCCCTTATACATGTGAGTCAAACCTTCAAACAGCCTGTAAATTGGAAATCCAATTAGTCTTGCGGGAAGACTTTCTGTTTAATCATATTGTTGTATTCCTGATTTACAGAAAGCTTCCAAAAGGCATGCATGTTCAAATTAGACTGCTGCATGTTGATATTACAGAAGTTAGACTCCCAGAACCTCCCTGAATGCTGAGGTTAGACATCGTCACCCCCCTCCTTCCTCCTAAAATTACACAGTTACCTTCTGTTGGGAAACCACACTATGTTAGTTACAGAGTGGACTCCTACACAAAAATTCAAATTAAAAAAATCTAATGCAGCAGTTACTCCTTCGAAACTGAATACTTGCTTTAACTCGACTCTACTTCCTCTGATATCTACTTCATACACAACTCTGAACTCACCCGGACTCTATGAATGAAACAAATCTAAGAATTTCTCAGATGCAGGATTGCTGCATGCGGACAGACCAGCTGCAGTGTCACCATTTGTCTTTATTTTCAGACAGGGGGTGGGAGGGTGCTGGTATTTGCCCCAGGCCTTCAAATCATTAAGTCCACTCCTGCATCTGATCCTCTTTATTTGTTGATGCTCTCATGAGGGTTTAATGCAGATTGTGAGGGATTAACTCACTGGAGGCAGTGACTCTCTGTGACAAGTCATTTCCTGGTTCTCCTCTCTTTCGTTTCGTCTTTCTCATGCTTTAACTGATTTACCTCCCACTCCCATGTGGCCATTATGCACAATTTTACCTCCCCCATCCGTTACAGTTGCACAACCAGGCTCACCTAACGTGTAGTGGCTGTTCTTGATGAAACCAAAGAAAGTGGTTTCAATTCTTTTCAACTAATGATTAATTTCTTCTCAGATATTAAAGCATTTCTGCTTTCAGCTACCAGACTGAAACCAGAAACATCATCCAAGAACTGCTCAAGCTCACTGACAAACTGGCAGCTTAATTCCTAATCATTACAATATGTGAAAAATGTTGTTTTTTTATGTGTAGAACATAGAGGATTTGTTAGACTTTTAACCTCATCTGCTAAACAAGAAATAACAGGATGAGAGAAGACAGACAGACAGACAGGTAAGAAGACAGACGGGTGATAGCAGAAACATTGCGATGTATGTAAAGGTCAGGGAGTATGAGAACACAGATTAATATTCTGAGACTCCTCAGTGCTGACGGGGGTCTGATGACCTGCTGCAAATGAGAGAGACTGAGTGTAGGGAGGGAGGCTTAGAGTACAACATTGCTGGGCGTTTGAGTGAAACAACATGAGGCCTTGAAGAGGGAACACATACAGCGATGGCATCACACGAGTAAAGGAAGTATTGGAAAACATGAGGGAAATTCTGAGGCACTGCAGATGGCCAAGACACATGTTTACCACCCAGTGGATTTCCACTTAAAAGCCTTACTGACAGATGGATTCCTTAGACATACCAGACACATAAAGGTCCTCCATAGATATACATACAGCAGGTAAAACTGCCAATGAAGCCACAGTTTGTCTGCATCGACATGCAACATCCTTACTGTATAATTAAAGATTACATTTACATCCATGTTCCCTTGGCAGTTAATAAATAAAATTTTTGCTCCCTGTGTGGTATAATTTCTAAATAAGTTGTGATGAGCTAAAGTTGTAGTGTGCAATGCTATAAAATAACATGAAGTAGTTATGTTATATTCCAATTGTGATTGAAAGAAAAGCAAGATGCAGCTGTATTAAATCAGTACAACTGTGTAAGGGCCTGTAAGCTATGGAAAGTAAAAACTGTGTAATTGTGAAACTGTTATGGTAGTGAAACATTGTCTATGGTAGCAAAACACTGTTTATGTAACCTCATTGTAATCACTGTAAGCCTTAAAAGAATATTTCATTGTAATCTTGCACAAAACTATTATTTTTAAAAAACATTATACAAAGAGGCCTGGAAATAATGGTGTCTCAGGCCATCTGAAACTTAGGCCAAAACTGGCAGCCAGCCCAGAGAAGAGAAACATTGGTGTAAACTGTACTTATGAAGTAAACAAAAAAAATAAGCAAATCAGCAAAAGGCTCCCTGGAAGATGACAAGCAGGTACGATAGCAAGATAAATCAAAATAATGACCTGTGGAAAGCCCCCAACAAACCCAGGGCAAAGCTGACACAGTGGTGTAAAAAGTCCCCAACGAACCCAGTTCGAGAAGAAGATCTAATGGTGTCAAAACAAAGAAGGTGGAGGGCTGGACAATAGGCGTGGAAAGGTCCAGACCCTAAGGTATATAACGAGAAGACATCCGCCATTTTGTTTCAGACCCTTCATGTGTACCTAGTGTGCGTTGTGAACGGTTTTCCTTTGTTGCCGGCATTAAAGTGTTTGCTGCTCAGAATCCTGTCTGTCTGTTGATGATTCTACTGGACTTTGAGGGAAGATTTTCCTGAACAATTGGACACAGCTGAAACTTAGAAGTTAATGTAGTGTGGCTTTGAGTCTCTGCTCTGAGTCCACACCACACCTGCCAACAATAAAGTGACACAGCTTTACAAACTCAACACTAATGTTGTCTCATGATGAGGAATTTACGTAACTAAACGAAAAACCTCAAAGCTCTCTTCTATCTGGCAATGCTCTGTAATGCTAAAACACTTTATAATATTACGTGAAATTATACAGTAAATTAAGTGTTTTCAGAAAGAACTTTTTTGTTTCTGTGGTACTTAATATTTAATTAGGTCTTAAATGAAAAACATCTTATTTTTCTGCATTGTATCCTGTGACTGTGAAGCACTGTCTGGTGTCTATCGGGATTAACATTTTCTTTTATGCTTTTAATTTGAAATTTGTGCTGCATCTTTTAGAGGCTGGCCTTTTATGTGCTTGGTTCCCATTGGACAATTGACAAAGTTTCAGCCATCTTGTTTTGCATATAAAGACTGTTCTGTTGGTAGTTCTGTAAAGCACCCAGAAGAAGGGACAACATGCAGGCTTCTGTAGTACATCAATTAACGCCTCCTGGTTATTTTTCCACATTTAGTTTTTTAATTACTGTTGCACCTTGTCAACTGGTGAAGAAGCTCAACAATCTTTCCCCAGTATTTAACCATGTGGCAGCCATGTTGGAAGACCTCAACCTTGTGCCAGACACAATGTGCTTGTGAACAACTGTGGAAAGGTGAAACCCTGTTATCTCAACACTCTTCAGTGAGCATTTGTTTTCAGTTGAGACCGACAATTTATTATTTTTTAAACCTGAAATAATCTACATTTGATTTTATTTGAGCTTGAACGTTAGCTTGCTGCATGCAGCTCAGGATATAATCCCTGACTAAAACAAAGCAGCAGCTAACAGTGGCTGGTAGTTGCTTATACACCTTAAATGATAACTTGATCCCTCAATGCAACAATTAGGACTAGTTGTGTAATTTAAAATGTTACTTATATGTTGACCTAATACTGTTTAGATTTTTTTTCATTTGCATGTGATCAGTTGATCAATCAGTTATACAGTAAAAAATATGCTTTCTGAACTATAATGTTAACAACTGTTACATCCTAAATTAAAAAGGGTACTGATTAACTGACCTACGCCCATCCTCAGACAGTCTGCTGGATATCCCTGGTGGTGCCAGACATGGTTGTCGGGTCATTTGTAACATGAAATAAATATATAAAGTATATTAGTTCTCCAAAATAACATGTCCTCTATGTCTAAATTGTGTGGGATTGTCAGTCTTGTGTTTTGGGCTCTGACCTGCAGTCAGTGTGTCACTGAACAAATGTTTTAATGCTTTTTATCGGATTAGTCCACTCAGAGCGGCAGGCTGGTCGATGGGCCACTCGGACTGATGGGTAATAGCATTATCCTGTGTAGGCCGAGACTGGCAGAGTTATTCCACCATTGATCGACTCTCCCCTCCAGGACCATTCTGATGTTAGCCTCCATCCAGTGTTTGTCTCCATTTGTTTATGAAATATTGATATTGGCTGCTATCTCCTCTTGGAGATGAGCAGCTTCAGCCTGATGGAAAGGAGGGCATTTAGGGATGCTGAAAAAACATCTTGTTGGTGGTTTTGTGAACTGAAAGTTATTGTTTTGTCTTGGGACATGTGATCAGTACATTTTTCCAGAATTACATCAGGATGGATTTTGCTTTTGTGCCATATTTCCTCCTTTTAAACTGCCGTTATTGAGCCACAGCCTAAAGTCCCAGCAGATCAAAGGAAACATCTGTCCCTGCTTCCTGTATGTTTTCTTGTAAATTATAAAAATCTGTGCACTTTCACTCTGAATAGTGTTCAGGAAGTGTTGAGGAAAAATTTGAGTGAGTCTTTTACCTCTAAATGAATGAACTAAAACATGAAACAGCTGTAGAAACTACTAGACTTTAGCATTTTTGATCATTGTCCAAGCAGAAAAGTACTAGCATGTAATTCTACACAAGTTTCTCGAGAAGAGCCACAGCTACAGGCTTCATCATTCATTTCCTGGGCAGGTTCTGTTAAAACTCCCCTTAGATCTGCATGTTAATAGCGCCCTCTGTCTGCAAACCACTTCTGGTGCCATTTCTTCAGTTTTCACTTTTCCCCCTCAGAAAACTTCACTTTAACCTCCTCACAACCGCAGAACAAGCTAACTCAGGCTCTTGCAGAATGAGATGGAAACCGTAGATCTTGTCAGTCAACAGATGCTATAGTCTTCCCATAAGGGCAGTTAAGATTGACAGGCTACCACAGCCAAAGCCTTTTATGTAGGGGAAGAGTCTCTTGGATCAATAGTTGTTACCTAGGCAAAGCCCACACAACCACTAATGAATCCTCTGGCTTACAGCACGGGCTGCTGCTGCTATTAATGTCTACACTGGAGAAAAACCTTAGAAATCAAACTACTACTCAACATTACCGGTAATAATATCAACATTAACACCCAAATGCACCCCCCGCATTGGATAACAAGCTAAAAATTAACACGTGGCAACAGAGTTTTATGTAAATTACATGTTAATAGAAGTGTATTACAATAGCTGAGCAGGCCCATTGTCTGACAGCAGGTGCAGGTGTTACCTCAGCGAGTTTCTGGTTTTATTGTTGTATTGTGTCGCAACGTTTCAGTGGTCTGTTCTCTGGGACTGGTTCTGTGGTGTGTTTGAAGACTGCTGTCTGGCACACCCACCTGACTGTCTGCCCCGCATTTTCCGTTTATTCAGCGTGGGATTAAAGTACTGATATGTCAAACGTCGTAAAGCGTGTTAGTCACCTGTCTGGGATTTCTAATTATAAATAGGCTTTGTGCCAACAAGGCAGCAGGTGCTGTCCATAAGTATTTGGGCAGTGAGACATTTTGTTTTGTTTTGGTTTTGCACTCCAATGTATTTGATTTGAAGTGAAACGATGAGCGTAAGGAGCTGAGGTTAAGAATTGTTTGTTGTGTTTTCAGGATATTTTCACATCAGTGTCCCTGACTCTTTGACAATGCAGAAGGCCAGTAAGAGAGTTACTGTTTCAATATGGACATAAATGGCCTCAAGTTAAAGGAATTGTTCAGCACTTTATGGCCTTTCCTTTCACAGGTTAAATGAGAAGTTAAATGAGAATATTGTAAGGTTTTATCTACTAAGTGTTGGAAATACTTAGATTAGCATAAACGCTGAAAGCAGTTGGAAACAGCTAATGCAAAATTTTAAAATATACCCACCAAAAACACTGTAGCTTAGCAATTAAACAATTTAGTTGGACATTTTGGGTAATATTATTATAGACTGACACCACCCTCATGTCTGTACTGTCTGTATATTGTACTTAAATATGTATCTGCTACCAGCAGCTGGTTAGCTTAGCATAGCATAAAGCTAAGCTGAGACTGGAAATAAGGGAAACAGTCAGCCTGGCTCTGTCGTAATCTACCAGCGCCTCTAAAGTTTACAGATTACCACATTATATATAATTTGTCTCACCCTTAAGGATGCTGAAGTGTTAAAATAATAATTAGCAGTTTGTCTAACAGTTTTTAGCAACTAAACCGTGATGTGTTGTGTTTACTCTTCAGGTTTTAAACAATGTTCATGAGTGAGCTTTAGAAGTGCTGGCAGGCGTATTTTTGAGACACAAAATCAATGAAATATGGAGGTCTTTTTGTTCTCTTTATTCTATAAATTTGATCTCTGAAACCCTTGTCATAAACGGGTACCACTGAACATCCTAGCAACCCCCTCCTCCCACCAAGCAGCCACTTTCCATTGTGCACACACAAACCTCAGTTGATTCGACACAGTCCACTTCCTCCTGTGCTGTGCTGCATATTACAGATAGCACTTGATAGATTTTGACAGGCTTGATTTACGACAGAGAAGCTGGGCAGCTAAAGACCCTCCAGATCCACTGAGATATGAAATGATGGCCGTCTCCACCAGCTCTGCACCTATGCTGTGCATTACGACTGACACCATCCTGCTAAGCCAAGCACTTTGCTGCTGGTCCGCAGGATATTAGCTCAGCCAAAGGTTATTCATAGACAATCAAACACAAGCTGCGGTCAGGAAATGCTGACTTACGTGTAAATATCAATTAAATTAGCTGAGTCCCTGTTGCTGAGGGTGCGTTTCCTGGTTTTAATGGCCGCAGATACTAACAGTGCCGCGTAAATCACATTTATACAAGAAATGAGAGCCAGATATTGGATTACACTTGTTTACACATCCATTAACTATTTGTATTTTGTCAATACTTGTCATAGAGCATAATAATTACTCTGAACATTGATGATGCACTGATTTTATTAAGATTGTTTGGTTTGCATGCATAGACTGATGTGTTTTAAGTAATAATGTATGATATTTATGTCACCAGGTGGCAGATTTAAACAGCACCAGTTCCTTAAAGAGGTACGTTTATTGTGAACTTGTGATACATACAATCACAGTGGTTTGTTTGAAATAAACAAAAAATACATCTGGGCGTTTAGTGTGAGTGGGGGGGTGATTATCACAAAGCTACCACACATAAACAGAAAGTCATACATAAATCATAAAAAATTCATCACATTTGGCTGGGAAGACAAAAATGCACAAATTCAGAATTTTGCTGACTTTTTATCCAGGCTGAAGCAACAGACATGAACCATTACATAATTTTAGGCACAACATTGGTAAGCGGTGAGGTTTGGCCGTTTTGGTTCGAGAGCTTTGATTCTGTTTACAACACAAGGCACTTTGTCTCCAGTGCCAAACTCCGAGCTTCTTGTTTTTCATGCTTGAAAAACTAACCTCTGTTCCTCCTGTCAGAGTTATGTAGGCCAGCCTGCTGAGCAGAGACAAAATGGGAGCAGAGCTCAGTACATGCAGCCTCAGCAAAACCATATGAAGAGCTGGAGGTGCAGAAGCAGTTTCTCGTGGGACAGACGGGGATTATTACCGCACACAGCTGAGGTAAAGCTCGGACACTCCCCGTTATTTTATACAGTACAGTGTTAATGTAAAATTCCTTTTGGTTATAAACAAAGTGGTTAGTAAGTCATAAATTACAAATAGAAATGTAGTGACACTGTTCATAATATGCAAGCAGTTAATATTTATAGATACAACATAATATGGATTTACATCAAAAGTCTGTAATTCAAATGCCTACAGAGTAAAGATCCGACACAGAATCCAGAAAGTGCGTTTGTGATTAAACAATGTGAAATACAATGTCTCTGAATCAGACATGTAAGCTTGTGGTTTTCTGCTAACTTGTAATCTTTATACCTCACCACGCGGATCCGATGGCAGTCATACGTTTAAAGTAACTCCATCACACTGATCTGAGGGAGCCTGACTCCTTGTCTCTGAACACCACTAAACTAAACTGCCTGTGTATGAAGTCATTCAAACGATCCCCAAATCTGACAACTAGAACAACGAAATGCTGCTTATGTGTTGTTGTGTCAGTAGTAACAATCTAAAAATATCATACATAATGATTTATGCATTCACAGGGTCCTTTTTTTTGCATAAAAAACACTTTTACTTTAATACTTTAAGTAAATTTAGCTGATAATACTTTTTTGCTAAAGTGGGTTTTTGAAGACAGAAGCTTCTAATGGAATATTCTTACTTACAATACTGATGTATTTTTACTGAAGGATTGGAATACTTCTTCCAGCTCCCAAATTTATTTCTTAACTGTAAGTGGAAGCTGTTAGTTACTAGCTGGTTAGTTACTTTATGTAGTTACATCAGCCCAGTGCAGAAAATGAACGCACAGATAAAAAACAACAACAACAACAACAAAAAAAAAAACCCTGCTCAAATCGATAAACGGGACTTGCTGCGGTGCTCAGCATTTAGTCAACATAAGCCCGATGTGACCGAGTAAAGATGGAATGACAGACTTTTCAACAACAACAGTAACTAAGAGACAGGTCTTAAAGTGGATTGTGACGTCTGACCGATACCTCATTAGTTTAATAAGCCTGTCAGATTGGTACAAACATTTATTATATTCATTCTTTAAGATAAACTTGCATACTGATATTCTCAGCTGAGTCTTGCAGCTGGACAAGAAACACATAACTCCAGTATCTAAATGTGAAATCGTAAAATCTTAAGCTTGCGTCAGTTTTACTCCGAGTGAACACACACTGCCACGTTCTTGTGTCTTTCCCAGTAGTGACACTCCTCCGGGAAGCTCCAAGCAGCTGCAGACTCCTTGTGGCGGCTGACGGCGTGAACAACAAACCCGCACAGCTGCTTCTCCAACACCTCCACCACTGCCGGGGCGTTTCCCTTCTTCCCCTGGCCTTCCATCACCTGCCGGATGAAGTCACGGGGCACCGACTGGGGTTTGCTGCTGTATGACACCACCAGATTGATGTTGTTCACCTGGAGCACCTCGAACCAGTTCTGTCCTGCCACGTGATGAAAGTGCTCCCCTGCTCGCCAGTTCCGGTAGGTGCTCCCTGAATGGTTGATTAGCCGCACCGACCAGCGGACCCAATCGTATTTTTTCTCCAAGAACTCAAGAATCCGCTGACTCGTATCTTGCAAGTTCTGGTCTTCCTTTTCTTGCAGGAGCCGCTGAGCGTCTAATTTTGATTGCTCTGGGAAGGCAGCGATGCAGGACTCAATAGTTGTCTTCATCCTGGACTCTACTTCTTCAATTTTGCTGCTCCACTGGTGGATTTTGTCCTCTTCTTCCTCTTGGCCCTGAGTTAAGGCACAGTGACCCAAGAGAGCAATCAGGCCCAGACAGAAGAGCTCCTTCATGCGCACACAGAAATCTTCCAGGAGACGGCGGTTCCTCGCTACATACCTGCAAATCAGAGAGAGCATTTACATTTGCGCCTGAGGAGACTACTATGAGGATGGTGTCAAAGACATGAGAGCTACAATGAAAATATTAATTACCACAATTCACCTTTCAACCAACTCTAAAACTGACTCTCCGAAGCTGTTTGTCCCCATCAGAGCATCATACAGCACAAACAGGTTCTTCTCTCCTCCAGTCTTGGCGAAATGCTCCAGAAATAGTCTGGTCTTCACATCCCTGAACTGCTGTTTCGCCTCCAAGATGTCCACATATTTCCGAAACTGGTTCCTGATGTTCTCCTCCACTGAGAAGTACTGGGAATCCAGTCTGCCCTTCTTGATCTCGCAGTCGATGTCTTCGAGTTGGGCGGAGAGCACGTCGAGCTTGTTCCTCACCGTCAGGAATTGCTCTTTGACGTAGAAGACCTCTTTGCTCTGGATGTTGTCTAAGGCCAGGCGGAGAACCGGAGCGGCGGCCTCGCAGAGGGGGAAGAGCTCGCCCACAGCGCTGGCCAGCACCTCGGCTCCCCTCTCAAACATATCCATCACCGCCTCGATGGCCTCCTTCTTCTGGGCCACAACCTTCTCCAGGGAACTGGTCATGTTCTAAGACAGAGAGACAAAATCTGGCGTTCATATAATGAAGCAGTGTTGTAAGAGAAACACTTACAGGCAGGTCCAGAAGAGGTGTATCCATCTGGAATTTCACAATAAGGCGCAAAGATTAAATTAAGAGCCAGAAAGGATATTATAGTATGTACCACAACAGTATTTCTTTCTTTCTTTTATTTATTTTTTACCGACAAATTAATCATAAAAACATCTGTTATGGCCATCTTTGCATTTTTGTGATATTTCACAGATAAAACAAGTCAATGAAAAAGAAAAAATAATTTTACAAATCAATTGACATTGACAATAAATCAATTTTTTCCCCCAAAAAGAAATAAAGTTTAAGCTGGTCAGATGTCAAAAGCTCCATCTTCGTTAGTTCAGGAGATAAATATGAAGGTGAACATGACGTCAGTGAGAATGTGAAATGTTGATTATATTCAGTCTTTTGTGCAGACCCAAAAGGATGATGATGTCATGTAAACAAAATGGGGGCCTGAGACTACTTGGATGAGAAAATGACACAGATGCCCTTGGCTCTGCATATGACTCACAGCACGGCACGGCACGGCACAGCAAGGCCAAACTATGTTTAAAAATCCCCTTTCATCCTCGTCTGCGCCCTGACATGCATAAATTACTGCGTCCTGTCTGTTCTGATGTCTGTGGATGGACCCCAGATGCTGCGTCACCCAACTCCTCCACAGATCTACATCGACCACAAAGTTTGTTTAGATAATTCGTGTCTGGAAATGCGTTGATATTTTCTATATTTATAGTGAGGAAAAGGCAAAGAGAAAACACCTGAGAGGTTCCCCATCAAGCAAATGAATAGTAGCAACAAAGAGCAGCCTTTTAAGTTAAAAAAAATGACGAAAAGGCTCGTGTGATGTGTCCACACTGCACCATGTTAAACTGTCATGCGCACCCAAAAGAAATGCGCAACGGCAGGCTTTTTTTACGCACAAATCCCCTGAACGCGTCGGACACACCTTACAGCGTATTTAGCCCCTCTGGAGGAAGATAAGGACATTCATCACATTCCTATAATAAGAGCGTTTTCCCTGTACCTGATTTCAATGGCTCTGCTGCTCCTTCGCGCCTGATGGGCTCCAACAGCTGCAAACAAGTTTTATTTTTTTTTTCCTTTAAGTTTGATAAAATCCCCACGGTCCTCACATCCACCGTGGAGCTGAAGAAGGATCGAGATGCGCACTCAATATCTGCAAAGGAGAGAGAGAGAGAAGAAGAGAGTGAGAGGGAAAGAGAGGAGGAGAGACAGACAGACAGACAGACAGCAGCGCAAACTGCAAGAGGTGACAATGTGGTCGGATCCATTTTATTCTCGGTCTTCAAGTCACCACGAAAGGACGATTTACTCTCTACTCAACAAAACTAAATATAAAGCTTTTTTGGTATGTTATTCCCCACGTATGTTCATCTGGTGTTTTTCTCCTGCGCACTTTGTGCAAATGAGTCTTCATCACCATTGTGCTGTGAATGTCAAAGGACCTAACCTAAGGTAAGACAATCGGAAAATCGTCGTTGAGTTTAGTCTATTTAAGTGTTTCAGTACGATAACTTGATGTAATTCTCATCATCATTTTTATTTTGACTACGAACGCATGTCAGATCATAAATGGATGTGCTGCACACACACGTCTGTGGTGTGAAGCACACCCCAAACGTCTGGATTTTAAATCAGATTCACAGTCTATGAAATTAATGGAGATTTGAATGTGCAGGAGGTAAAATTTATCAACCACATAGATTTTATTTATAATTACTACACAGACTGGCCTCATCTCTCCGGGTTTGTCACTCACTCATGTCAGGTTAAAACACTCATTTGAAATAGGAATAAATGAGCTAAAATAGATGAGTCAAATGACTTTATGGTGATCAGATTAAGCCTCACATCCCCCTCATCCGTGCGCTCATGACGCGCCCTGTGAGCGCCCAGACCCCCCAAAATAAAAATCCTATAACGCAAATCGTTTGTCCTCCAAACCACGAAGGGCTTCGCGTTATGTGTGAAGGTCTTTCTTCGATTCGTGTCCAACAATTTCATCTGAATTGCTGAAATTATATCCATTTTCTTTAGGTGAAAATGGATGGACGCTCTCGTGTCATGGAGAGAAAAATGAGCTCCATCACATGATGGACGACGTGCGTCGGTGGCTCAGAGACACTCATCACGCAGTCTGCGCGCCAGGTAAGAACCTCAGATCTTTGTGTCTCAGTGTAATCTGCATTTCAAACGCTTACAATGCACATTTTCCTGTCTCGGTTCCCCAACTGTGAAATGTTAGTCAAACCTGTTCAGCTGGATAATGATGTATGAGGGTCATTCCAGAGGTACTTAGCGTAGGCCGTGCGCCCATTTTACTCCACGAGGTAAATTCTTTCCCCCTTTCATCATTTACATTCATTTGGATTGACTTCGCGCAGGTCACGTAGAGGATCTGTTTTGTTCCTGGAAAGAAAGCAGGCTTTAAAAGGCAGTCAGTTTGGTGTGTGTGTGGCCTGTGGGCCCTCGGGGAGTTCAGTGAGAACAGGTGTAATCATGAGGCAAGTGAAGTACTCACGCCCTCTTGTGTACAAATCAGTAAATGACACCTTTTAGGACCCCTCTGAGATCAGTGGCCCTTAATGCGCCACCTGAGGACATTTTCATGTGACGCCATGCAAATATTTTCCCGTGTAATTATCATATAAATTAATTAAGTGTTGGAACAAGCGGAAATTAAATGCACACAAGCTCGTCAAACGCTTGAATGGGGGAGACCGGGAACAGTTGCAACACTTTTTGCATTTCACTCTGTTACTCAGGGACGGATTGGATTAGACAAACCAAATTTTTATACAATAAACTTGCATCTGTCTGTTAATAGTCAAAACCATTTAAAGATGATTACAGAAAGTACATTCTTCACAATTTCTATTTGAATGTAAGGAGTCAGATGTTGCAACATTGTTTGGGGATGGCTGCAACATGTTACAAATACAATATATTTCAGTGTTAATAAAAGGATTATTCAAAAATGGAAGTTATAATAATATTACAGTGTTATTTATTTATCAGCTTTGATCAGATGACAATTATAGATTTGTCTAGATGAGTAGGCCTTATGTGCAGATGTCAAAGATTCAAATTGATATTAAATACAGTAGGTTTTCAGTGACATAGGAAGAATGGAACAATTTATAAGGCAATTAACGTTTATTTTGCCTAATTTCAGTATATTCATTCATTATGCAAAACTGACATTTGAGAAAACTGGACTGTAATTTGTGAAACTTGAGAAAACTTGTAAATTATGTGGTCTGTTTTTATATTAATGCATTGTAAGGGGACAGTTGCAACATCTTCCTGTCAGCCATGATAAAACCTCATGTGCTAACTAAACAAGGTGACCTGATACATGCTAACCAGTGTTAGCTAAAAGTTAACTTATCACTTGTTCAACCATAGAAGTTTGAGCTGAATCACAAAAACAGTGACAACAATTTAACGAAAACAAAACTCAAGAAAAAAAAAAAAAAATTTCCCAATAAATCCTGGAGCACCTCTTGAATCTGCTTGCTTTTTCTCTGCAAAGTGGGGAGCATCCAACTGAGCATGTGCAGTGTGAGTGTCATCACTCCAGCTTGTTTCTGATTGGAGAAAAATGACATGTTGCAACTGTCCCCGGCCTCCCCCTGCTTGACTGTTTCTGTGTGCGGATAGTTTTGCTCTGATCCTGACATTTCGTCACTTTCTACCCAGTGCACGATTTTCTATTTCATAGTTAACATTAGAGCAGTAAAAGGTGATAATTGTTAGCCTGTGTGTGCATGTCCAGGTGGGAGAGGAAACTATATTTATTTCTTTTATTCCACAATATTTTCAAGTTGAAGTTTTCTACCTGTAGTGCATTTTTAGTACTTGTTACTTTCACTGCGTTTTCAAGAAGATTCATTAGAGATTTTGCAAAGCTAAATTTTCCGAAATACTCCATGTGGCCAAAAGTATGTGGACGCCCGAACACTACACCCTTATGTGATAGCAGAACATCTCATTCTAAAATTATGGGCATTAATCGAGGCTTTGGATGAGGTTTTGCAACTACGCTGCAGGAATTTGCTCCCTTTAGATTTAGATTAGCTTCAGCTTTATTGTTATTGCAAAGTACAAACAGTGAAACAACAGTGAAGTGTAATAGAATAAACAGCTGGTGTGGACAGTAATGTGAATATAACGACTATATAACTGCTGGAAGTTCGCCACATTGTGCGTCTCATAGTGATTAAGACATATCAACATGTGGGCTCAGATGATGCAGATCTTTTTTAATGGGAGGGCTTAGGCCAACTGCATCATTATTTAACATGAACAAATGAATATTTTGATGCTATGAAAAGGCTCAGTGTGCTTCCCAAATGGAGAACCTAAAATTGCACTGGAATATTTCTCCACGTTGCTGTTTTTATTGTAGTAAAGAACCGACTCGATCACTGTTGTTCGCTCATGTTTATTTATAGTGGTAACAAAAAAAGGCAACATAGTCACAAATACGAAAAAGGCTCTTACATAGTAATCTTCAACACCAACAGCATTTTGACTCGATGTTTTGTAGCGTATCTGAATAAGAGATGTGGCAAAGAGCCATAAACCAGTTAGGAGGAGAGTTATTATTAATGTCAATCAGATCTTAAGTCTACAATCTTTACAACTTGCTGACTCAGCGAACCAAATCCGCTGGGTGCTACTGAACAAACAAACAAAATACACTTCATAAACATAGTTTTAACTCTATTTAAAATCTTAACTGTAACATAGAGACCTTTCAGAACATAACACCTTACACAGTATTTAAATGATTAAGATAAAAAAAAAAAACCCTAAAAGAAATAAAACAAATGTCACATGTAGGCACCGTTGGTCAGACGAGGAAGAACATGAAAAGCACGAAGAGCCAAAAAAAATCCAGATGCTGAGGCTTAACTGTGAAAATAAAAACCCCAAAACCTACAAATAATGGACGTTAGATGTTTTATAGTCTCCAGAGACACCCACTGATAATTTTCTCTATAGATTACAACACTTCCTGCATGGCTGTAAGGCTTCAGGCTTTAGTGAACATGCAACAGAAAATAAAAGTTGAGAGCTGAAGGAATCCAGCGACATAATGACTTCTCATATGACGTTAAAAGTCTGTGCAAAGAATCACAAAACAGTTAGGGTTACTCACAATGGAAGCACATGAAACAATCTCTTAAATGGCAAATTATATTTAGTGTATCCCTCTGTGGTGGCCAGATAGCAGCGTAGCGTTAGAATAAATCAGATTTTATGTGCACTCTTAGTGTTTTCATTTTTCTAAGTGAAAAAAAGCAAAGAACTCAGCAGCGTCAGAAATTAGTGTAAAACAACACCAACAGTATGCGTAGTGCGTCATGAACTCAATGAATAAGAAACATACAATATTTGTGACATATCTTGTCAATGTGCGCATGGCACAGTATGATCACGTCCAATGTGTAGTAATGGTTATGTGATGATAGTGGTGTGGTGACATTCAAGGCTCTGAAAACATTTGGATGTTTAGTGCGTCTTTTGGCTTTGCTCATTGCTTTTTAAATTGTTGACTTCTAGCAGTTATTACATCAATGGCATAACATTAAAAAGAGGGAATTTTAGTGGAGAATCATTTGCACGACAGCAGCCTCAGCCAGGTTTCCTGTTCCCCTTCAAACTGTATACGGTGGTCCCCAGTGTTGAGGGTTCAGGCAGGCTAATTCCAACACAGTGATGTCCTTGTAGTGTTCTACATGTAATTAAAATATATATATTACAATAAATGGCAAATTCTCTCCAAAGGTGCATAATGGACGGGATGCACTGCAATATCACACACCGAAGCTGGTTACATCTGTCCATCTAACATTTACGTTAAAGCTTTTAACGTTTATGTTCAAGCCTAAATGTAGTTTTCTTACATTGCTCTAAATGTATTTTTTTTCCAGAGTAGATTAATGATTGTTTTTCCTCATCACTGTCTGCTTGCTCGGGGGTTCAGGCTCTGGGTTTCTGTAAAGCACCTAGAGACAATTTTGATCGTATGAGGTGCTATATAAATATTGAAATTGAATTGAACTGAATTGAATTACATGTAATGATCCCACAGCTGTTTAGTGTCTTGTATCTGTCAGCTGAAAGCGCTGGCATGCTTTTCCATGTTGGTCACCCAGCAAGGCAAATACTAATAATTTAGTTGTCTTTACCTCAACTTGGACAAGATGAATACATGTCTGAGTACTGTGTATGCTTGTGCGAGCAGCAAGTTTGTGTTGTGAAAAGAATCTCTGAAGAATTTGCTCATAAACAGTGAAGATATCGCAGATGCTTACAGGGAGAGAAAAGGAAGAAGGAGGAGCTACAGAGGGAATTTGGACACACGAGTCCTGGATGTGAAGAAGAAGCAGGGGTGCACAAAGCTCCTCTTTGTGGCTCTTCATTTGCACTTGCTAAGAGCCTCCTGCATCTTCTCCTGCACGTGCTCCATCTTCTCGGCCCACTCCTCGCTCAGACCCTCCTCGTCGTCTCCGATGATCGCAGCGTAGCCCATGAGGGCGATGAGGCCGATGCAGAACAGGTAGGTGAGACGCGTGCAGAGTCGCTCCATAGTCTGGCGGTCGCCCTGCGAGTGTTTCAGGTAGACCTCCAGGATTGGCCTGCTGAAAAGCTTCGGTTTGCCCACCACACCGTCGTAGAGCGTGTGCAGGTTCTGGTCTCCCAAGTCATTGGCATAGCTTTCCTCAAAGTCGTCCTTCTTGTGCTCGCGGTGCTCCGGCCGCGCCTCCACCATCTCCATGAACTTTCTGAACTGGTTCTTCAGGTTCTCCTCCACGCGGCAGTACTGGCCATCCAGTGTTTCTTTCTTGATCTGTACCAGCGTGTTGCGATTCAGCTGGGACAGCTGGTCCAGCGCCCGGTTGACTGAGCCGAACTCGCGCTTCAGGGTGCGGATGTCCTCATCATCGATGTGGTGCAGGACCACTCGGATCAGGGAACCGGCGACGCCAAAGATGGGGTTGACCACGGACGCTGCTGAGGAGATGGTGGCCACACACTGGAGCACTTTGACCAGGCCCTGCTTCAGCTTGGCCCGGTCCTCGGTGATCTCGTCTTCCATCATGATTTCCAGGCAGATGCTGAGGTGGCTGAGACGATGTGGATGTCTGTGACAGCGATGGAAAGTGAGAAAAAACTGTTTAGTAAAACCGAACATGGTCCGCAGATTCTCCAGTCACATTTGTTGTCCATCAGCAGGGGCAATTTGGTTATTGACAAGTAATGTCAATGATAAAGGGGAATAATCACTGAAACAAATAAGTGTATGTTATACACCTAAAATAGGGGCACCACCCTGTCACCGGGGACCAATGGCCAAATTAATGCACAGAAGTAACAGTCTCTTATGAGCTTATGAAGGGTGAATCCAAGCACTGACTGTTATGAAACCAGCTGTTATCACAGGTATGTCCACAATAACCACAGACAACAATGGGTTAAACTATAACAGGACTTATTAACACAGCACCAACCATCCGGAGAGGGACATGTAGGTCTCTCTATTGTTCTCCTGAACACATGACTAGAGATCCCAACACATTTATCAAAACATGTTTTTAGCCCTGCTATGCACTTGGTTAGTAATAAAGGGACATTGCACATAATTTTCATGCGAAGTTCAGTTTACTCATCTCAAGAAGTCTAACTGGGGTTTGCTTTTTACATTTTTCTGATGGGTTTCCAGAGGAACAGTTAATACTCAATAAAAATAAGCCAAAGTGATTTTTATATTATGATTTCATTTGAAACAGTTAGTTGATTAATCAGTGGACAAAAAATTATGCTAGTCTGATGAGCAATTTCATTAACAGTTCAAACAAAAAAGGTCAATGCTTTCAGGCTTTTCAAATGTGATTGTCATCCTTTTTTATCATATGGTATTAAAATAAACATCTTTGGACTGCTGAGTGGACAAACCAAGCAGTCTGACTTTGCAAACAGGCTATTTTCTGACAATTTAAAGATAAAACTATGAGCTTTACTTATAGATCCAAGTGCTGAACTCATTTGACAGCCTTGGAAAAAAGTCCATTGTTATGGTATAAACAGTGAGTTTGTCCAACACTTTCTTGGCTATAAATCAGCTGACTCTACTGCTCAGGTGCTCAATGAATCAGAGTATTAAGTCTACAAATAAAACTATTCCAAGAGTCACGTTTATATTGTTCTAACACCCAGTCTTCACACAGAGAAACTTATCACATCAGCTCTAGAGCAGCTCATCATCACTAACTGATTATTTCAATTCCTTTCAGTCTGATATCTTCTGACAGCCACGGAGGATAAGAAAAATAAAAGCATTTTGTGGCCATTTCACAGAATATTCCAACATGACAACTCCTTACATTGAATTTCTTCTCTTCAGGCACACACAGGAACCTCCTCCTGGGTTGTTAAAGGGACCCTGGTCCTTATCAGGAAGATTCCTGAAACAAAAGAAATTCAGACACAGTTCAAACACATCCAACACTGAAGCATCACAGTGCCAATTTAAGTTCATTCTGTCTCTCTGAACCAGGAAGTGAGCAGATTGTTGTCCCTTGCTGGTTGCAGTTTGCAGCAGTGAAGGAGTTAACAGCCTCTCAGCCTCCTTCAGTATAACACAGCTCCATGCAGCACTCAGGCCTTTCAGCACCAGGCCGCTCTCCATGTGTTCCTATGGGCAGAGCTGATAGCTCCTCAGCAGCATCGAGCTGCATGAGGCAGGCATGTTGGGACGCTAGCAGCAAGCTAAAGGGCGCGACAGGGAAGCTTTCAGCCACTGGAAAACAAATATGCCACGGCTGACTGAGTTGTAAGACTTGTTTATTACATAACAGGGGATACAAAATATGATATCACTTCAGGACTTAGAGGTTTAAAGTAAAATCTGAGCTTGCCGACTGCTGAAGGCTACAAGACTGAGCAGTAAAAGCTCTGCTGACACCTGATACTTAAAAACAGGATTATACAAGAGTGTTTTTTTTTTTAAACAAACACAAGCATAATACAGGGCAGTAATGTCGGCCACAGAGCTAAGTGTTGTTCAAGGACTCATGTTAAGAGCTGCACAGTGAGGAGGACCTCGTTATCTTCCACTACACCTCAGGAAATCAGTTACGGCCCAGCATGTGAACTGTGGTGGCTCCAGACAAACACCACTGTGAAATTATAACATAAAGATAATCATAACATCTGTGTTGTGTCCACACTGGGGATCCACACAGGTGACAACCACAAGGCTGTGCAAGTTCAAACAGCCCTGAAACACAAACACACACACAGTGTAACAAACAGGCTGGTGTGTGTGTTTCTGATTTGTTTTCTTCTCTTTTTAAATACCCGTGTCCACCAGAGGGGGCAGTGATTTACCTATGATGGCATACAACACACCCACAATATTCACTGACTGATTTCAGCACCACCACCATGGACCAAAAGCAATGACACGCAGCAGCAAGGGTTAACCCTTTAGCTTCAGGTTAACTTTAGATGATGCGTTTAAATGCACAAATTCAACAAAAACATGTGCAACTGCTTCACTTTAATGAACAGCTGCTAAACCTACACTTGAAAAATTTTGTAAAATGGGCTGAAATCTCAACGGGGTGCTTCTTAAATGCCATTTTAGAAGATTTTTTATCATTTTTATGTCAAATCTTCTCAGAATTTGAGCAGAAAGCCCCCACATGTCTTTGTTTTTTCTGCTTTTTCCCTCATTATAACTGCCCATAACAGGTTCTGTGCTTCACAGTTGCTATTTGACAGCTACTAAATAATGAACGAATTACATTCTTGAGTTATATTTCTGTTTTCTGTCCTTGTTTTCACAGAAGATGGTCTAAAGCTGAAAACACCCCATGCCTTGACACAATACTGCAAACTGCATGAGCAGACACTAGTAATGAAAGGGTTAATATCAGTTTGTTTGTTTTTTCTTTTTTTAAAAAAATACTAAATACCTCTCGAAGAACACCACCATAAAAAATGTTTAAGTGCTGGGTAATCTCAGCTGTATTTATCACAAATTGGGTGTTTTTTTTGGTGACTCTGACAGCCTCCTGCAGCTTCATTTTAATCTGCAACAGAAAATTAACCCTTCGTGCAAATGAGATGATTCCTAAATCGACTCCTCACCAGTAAAGAAATGTCTCAACAAGTGAGCTTGTCCATTTCTTGTGGTTTATTAATTCACCTGAAGACAATTAAGACTGATACGTCTTCCTGTGGATTTTAAATATGAATAGAATATTAATTAAGCGCCAACAGATGTGACCTATGACAGGTTAAAATAACCTCCACGGGTTAAGCAATCACAGCCGTGTTGCAGCGAGGCCTTTAGAAAAAGCAGAAGACTCCCACCTCTCAGTGACCTAAAGTTTTGGCTCAGTGACTCAGCTTCTGCATCACTGAGCGTCTATACAGAAAGCAGTTATGATAAAGTATAAAAGTTTATGTCACTGCCAGGAAGAAGCATGAGACTATGTGTTGGCTGTAAACAAAGCAGCTCTGTCTGTCTAATCAGGAAGTGACAGACTCCTCTCACCTGCTTCCCTGCAGCAGGGTGGCCATCTTGAATGTTTTCTATGATCTCAGCAATGCTAATGCTAATCCAAATGTACACATTACATTCTACTAAAATTGTCCCCAAGCTACGTGGTTTACATGTTCATCATTTATTTTAAAGGGATTTCTGCCACTTCTTGGTGTTGCCTCACACTCTGCTCTCTGTCTTCACAGATCTCAGCCTGTGTGGCAGCTGGGACACTTTCTCTAAGGAAGTGCACACCCTTGACGCTAATGCAGCCCAAACAATAACTATTAACGAAGGATAACATTCAACAATGAAGTATTTTCCGGAGTTCTACTGTATTTGTGAGTACTGACACAAGTTAAACATCCCCTGACCTCCCAGCTCACAGTCAGACAACTGTCTTCCTGCCCAGCTATGGCTCCCCCTAGCCGTGCCTCCATATTTCCTTGTTAATGCACACCATAATGCCCTGACTCTCCCTGCTCTATCCCACTGATAATATACCAAAATACACCTGAAAACCTCCATTTCACTGTCTAAATGTGGGGTATAGAGCCTCCAACTGCCTCTCAGCCAACATTGGACACCATTGGACACGCCAGAAGAGAGGATTTCTTACCTTTTCAGACTGGCTGTGCCTGTACCTCCCTCACCAAAGTCCCAACCTCGACAGCCTGCTTCTTCTTCCCAGCAATCCCTGCAAAAAAGGACACTTCCATGTATGTTGAATGTGTAGGGGTGACCAAATTGGACTAAACCATTTTTAAAGAGCCCAGAGAGTCCCCAGGACCCAAAAATGCCAAATTTGGCCTCAAATACACTTATGCTCCAATTTGGCATTTTAAAATGCTATATCAAAGGCCTTAAACAGTTAAGCCCACTCCTCAAATTCATCATGTCCTACCCCTATGATTTCAACTTATTTTGGTCCATGCAGTAGTCATACAGTTGATACTGAAAAGGAACTGTCAGTAGGTGCGCAACTGAACTCTTAGGCTCTTTCTGGTGCGTTTTGTGCGTTTGCCAAGCTCTGGAGCCTCTTTGGGAGGCTACAGTTGGTCCATTGGTTCTATGTACGTGTCAAAGAGACCCCTTTCTTACGGACTGGACCAGAAAAAATGATAGGAAAATATTTTCACACGCGCAGAATCCAAACAATGCAAAAATTGAGCTATGGATCCAAATGGACCTCTCCAAAGTGCACAGGTGTATCCAAAGGAACTGGGAGCTCTCCAAAGGCTCCAGGAGAAAAAAAGAGAAGTTTATCCAGCATAAAAAGTAATTACCATATTAATTCTGTTTAAATGTTACCAACTATACCCAAACTTTTAAAGCTACACTCAAAGAAAGTCGAATTTAAAGTCATTTTCGACAGCAAAGTACAAGAGAAATGTTCCAAAAGGCGCAGTCGGCACTGCAAACAGCAAAGGTATTTCTTTCACGTATTTAAAATATATTATATGCTTACATATATATGTGCTAACACGAACAGCACTCCAGCACAGCTCACAAAGTCAAATAACCGATTCTCGGACCAATAGCAGCTATGAGAGAGGCAAAACGCGGAGCTGTAAATGCACCCATTCAGTGCGCCAAAGTAGTCCTGCAGTGAGCCACATTCTGGTCCTTCGTCAGGGCTTGAACGAGCATAAATTCAGTCCTGTAGCACGAAACGTTATTACATGAAAACCTCTGCAGACAATCCGATGGATTCTAAGGTGGGGGATAATGACTGCGACGGCAGTTGAAGCTGTTTTCCCCAAAATAAACCCCCATGCAAATCATGTTGGCAGCTGCCAGCAAAGCGTTAAAAGACAGCCCTGTTCCCTTCACAGCCTATCTGATGTCTGTGATGTTTACGTCGTATATTACACCACTAGTCACAAATAGTATGGGCGTTTGCCTCCTTGCGTGTCCAGACCTGAGTCTCCAGCGGGTTTAAGACCCCGCGTCCCCTCTTCTGACACACCAAGCCTCAGGCAGCAGCAGCAGCAGCAGCAACACAAGGGAAGCCTGTCCTCCCTCTGATGAAAACTGAAGAAAACATGGCAATAAACAGACTGATTGTCCGTTTGAAATCACAAAGCTTTCATTATCCGCGCTGACACGACTGTCCAGATCAACGCACACGCCGTACTGTTGGCGCATGTGTAGCCCCCATTCAGCAGCGAGGCGCAGCCGGAGCTCCAGCCGGGCGCACGCCTGTCCTCGCTGTGCATTTGTCGCAGCAGCTGTCAAACAGATCACATTTCACACTTGAGTGAATGAATCGTCACAGTCCTACCTGTTACTGTAATAACCAGGCTTGTGCAACATCAGCCGTGCGTCGGGCGGCGGTTGTTACGGCAATTCCTCGTCTGCCTGTAGTGAGTCAAAAAAGGGAACAAGACTGGAAGGGTAGCATGCACCAAAATGTCCAATCTCCATATGGAGGAGGCAACACACAGAACCACACGGCAGCAAGCAGTTCAGAGGTGTGCCCCACTGACCGACGGCGTTACCCCCATTTATATACTGTCTGATATGCCTCTGGTCCTTTGTTTGGAGCTTCACAAACATTCCTCTAGGGATGAAAAAGCAATGACAACAACAGTGACCCATTTCAGGAATTTAGACCTGGGTGGCGATCAAGATATGATCCTGCCACCTTCTTTATACCGGGGAGTTATTTACAATGGGGCTTTAACAGTATGGTGCACCCGGTCATCGTTTGATCACTGTAACAGTGCACAACTAAGGCTACAGATTAATTACATCAAATATAAAATAAAATTATAACATTATCTCATTGTTAGTACAAAGCATTCAAAAATCCCATCACACGTTCAAAAGGCGTCATGGCGGGGCTTCAGACGAACAGCCGGCGTTGCAAGACGCTTTGTGTTGCTGGGAGGCAGGAGGAGCGCTCTGTTGACTGTTTGAAAGCCGCAGTAATGATGTCTGGAGGCGGTGACTGAGCAAGAGGTACGAGACTGTGGCAACAAATGAACCATAACACATCCAAGGCTTCTTCTTACTATGATCGCAGTGCAGATTGGGTTACCTGCAAGGCCTGTTTACTCAGATAAAACATGATGCTTTGTTCCATCACTTGAGCACTAATGTGTCAGAACACGCATTCATCACAAGCCCGCTGCACGAGATAGAATTCATTCAATGTGTGAATATTTTATAAGAAATAAATCTTTTAAAAGACTCAATGCTTGTGTTTTTCTTTAAATGCGGACCATTTCCAGAGAACAATAAAGAAGCTTTCCTTGATGTATTTAAACTGTTTTGTCTTTATTAGAATCAGAAAACTTTATTGCCAGGTAGGTTCCATCTGGTGCAGCAGATATACACAGTAAAAGAGAATAAAATAATGATAAATGGTAAAATGCAAAAAAAAAAGTCTGTATACATAGTATACATATACATCTGTGTATATAAGGGAATGTGCCTGGTCATGGTGGAGGTATACATTTGCAGATGGCCGTGCGTTTTATAAAGTGCAGCGTGATGAACGTGCAAGAGGAGAGTGTGTGATACGCTGCAGTCTGCTAAGGTCCTTTGCAGTGGCAGCAGCATTCCAGATGGTGATGGAGGAGGTGAGGATGGACTCTATGATGGAGGTGTAGAAGTTCACCATCATTGCCTTTGGCAGTTTGAAGTGCTTCAGCTGCCTCAAGAAGAACATCCTCTGCTGTGCTTTTTTGAGAGAACCACTGCACTGCTGGGGGTGGGGGGGGGGCAGAGAACCGGGTGGAACTGGTTGAGGTGTCAGGGCTCCTGGTGAGGCTGGGGTGAGGGTGGTGAAGGTGCCAGGACAGACCCATTGTCTTTCAAAGCGGCAGTAATGGTTGTTCAGCTCATTTGCAAGGTGCATATTGTTAATGGAGTGGGGGGCCTTGGGACTGTAGTTGGTTATCTGTCTGAGCCAATTACCTTCTCATACTCACACACAATTACCTGCAGCATATCATCCCATCTATTGAGAAGGTAATTTGGTAATCTGGGAACCGAGGCATCCACCGTGACAAAAACACAAAAACAGTAAAAATAAAAAGAGCTGCACCAAACACTCGACCATCTGCGGCGCCATGATGATGTTTTCGTGTTAAAAAATAGTATAAAATACATAATTAAGTCTTAACAGTAAAGAAAAAGAAAACAGAGATGTTAAGCTCATAAATTATATGTGTAGTTACACAGGTTGGACTCCAGGGGCGCTGCACTGCTACAGTGGCTGTTGACATAAAAGCTGTGCCTTTATATTGCCTGGGAATACATTTATTCAGTCTTCATTTGCAGTTAGCATTTTGTACAGGCATGCAAGGCTGTAAACCAAAGAAGACTCAAATAAATACGGAGAATAAAAACAGTGAGAAATTAGAGCCAAGGTGACGTGTGTTGTCCTCAGAAGGGTTAGTTAGGAACATAAGTGGCAGTTTAAACACACAAACAATTGTTTCAATCATAACATTAGGTTCAGACCATTTGGATCAGAAGACCTCTTCAACATCACCTGCACCAATCAGCCAACAACAGTAACAAACTCCAAACATTCACGCTGACAGTCCAGAGTTCACCAGAGCATAACACAATGAGAAAACCTCAGCAGTGTTGCTGTCTATCAACTGCACATTATTCCTCCACTGTTAGGCCCCAGTGTTTCTTCAGACGGCTCTGTGTTCTGGAGCAGGTGTGCGTACTGAGCGGACTCCGTCTGGTGGTGAGAGGTTTTTCGGGCGTAATACCTCCTGGACGCGGCTCTCCACGCCTCCCTCTGCAGCGTCTGAGACTCATCAGGTAACTCTGATATCAGCGTCCTCCTTCTCTTATTCACCGCAGAGATGGGCTGCGAGTACTGTGAGTCCGTAATGTGGGGCAAGGGGCCGGGGCAGGGCGGGTTTGCCTGCTGGCGGGCTATTTTTCGGGCGTAATACCGCCTGGATGCTGCCCTCCAGGCTGCCCTCTTCAGTCTCTGAGCCTCCTCCGTCAACTCGGACATCGGCACGCTCTTCTTCTTATTCCTGTGGAGGACGAGAGGCGACACACATGAGTAGGTATGCAGATCAGCACACCCAGGGCTTTGTTTTGAGAGAACTATGGGCAAATACAACATCTGTTGCTTTGAGTTAAGTGTTTTAAATGTTTTAAAAGGTTAAACTCCTGATACAATATTTGCCAACTCTGCACTTCTACAGGGTTGTAAAAAGTCTTCAAAGTTTGCAAAACGCTTAATTTTAATGTTTCCAAGGACAGGAATATGCTTGAATTCAACGATCCTGTCATCATATTTGTTGTTTTCTGGTGTCTAAATTTACAAGCGTTAAACAATCGTGATCAAAACGTTCAGTCATTGAGTCCTGCGGGCATAAAGGAATTCTTAAAACTTTATTTTTCACATTTGCCTTTAAAACAATTTGGATGTGATCATAAACGGAGCAAGAGAATTTTCGGTTAAAGTACCTTGAAAGTGCTTGAAAAGTGCACGAGTTTTACGCCTAAAAAGCTGTGCAAACTCTGATCAAAGCTGGCATCAAAATTAAATCACCACGACCACCACCACTCTGCTGTCTGTCTTTACAAATCAGGTGCTCTTAAACTACTAAGCTGTTAAAAGAAAACATAATAATGGAGTCGTTGCTCAATATCACCACGCAGTGTTGAATGGCTACATGCACCAACTGACACAAGCTGCCGCTCGTATGCGTGGCGATCCAATCCAATGCTTTCAGCCTGTGGATCAGCAACACGTCCCACCTCACGCACGTGGACACTATTCAGTTCACATCATGAGCCTTTGTGCTCAAGTGTTCATTTGTTATCTGACAATCCCCATATAGACAATCATGTTTTCAGTCACAGATGAATGTATGGATGCGCACAGCTTATGACTGCATTGCATTCTGATTTACTGAAGTCAACATGTCTTCAACAGACAACTGATGAACAGCTGTGATAATTACGATGCTTCATGAATCTCAGCATATCATGTCGTCTGCATTTGGTTAATTATCCACAGAAAACATACATACAGAGACTTTGGGTGGAGGCACTAACTGGAATGAGATAACTGAAATAACCCACCTCAGATGTTCTCCCTCAGTGATGCGATGTCCATCCGGGTCTGCGTGAGCTTTCTCCACAATCCTTCTCCCCCCTCTGTCCTCCAGTTTCCCTAAAGGGATCAGAAGGGACTAACATGTCATCAGTCATACAAGCCCACTGCAGTGGCAGCCAAAGTCTTTCTCTTTCTGAGGATGTTACACACAGGGTGACTTTTGTGTGAAAACATTTGCCAGTTTTGCCTGCCAGTGCCAAAACCATAACCGGGTTTACCTGAAATCAACCCTGATACCCGCTTTGTTGAATTTAACCACAGTACAAAACAGTACAAAAATGGATTATCAGCCCGGTGAAGGAGGCGGGAGGTTCACTGACTGTAGCACCCAATAACACCACAGACCTTTAAAAAGAAAAATCACTTGTGGCTGGTTGGTGTTGGTAGATTTTTTGTTATTGGTCACACTGAGCCATTATAATATAAGCTTGGGTAAACTTCCATTACAATAATAAGTTTTACATAGCGCTGGTCAAGTTAGCACGCCAACTTATTGGGGTTGGGCAAGTTAACGCATCAATTAATCAACGCCGACAATCACTCCATCGCGCATCAACGCAGTTTATTTTAGTGAGCAAGTGAACAACGGACTTCAAACATAATTATTATATAAATAAAAACTGCATTAATGTGCAACAAAACAACTGTTGGCGCCAACCAACAAATGTGCTAATGCGATAATAATGGCCAGCCCTAGTTTTAAGTTATGTGTATAAGTAGTAAGTTCCTGAAGACTAAACATTCATACTGATGTGATTGTGGGTTAGACTACAACGGGGGAAAAAAAACCATCTCTGAGGATCATGGTTAAGAAAAAGCTTTATTGATACATAGCAGAAACAGCAAACGCACAAACACAACAACAGACGTGAGCCCATCGCTGGGCCTGGGGCATCATATCGGCCTTGAAATGTGTTTTTACTGCCTTAGAGTTGTATGTACTCGTTGGGAATCTGTCTGAACATGCTCCAGCGTGCAGACGTCTGTTATGTGTAGCCGCCTACTTGGGATTAGCTTCCACTTTTGCTTTGAGTGTGGCACAAATGCTGGTGGGCTCCAATAGGGTGGAACGCCGCACGATCCAGCCTCGAGACACCACCTCAAAAGTGCCGTCCTTCTCACCGGACATCATATGGCATCAACCCCAGCAGCTGTAAACACAATCAGCACTGCTCAGCGCAATAAGAAACTGAAAGGTCACACCAACAACTTCTTAGCTTTTAGCACATTCATATCTCCCCTTACAAGATACAAGATAGGTTTATTTGTCACACACACAATCATACACGGTACAATGTGCAGTGAAATTCTTTATGTCCCTGCTACCAAAAAATAGGTAAATAAGAAATTTAAAAGTATTACTTATTCTATTTACAAATTACACATATGTACATATTACACTGCGCCACTCTGAGCAATGACATAATAAGATATGATAAGTTGAATACACTCTCAGAAACTGAGCTGCGAGGTCCGGCTGTTTCATAGCAGGTCTTACAAGCAGCTGGAAGACGATTAGTTATGTTAATTACATGTAATCAGGAAAGTTAATTGACCATAAAAGATGCACAGTAAAAGTGAAAGTTACTTACACACAATGACGTCATTATGCACACTGCGGCTGCCTTGCTGAGAGGTGAGCTCAGTCTGTGAAAACAAAATGGAAACAGATCAGATATCGTGTATATTTACTTTTATATAGAAGAACATATTCAGCATATTTTTTTTAAATCTCACCCTTCCTCTGGTTTGTGGTGCTTACAATTTGTAAATGCAATTTATTTTTTGCCAATAGATACATCAAGCTATATATTTAACTGTACATGCTGTGGGAAATGGATTGTCTCGTTTCCAGTTGCCAGCGTTTCTGTGTTACTGATGGTTTAGCGTAACTCTGATGTTACTGTTCTTCATTGCAGCGGCTACAAACCAGCAGTACATTTAAACTTGCACAAGTTTTGAACAAGCACTCGTAGCTCTCTTCTTCTTTCAGTGAATTTGCTGCCTATCCACAGCTGTTTACATGCTATTCAGATCTGCTAATTACCCTAGCTTAGCGGTTAGCGGTGGCTTCTGTCTTAAACTTAGCAGTAAGTGATGATTTCTGACTCAATCACTGCAGACCATCACCCATGTCCTGAGACACTGTCTAGAGCTTCCCTTTCGTGCATGCGTCACACAACGGGAGACACGTTGTCACCTACAGGAAACAGTCTGTGTGGTTTGGGTGAAGGCTTGAGCCTGGGCAGAGCACGCAGGAGGAGGACTCATCTGTAATGATGACTGCATTTGTGTCTCTATCAATACTACATGGATTTGGACGTATCTGCAATATCAACAACAAGAGTGGGCTCTATCGGATATCACACCTTGTAAGCTACCAGGCTTACAAGGCGGACAACTCTGGGCAAAACTGATTTGGACATTTGCATTTACACATACAGTTCCAGACAATTTCATGATATGTATGTTTGATAAGAATTCCTGAATATATTCTTACCGTAATTTTGGGATTGTGCACCCGTCTTTTCCTCTTCATCTCCTCCACAATGGGGTCAGAGTTTACTTTGGTTTCCAAAGCATCCATTCTCCCCTCCACAGAAAGCAATTTGGTGTTCACTGCAGTCAGCTGTTGATTCACATCAGCAGCAAATGAAGTCATCAGTCCGACAGCCAATTCACAGCAGCCAGCAGTTTCCTGTCTGTGCCTGTGGCTGTGTCTGAAAGGGTTCGATAATGACGTGGTCCATTATGCAGAGGCGTTTCGGTGGCGGTGAAGGGGAGATGTCGTACGTGCATTGTAGAGACAGAATTCCCGTTACCCCACAGGGAGCAAAGACTTGGGTGTAAAAGCTAAGTGACGTGCGAACACCAACAGTTTTGAGGAAGCCACACTTGCAGTTCATAGATGTTAATGTCTTGTAAAAAGACACGGCATTCGAACATGTTTCACTACAGCAGTTTCATTCCCATCGGGACAGATATTTTACAGGAAACCAGTAGAGGTTTGGTGCCTGCAGAGAAGAGACACTTCATACCAAGCATCACTTCACATCAGTTGTGTGGTCAACACGTCCACATCACTGGATATTTGAGCAAGATGATGGAAAAGGTGACTGCAGTCATGTCACTCTGTGTGCTGGTTGAGATTTAGGATAGCATGCTAAGCTCTTCATAAGCAATGTTAAAGATTAAAGAAGGTAAATCCACCCAAGCTATGATTTATGAGTCTATAATTATACTAAGTCTGATCTATTTATACCAGAAATTTTCTTCAAATGGAATTTGTACTTTTTAGAAAAAGGTGTAACCTCTGCAACAGTTAATCAGGCTGTCCTCTACTGTCCTCATTTGCATTTGTATGACTCACAGCATTTCTCTTCATAAATGTAAAACCCCCAGAAATCCGATGTTATTCATGGTAGTTTTCCTGTGAGCAGACATTAACGTGCAGTTCACTGATGCTTGCTGACAAAAATTCCACTTTTCATGCAGTGAAATGAGCAAAATTATGATTTAAATCAAAAAAATCTGACTGAATAATCAAGCAAACGAGCAGAAGATTCAGATCAAGTGTATGTAGTACTGATTGGGTTTATAACCAGCCCTAGTGTCGCAGACTATTCCATTAGTGCATTAGAATAATCTTAAGTTGGGAGCTCATTCTGCCAATGTTTAATATATAACAGGAGTGACAGGTGGGATACGTTACCTTTTTCACTGGGGCTCTCTTTGTTCTGACATGGACTGCTTGTGCTCTCCGGATGCTCCCTGAATCCCTCTTCACTCATTTCCCATTTGATGAAGACTGTGTCCATGTCGCACGGCTCCTCTTTGACGACGAGGCTGCTGGGAGATGTGGGCAGGTTCCTGGCTGCCTCTGATACGCCGGAGGACTCTGAGGAGTGCGAGGTGTAGCTCTGGTCCAGACCCATCCTGCTGGGGGATGACGGAACAGCCGACTCGTGGCTGTTGGAGGAGACCTGCGAGGGGGGTCTCGCAAAAAGGCCCACTGAGGAGAAAGAGACGCAAAACGATTTCTCAGGGGATTGAGGTGACAGGTTGGCATTATTGTATTCATGTCGCTAGAGAGGCTTTAATATTCTTTGTGCTCATGTTTACTTACAAGATATACTCATTTCACACTCGTGCTGCCCAGCGGTCGTCTCTCTGTCAGCGCAGCCCGGTTCAAACCCGTCCTGCTCTGGTTGCTGGGGCCCACCGGGGCTCTGTGCTCCGATGAATCTGTGGGAGCCGGTCGCTTCTTCAAGCATCCCGGACGTGCATCCCTGTCCCTGTCTGTGCGGAGCCTGCAGCTGATGCTCTATATCCTTCAGCCTGCACTCCAGCCGCTGGATCTCTTTGTCCCTGTCGGCCACCATCCGTTGGTACTCATGGGTCCTGGCACTGTTTACACCGTACAGGACGTTTATTATGGAGTCTATCGCCAGCCGGATGGCGTTTTCCACCACGATTATCTCCTCGTCGCGCAGGTGCGGGTGCAAAGTTTTGTTTTTGACCAGATTCATTTTTCCAAGTCGACCTGTTTTGATGTTAGCAAGATGTGCGGAGAGCGTCAGACCGAGCTAGCCTCAAGAGGGCTCGCCTATCAGACGACGAGGCTCACTGAGACATCAGCCGCTCGCAGACGGTCTCCAGAAACAATACACTCTCTATTACCACCGAAACCCGAAGTGTGTCCTCAATGTAAAACCGTAAAACAAAACGCTAAATATACTACAACAGGGATGCAGGGTCGCCTCCGCTTGCCTCCTGCGTCGTTCTTCTTCGTCCAAGGCAGACCGGTTTGTTCGGCAGCCACAGCGCCGCCTTGTGGCTCACACTAACATTACAGACCCATTGGTGATTGCACGGGCAGAAAAATATTGGTATTCAGTAAAGACGTTTCTTTATTATTATGGATTAACTTCACTGATTGCTAATTAATGAATTGTTTAGTCTGAAAAATGTCAAAAAATATTTTATAAAAATGCTCATTCCCTTCCCTGCTAAGACTTAATTAAATTCAGTTATATAAAACAGTAAAGGCAGCAAAAACATTTTAGAAGCTTGAATCACTGAATGTTTGGAATTTCTGCTTGATAAACACTCTAAATGATTCACCATTTATCAAAATTATTGGCTCATTTGTAACTGTTCTCGTGTCAGGCTTCTAAAAGACCTTTTAAATTTCAGAGAAATAGGTTATGATCTCTTATCTTGACAGCCTATCATTTTAGATGTTACCGAAACCTAATGTACAACACACAGAACTGAATAAGAAGAAAATGCATTTGAACACAGTATGAAAGGGTGAAATGTTAGATTTGTGGGTATAAGATAGGACTGTGGTGCGCAGGAGGCAGCACACGTTAGGCCATACCAATCTCCTATTTATGAATCGCTTCTGAACCATGATATCCCATATGCTTAACTTTACAGACACACACACACAAAACTGATACACCTTCTATCGTCAGTTTCTCAGAAACCATGCGATAATGTGCGTCAATAAATGTGATAGGTAGGCCAAATACAGCCCAGACAACTGCTTAAAAAATGACAGCTTGCCAATATACAGTGTCAAAAGCCTGAACTGATACAGATCTCTGCTTAAGGAAGGTGGCTTCATGGGTAACCTGTGTGGATGACACAGTCTAGTGACTTTGTTGTAGGAAGTAAGCGTGGGAGAAGTGCCAGCAGTTTGCTACAGTCGAAGAAGAGAAAGTTAGTGTTCTTAAGAACTCACATAATTAGCGAAAGGCTGCCTATTGTGTTTGCTAAAAAGTTCCACGACGAAGCTTAAGCTGTAAGAACTGACTCTGGAAACTTTATTACCGGTAATTCTGTTCTGTCTGTATCAATGTTTTAGCCACACTGAGAAGGAGAAAGAAGACAATCCTGTGTGGCAACAACCTCTCAGGATTTAACTTGAACACCTGAATGAACTTCATTTAAAATTTAAAACTGGTAACAGTAACACCTTAAGATATCGCTAATATTACAACATGAATGTGTCAACTATGTGGCAACTGACAATGACAAGAAACATAAAACGACTTCTAAATCTTAGAGTCACATTTTACTTCTGCTGCTGAGATGCCAGGGCATCTTCTGCAGTTTAAGGTGGTGGCTCTGAGGCTGTGGCGAGCTCATTTCGGCTGTCCTCACCTGTTCCTCACCCTCGGGCAGGTGACGTCCGTTTCTCTCTCTGGAGTCAAAGTAAAGAAAACGTCTTGGCTGGTGACATATCACGTTTCAGAAAAGACTGAGCATCGTGGCTAACAATGAACCCGCATTTGCTGCTAAAAAGGGGATTTGCAGTTTCTGCCTCACATTCATCTGTAGCTGCAAAATAAGATTTCAGTATTGTTCAAATTAACAGACAGAATCTGAAATAGTGAAATGAATTGTTCATAAGGGGCGTAACAGATTTTCAAGTGCTGAAACATTCATACCAGAAGGTACACGGGGGGGAATGAACATTAAAGCTGGTATGCACTGTGTGTCTGAAATACCTCTATGACTATTTGATCGGTTGCTGTGACATTTTGTCCTGACAGAAATTCATGGTGCCCAAACACTGAACCTGACTTTGGTGATCCTGACCTCTACTGCCACCACCACCACCACCACCACCACCAGGCTGCCCTTTGCGGTTTAGACTGGAAACGTACTGCTATGAAATTTGGCACAAACGCTCACGCTCCCCATAGGATGAACTGTAACAAGTTTGGTGATCTCTAACCTTTTCGTCTAATCCAAAATCATCAAAATCGTTGACATACATAAAGATGGACGTCGCGTCTCCACTTCCTCCCATAGTCCAGAAACAAAGCCAAATGGTCCCGTGTACGAGCGCGGCCATCTTGTGCTGGTGACGTCATTTGGAGCCACAGCGGCATGAGATTCTCACCCATACACCAACATGACTCAGTCACAAGCAGCACTCAGCTATCTTTAGAAGAAGAGGAAGAATCAGCTTTATTGGCAGTATATTTACTTTTACAGACACTGAATTTTTAGTCTACATTTAACCCATCCTTGGTTGAACACACATGCAACACGCAGCAAATTTCTGAAATCACAATTTAAGGAAACATTTGCTGCCTGTGTTTACACACTAACCCATTAGCAACTCAGCAAGTAGATTTAGGGGACAGCAGGAAAAATACAGCAACATTTACCCTCCAATGTGTGCTATTACATCCTATATTACATCCTAAAACAAGGCCGCGACCTCCTTGGATCATTCACAACAGAATGGCTTTGGAGTAAGACGTCACGAGGTACAACCACAGCCGTCAGCTGCAGCAGGCTGTTTTCGCACATGGTTGGTCTTGATACTGAAATCAATGCCTCAAAAGCAGACATTTCTGCGTGTTTTCACACTGTTTCACACAGGAAATGACACCTTGCTACTTGACCTTGAGTGCGGTTGTTACCTCACACGCTGTACAGTCGGTCAGGTGTTGTGCAGGGGAATATTTTTGAAGTTTTTTTTTTTTTTTTTGTAAATAACGACAGGCACAGAAGCAGATTAATGGGGTTGCGTTCACGGCTGTGGAAAACACCACTACTGTTACTCAAAACAATCATCATACTACACCTGTGCAATTATTTCTAATGTTGCATGCAAGTCTTTGGTTGTTAATGAGAAAACTGAACAGAGAAAGGATGGAAAAAATGTGCACTAACCAACTGCAGGACACATTTTATTTTCCACCGGTTCTCACGTGTGAAAACCGTTGAGTCGGTGAGTGGACTGATGCCAGTAATAATCACATCGCACACCACTAAATGCTCATTAAAGGGCGAGACTTTCCTGATGGTCTACAAACGCGACATTACTCATCCAGCTGAAGCGTACCGTCCGTGATGCACCTCAGCGCCTCATCCAGTGAGGTCAGATCTTGAAGCACACTGAGATCCTGACCTCCTCAGCCATTTTCCCCAGGTTAGTCATGAGTGGGACATTTACCAACCACACGTGAATAAAAGCTGTAGATGCGTGGGGGATTTTGCCACCTGCTACATCTTGACATTTTGTGCTCACTCATTTCAAAAATCAGCCAATTTCAGATCGGAGACTGGCTGCGTGCTGATCATCGTGGTCTTTATAAAGCCGCCTTGATTTACCGCAACCGCCTCGTTTTGTGGATTTGACTTTGCGGACACATCAGAAAAGTTGAAGTAATTCAACGGTGTTGTTACTCGCCTACCTTTTATTTTACTTTTTCCCCTCCGAGCATTTTCTTTGTGCTGTGTTCAGTCGGCTCCCTCTTCAACCCGGGAGGTGATGCATCCAAAGGGGCGAACCTCCAGCTGCTCCCTCGCCCATGAGTGTTTTTCAGTCTGGGCATGTTGGCGGGGACAGGCCTCCGCTGTGCCGGGGCACTTGGAGGAAATGTGTGTGGGTGTTTCCTCACCTACAGCCTATTAGCAAATGCGTGATTAGAATCATGAGTGGGTGACTTTCTGAGCACACGGATGCGAAGCTCTTGAGGCAACAGGTAGTCGAACGCGCTCACCACAGTGCAACCCACTCACTGAGCCGACACCGTAACGTAAACATGTCCGCACCGCAGCCTGTTTCGCTCTCCTGGAGAGCATCAGCCAGTTTAGCGTCTGAATGCTCGCAGACGTTTTATCTGACGTCCAGTTGAGCCAAATAAAACACACCAGATCTAATTCTCAGTGACGAGCACCTGTTACTGTTACTAGTCTCTTCTTTCTTTTCTTCTTCTGCTACTGTGTTTATGTGTCGTTGACGTTGGCAAACACCGCAGTTTTGCCAACTACCGGATTGTTGCGGAACTGCAGGTTGTAGCTCTTGTAGCGCAATATTACTACTATTTCCAATAATAATGATTCTTTACTGAAGCAAACGTTTTAAAACCACAGTGTGAAAATATTCAATTAGAGGTAAAAAGTCTACATTTAAAATTATAACTCTAAAAGTACAGTAATATCATCAAAATGTACTTACTAAGTGCTATATTAAAAATAAATATCTGAATTCTTGGAATTGTCCTGTGTCTGACATGTTATCATAAAAAATAAAAAAACAGCACTGTACTGTTTTCCAGTAGCTGGTTGAAGTTAGTTTTAGTTTTTAGGTAGTTTTTACTGTAATTTCCCAGTTATGGGACTAACAAAGGATTATCTTATATTTTAACTTCTTTATAAGGAACTAAGAAGATCCCCAACAAACAGGCCTCACCAAAAGGGTCACAAGATAAACCTGGTTTGTATGAAACCCTTTGTCAGCAGCGAGCTAAAACCAACGCTGATACATCTCATTCAGCAATCTTACAACCTTCATGGAGCTTATAACGTTAAGTTGTTGAAACTGTTTTAGAAAGGAGTTGATTCAACTCAAAGGTCATTTTGGAGGCTGTAGTTTGTGGTGCTGTCGTTTGCTGTGATCAAAAGTGCTTTATGTGATTATTTTAAAACAGCCCAGTGCAACACACTGAGCCCTTTACACATTATGAACACAAATTAACATTTTTGTCTAAATTTATACTGACCGAACGCCCTTTAATTTCTTATTCTTGATTAAAAAGTGAAGGTAAAGAACAAATGCAGACAAATAAAAATGTTGGATTGTGCATAAAAAAACCCCAAACATTTTATTGACAGCTGATGTGAAAATCCTGCACCTTTACATCATCACATTCTGCAGTCAGTGTGGGAAACGTGCCAAGTATAACACATGTGCATGTGTGTTGTGTTTACGGTCGCTTTATAAAAAGACAGAAAATAAGATACATTCAAATGGTCCATCAGTGCTGTAGGGAACAACACCTGCAGTGGTTGAATTAGAAACAGTATCTAGAACACACATACAATGAGTGTGTGAGCATGCAAGCAATACAATGTACAGCCATTCTGAGCACAAGCATTGTGAATCCTTCCTCCAAACCAACCATCCAAGATGATTTCTTATTCTTAGCTCTTATTCTCTTGCGGGGAATCAGATGGAGGGCTTAGGTTGCTTCCTTCGGACACTAAAACGGGAGCAAAACCTTCCGCTGTTTTGTTGAGAATGCAGTAACCGGTGGAGTTACATGGTGGTGGACTGACATCAACAGGACTGTTTGGCAGACTGCACTCTGGGCTTTGGGTCAAGTCCTCACAGCTGCAGCCAGAATCAGCATGGCTGATATCTAAGAAATCTTTAGGTGAAGAGGAGACAACTTTCTCTTCTCCAAAGCCAACCCCCCAGACAGAGCAAGGCAGCTGAGTGTACGACATGTTTCCCGGACTGACCACAGTTAGAGGCGGGGAGGCCTCGTGTATCCCTGGTAGGCCAACGTAAGACGTTTGACACTGAGTGAATTCCGGTTGTGTTATTGAAGCGCTGAGGAATTTCTGGTCCTCGTCTGGCTCCTTTGCGATGGGTTTGGGCTCAACAATCACGGTGTCGGTTGTCAAGATCTCCTCAGTTTCGTATGTTAGCACAAATTTGCCGTGAGGTGAAAACCACTCCTGTAAATAAATTCAGTAACACTGAGATGTATCAGCTGCCATGTCAAGTTCTATGATTCGTTTTCACTGAAGCGCATGTGAAATACAACATACACATAAATTAATCACTTCTCCACTGTGTGTTATCCACCATTGATATCGTCTGTTTGTCAGCCGGTCGGTAGGATTACTACTTTGGTTCCAGCTAAAATAGTTCAGCAACCATTGGATGGATTGCTGTGATAATCTGGTAAAGACGTTCACGTCCCGTTCAGGATTAACTCTGATCCCTTTGGAAACCTTTCGACCAGGTCAAAAAATTTTGATTTCTCCAGAACTATCAAATGTTAGCATGTAAACACGATAAATTAAGACAGTGACCATGATAAACATTATAACTGATAGCCAGCGTATGAAAGCTAAAACGTGTTTTAGTGGATGAATTTATTGCTTGTGTGTTGCTTGTTTTTGCATCACGTTGTCTCGCTCTGTTTATAATGAAAAACAAAACATCCCCGAGGACAGACTTCAGGAGAGACTAGACTTCATGCAACTGCGTACAAACAATGTTGGCTTAGTTCACGCAAATAACAAAGAATAATAAGACACGAGGACCCTGCGTAACCACCTCACCTGGAGATTGCCTTCATATTGTTGAAAAAGAGGTTTGAAGAAAGGGGCGGGTGATGGCGTGTGGGACAAAGATCTAATCTTCATTCTGTTGTAGGAAATCAAGAAACATCAGAAACCACATTTAACTCTTTTAGGCTTGCAACCATTTTCCACAAGAGATTGATTATGACACTCTTAAATGTTGGTGAAATTACCTTGCATAGGGCCTGTAGAATACAAACAGCAGGACTCCGACAGCCACAAACATTGGGCCCAGAGACTTGGTCAAAATGGATGTTGTGTTATCTTGTTCTGAGGAAATGTCTTGAAAAAAATACAGACTGACTGAGTCACACTACAGAGATGACAGTAAGTCTATTAGATGGCTGATAAATTATTCCACCAAGGTGGTGGTTGCAGAAAAGGGGGTGGCGGTGGTTTGTTTGAAGTCAGTGAGACTTCTTTCACACAATATACAACACCACTGAGACACACATAATCCATGGATCCATGCATCCAAGACGTCACACACAGCATATCAGTACGTTTACATGCGTCACTGACAGTTAGCACCATGAGACCTTCGTGCTGAGGAAAAAGCGACACTTTACCTCCCACTGCTTCATTTTTCCAGCATGTTGATGGACCCCATTCACTCCAAATGCTACTGTACTCAGAATGAAACACTTTAGATCTCACTTTAACACAGTATGTAGCGTCTGGTTTAAGCTGCGATCTTTGAACTGATACATTCTTCTGATTCTTATTAGTTGAAAGAGTCTGAGGAGAGACAGAAACCAGTATACGATTATTGTTGTTTCTTATGGCAAAACGTGTTGGTCAAGTATGGCTTAACAGTGGCTCTTACGTGACTCTCCTGGCTGTGAGGTGTCTGAAGTAACAGCTCATACTCAAGGATATCCTTTAGGACCTGGCGGTCTTCATATCCACTTGTCCAAGTGATGCTGAACGTCTTTGGCGTTATTTGGACCTCAGCTTTATGCGGGGGCGTCAGCTGAACTGATGACAAGCAATTATCAGATCACATCTACACAACAAGACGATACCCGATGTTTGTTGTTTAAGGCACTGTACTTCAGAAATATCTTCTGTTTCTATTTAAATTTACAGTCATTTTACTGACGCAGTATCACACGGACGTATCTGCATACGTGCACACACAGACACACAAACATGAACACATGTGAGAGTCACTCAGACACATAATAAGAAGAAGAACACATGATTAGCATAAATGATAATTAATTCAAACTTACTGTTCTGCGCTGGTTCAAATTTTTTTGTTACAGGATGGCAGTCAGATACATGACAAACCATTATGTTATATTCGCTATAGCTGTCAAAATTCAAGTTGTCTGCAGTTGAGAGTTTGCAGACACAGCTGTAAGTGTGATTCACGGCCACAAGTGGACAGAGATTAATCCTGAAGATTAAAACAAACAAACAAGCAAAAAAACAAAACAAACAAACAAAAAAACACAATAACAAACATTAATAAGAGTCAGTGGCACAAAACACAAAAATTAAGTACATTAAGTAAGAATAATTTATTTGGTCATGCATGCAAAAAATGCAATTACCCGTCAGAGTCACTGAATTCCAGGCTGTAGTTGGATTTTTCCATGGGATTACCAGTGATGTTCAAGACACAAGTAACTGTGCGCCGATAATCACTCACACATGAGTATCCATCGACTGCAAAAGTGGGAAGAAAAGATGCTTGTCACATTTCACGATATTGGAAAAAAAGAAGCAAGAAACATTTATTGAAGTCCCACAATTGCAGTTTGGTCCGGTGGTTTCTAACATGGGAATCGGGCAAGTTAAATCTGATGGGTCGAGTTCTGCTGCACAAATTTATATTGATGTTTTTAAAATTTTTATCTTTATTTTTAAAGAAACGCTGACCAGTTATGAAAGTGAAACCACCTGGAGAAATGAGAACTGTCCCTTTGATGGAGCTGCGAACATCTGCACAAAGGTTGGAGCTTCTGATTTGCTCCTCAACAGGGTTTAGCATTTCAGAAATTTATCGCTTAAGTTGAAACCAAAAATGTGGTGGAATAAAAAAAGCACTTTTAACATTAACATAACAGAAGTATGAGGTTACACAAAATGGAAATAAGGAGCATACATCAAAAGTTTTACTGGAGTACAGCATTTGAATCTTGACTGTAAATTCCCTTGAACTTTCTGCTGTGGTTGATGAGTGGAATGTGTGACAGTAAAGTCATCTGTGCACAATTAATCATACAAAAGAGAGAATTTGATCACATGCACACAGACCACAAGATGAGATACGACACAAACTGCCTTATTAAAGTATTTCCCACAGTGTAAGTTCAGATGGGACGTACCTCTGGTGCAGCTGGACACCGCGAGGACGCTGGAGCAGCAACACATGAACAGGAGCCGCAGACACTTCATGACTTCGAGTATCACACTGTGGATGCAAACGCAGACATTTAATCTGACTGTCTCTGTCTTCCATGTCTTCATCGGTCGGTTCCAACATCCAACAGGACTTTCTGAATTGTAACAGATCCACAAGTGTAACATGACACCTCAAGTCTAAATGAGCTGAAAACAAAAGACAAAAGACAAGAAAATCAGCAGTTGTCACTCATGCTGTGTAAAATGCTGTTACCTCACGGGATGTTCGAGTGGTGTTGATGTCTCAGAGAGTGAATGATACATGGAACTGAGGTTAAACTTATCACTGCCTGCATCACAGGAAGTCTAATTTTTTTCTTTTTTCTTTTAACGTCACACCTTTTTTCTTCTTCCTTTTTTTTTCTTTGGGCACATGATCTTGCTTTTGTTTAATTTAACACACACGTGCTTAATCAACATATATGTGTCTTATATAACCACATATACACAATCAATATATTATGGATATAATAACCCACCCCTGCCCATATATTTATGTCTATGTATGTCTCCACAACAACGGCTAAATAAATAGAAGCTGTTTCTTCCATATTTACGTTATATAGACAAGAGTACCCAAACAGACTGTTTTATGGGGCTGTTCCTCAGGGGTTTGGACTCGGCCCCTGACTTCCAGTGAAGGGAAATCTTCATGTTTCAGCATACCAAGACATTTTGGACAATGCTATGCTTCCAACTTTGTGGCAACCGTTTGGGGATCACCTTTTGAACACCTTTGGGATGAACTGAAACGGATTGTGAGCCAAGCTTTTTGGCCCAACATCACTGCATGAGGACCAATACTTTCTCTATATAGATAGATAGATACTTTATTGATCCCGAGGGAAATTCAATATATAGCATGTCTTATGGGAAACAGGTGATCTGTACTGATGGTTTCACTAACCATGTGGATACCACAAGTGTCTTCGCTTGGTTTGTTATTACTTACAATCTACATAAAAAGTATTACTGCTCTACCATTTTTAGGGACACATCTCGATCTTCTCCAGCTCAAGCCACGTCTAGATTACCTTTCTCCCATCGACCTTCTACAGATATCTCTGCATAACCTCAAACGTGTACTGAATGCTGTCATTTTGTCCCGCTTTCTCCTGTCAGTTGTTTCGTGTTTGAACGTGAGACTAAGGCTATCTGACGAGATTCACACCCACCGAACTTCATTTTCACGGTATGATGGCAGCAGGATGTGCACGAAGCACACAGTACAATGATAATGGAGATAACTTGTACTCTCTTGCAGGTCGTTCCACTTTAGATCAACTTGATGCAGTCCATACACATTATATACTGTATGATGATATCACTGCACTCTCTGCTTTGTTACAAGATATCACGGTTGTTACTGTGCACTGTATGAAAAAATACAGCTGGTCTCCCTTTACATCAGGAAGGCCCACAAGCTGCCCACAACCCCAATATCATCACCGGAGCCTGCGTGGATCAAGTCAGGAGCACCAAGCTCCTGACTGGCCCACACTGCTGATGACCACAACTGCACCTCCGTACCAAAAAAGACAAACCAAGCTTCTTCACTGCCTCCATCTTCTGAAGAGAGCCAGCCTTCCCCCACCCATCCGCTACACCTTCTAGAGCGGAATCATAGATAGTGTTGTGCCCGACTGCATCACCCATCTGGCACACTAACTGTAGTGACTAAGACTGCATGTGCCCACAGTGTATAGAGAGGTTTACTGAGTCCATCAGTAAGACCCATCTCACCTACATTCATCACACTTTTAATTAAGAGTACATCTGAGCACAAGATCCTCTAGACTCTCCACCCAGGCTGTCAGACTCTGTAACACCCTACATTAATGTTATTATTTGCACTGGAAGGTTGTGGAAACCGTTAGATTATAAGCTCCCATGGAAATTCTGGAGCTGGAGAGTAAATGAGCAACACTTTCCCCTCCCACTGCAGGTAACAGCAGGAGCCCTTTCAGCGGGAAAAATCCACTGTCCAACAAACTGTTGGATATTATCAATACATCACCTTCACCAAATGTGTATAAACTTAAATATCCTAATATCATAAATGCATTTGCCAGTAACAGGGACAATAGCAGAACCCGTCAAAAACGCTCATTTTGTCAGCGTTTTAAGGATTGCACTTAACTGTGTATGTTCGGTAACAATATAAATGTAAAGTGTGCTATTCGGTAAAAGAGAACAAATATATTTTCTGCTAAAATTCTCTGCTATATTTGCATGTCTTGCTTGTTACTTACCTCAGATGAATGAGGTCAAGGCCACAGAAATAATCACTTTCAGAAGATAAACCTTTGCCCAAAGTTTGCTTTTTTACTGACATGGCACAAAAACAGGATGGATGCTTGCAGTGGTGACTTACAAAATGCGTGTGCAAGAAAAAAAACATACATTATCAGACATCTTGATAAGGCAGCATACTTGCTGTTGCTGCAGCTAACGAAGCATGCATGGACACGACAAAAAGCATCCTCGAGCGGCGTAAATCAAAGCAATCTAAAACACTGCTGCACGTCTAAGGAGCTTCACGAGTCCCACTGAGAGGTTATGGACTTTAGACCTATTTGTAACTGAAAAACGCATTAGTTTTCTAATAATAATAAAAAATATCAACTAACAAAATAAACATTTGTGAATTTTACTTCTATTTTCTTTTTCTGTCTTTAAATAATCAGTTAATAACTGAAGGGCAGATCTGAATTTTGTTCAACACTGAAAACATATTATAGCATTTTTATAGTCAAAGGTATACGAAGTACAACAAGTATTGTTGGGATACTCCAGTCTGCATATACGTCACCCCCTTCTCTCTCTGTCCAATCACATCTTTCACATTTCTTCTAAAAACAAAGGGCACAATATCAAATGAATTAAAATGAAACAAACCTGAATATATATACATCTAGTACAAAGTGCACAACTAAAAAAATTCAAGATGAACAGAATATACAGCATTATGTGTCGCAGACACCTCCAAGACGCTTTCACTCAAAGTACATTTTCTGAAAAAAGTCAGGAAATCTTTTAAATAGCACTACTGACTGTGCCTGCGTCAGTAGATGGATTATCACTGTGTTTCTTGGAGTTCATTCTCCATGTTGCTAGAGTCTTCTTGAATAGCGCTACAGGCCATCCACTGCTTTACGTAGTTAGAATTTGAGCTTTTGTGCTCATGAAACGAATGAGAGTCTATCTGCTCTGCTATGTTTGAGTCTGAGGCTCCAGGGCTGCTGCACTCCCCGAAACCACTGTCAATGGTGTCCAAGTCCACGTGAGGGTAGCCGTCTTCCGACTGCTCGTTTGAGGCGAATGAGTCAAGTGATACTCTCTCTGGTTCATTAAGCTGGATGAGTGGATGAAGGTTTACATTCTCCACTATTAAGTTATTGGACAGTTGGTCTTCATGTTGTGGTAATTCCACACTTTGTCCATCCACCCTGAGCATCTGAGATTCGTCCAAATCATAGCCAGCTTGTTCTCTGTTGTCTTTTCTAAACGATCCAAAGCTTTCTCCATGATGGTAACTTCTGAGGGTGTTAACAGAGCTCTGAGACGTGTCCTCCCCTTTAAACCCGTCTTCCCCGGAGAGGGTGACGGTATGGATGGAGATGTGTCCGGTGGAGTGGCCGGTGCCCTGTGAGCCGCAGCCGTCCTGGAAGAGCGGCAGCGAGTTGCTGTGAGGCTGCAGCATATGGAGTAAATGACTGCCTTGTCCCAACTCGTTGTCCTCGCCGTAGCTTTGTTTCTCGCTGTTCCACTGGAGGATGTCGTGCAGCTTCTCGCTTGGCGTCTGGACTTGTGAGCTGATCCTGAAGTAATCGTGCTCACTGAATACAGGCTTCACCCACTCCTACAACAAAGCAAACACAAGACATTAATTTGGAGTGTTGGATTAAATACGTGGTAACGCTGGCCTACAAACATTTAAAGAAACAGACGCTTATTTACTCAACTGCCTAAAGTTACTAATTCTTGAATAAATCAAGAATTAGATCTGGCATGCAACTCCCAGTAAAAGCACAACTTGAGTGTTGCTGGCTTGATTAGCCAACCAGCTCATGCTTTGGTGTTCGTTCATGGGCTTTAGACGTGCCGGTGAGCTGTTGCTTTTAGCCTTTGGACAGGTTTGGTGTTTACCCCCTGCTTCCAGTCTTTAAGCTAACCTAAGCAGCTGCTGGCTGTAGCCTCATGTTTATCATTTAGGCACGTGAGTGATAATGACCTTTTCAGCTAATGTTTGACAGGAAAGCAAAGGGCAGACATTAGTGTTCTGATTAAAGATAGCCTTTTCTGTGTGCACATTCAAAAATAAAGTGTGGGTAATTTTGCATATGTAATCTAAAGGGGGGAAACTGCACTTTAGCTTTATCTTTTTCAGTATTGATGTGTGTGAGACACCTCAGTGAGCACCTAAACTTCTTACATGGGACTTTCACATTGTTCAGCAGGAAATATGTGAACATTTAGTCATTCCTTGTAAATGACTATATAATGTAATAATTACATGTTGACCAGTACATGTTATGTCAAGTGTGGAAAAATAAGGTAGTTTTTTTTCACATAAACGAGAAAATTTTAAAGTCTAGCAGAGTCAAGTATAGCAGTCAAGTATAAACTTTTGAGTGCATCAGCATAACATGGACAGACTGCAAAGATTAACTGATAATGAAAGGAGTCCATTTTCATGGGCTCAATTAAGAAGTAGTGCTGAAGCTGTATTTTTGAGTTGTTTTTTTTTTTCTTTAAAGTACTTTTAAAGCAGGATTCTCTCCACAAATACACACGGCTTAACATTAATACATACATGTTATTGAAATAAACATAGCTTCTGCAGCCATCTACAGTCTCCATTCAGCAAAGTGATGCCCAGATAAGCATGAATCACTTTCTTGATGCAAAGGACACCACATCCTGTAGTACAGGCTGATCAGCTGAAGGGGAGCAAACAGTCTGCACCACAAGACAGCACATTTAACTGGAGCAACAGTTTATAAAAGAGCTGTTTCAACATGATGGTGAAGATATGATGTACAATCAATTAAATACAGCAGATCATGTTTCTGACGAGTACTTCACATCCATACATCAAACTCTACACCAGATGCCAACAACTACGTCTGCCTAACAGCCCTTTAATTACCCTGTTACTGTTTAATATTTTCACAAATAAATATTATTTTTTATAAGCCTATATCAGTATGGAGAGACTCCTAAAACACACGAAGAATGGAAAAAGTACCATAAGTACTAGAAAATGCCATCAGACAGGTGAACTATGAATTATGAACTTTTTGGCTCTTTGCCAGGGGTTGCAAAGATGATTAAGAAAAGTACACAGACTTAATTAGTGGATGTTCTAAATTCTTTAACATAGACGTGACTACAGACGTGTTGTTTCATTTTCCAACTGTCGTCTATCAGTGAAGCAGATTTAGGATGTTGTGCATTTGTGGTTTATGAACTATAAACAAATTTCAATACATTAAAATTTACAAATACAGAATTTTAGCGTATGCACACACTGTGCAGAAGAACGGCCATATTAAACTGAATCCAAACTACGAACTTGCCTTACTGGGGACTAAATCTCACGTCTGTCATCAGCACATGGAAAATGCTGACAGAGATTTAGTGAAGACACAGGTGCTGCTGTGTGGAAGGTTCAGCAGTGTCTCTACTGTCCACCCAGACTGTCTATCATTGTCCAAATCTTTAATTGCTCATTAAGACCTACAAAAGGCCATAACCAGTTATTATTGTGCATGTTTGCAGGTTTCTTTGTTTGAAAACAAGCTTGGCTTCTCTTGCAAGGATCAAGATATTTTGCATTTAATCTAAATACAGCACAAAAAGTACAACAAAGCATTGCTAAATATATAATTATATGTACTGTACAGAAAGTACTAGTACTTCCACTCTGAAGGTATGCTCCCTATGTTATCTGCTGCAGTAGCACACTCTGCTGACCAAAGTTTGTAACTCCACACAGATCTCAAGCTAATGGGTTGAACTACTACTAGCAGGTTAATGTGATAATATCGTGAAGAAGACTACTAAGTTAGCATCCGCCCATTCACACACACTACGGGAGCTTAGTCTATTACAAGCTAGTGAGGGGAGCGACCTATCTGACGCGCTAAGTTGTCCAAATTTCCTTACTAGATCAGGAATGAGTCCACACGTCTCCATTGATTGTTCCATCAAAAGAGGTTTATTCTCGGTGCAACAAAAAATGTGTGTCCATTCATCCTCCCAACATTCAACACCTGTGTCTTAGCGGTCAAAAACCATTTGCCCTTCCAGGGTCACACAACACCTGACGTCCCCAGATTTCCCATTACCTTTATACCCTTTTATGGCCTGAATGACCACAGCGCCCCCTATGGTACCCACGACAAATACAGATTCACCTTGCCTCCCCATAACATTGCATTTGGCTCCTACACACACATCGATACAGAGGCTACTGTGCGAGGTGCCATCAGGAGCCATAAACTTTTCAAAGACCGAAGGGGACGGGCATCGAACCAGTCAACTCTATGGCTGAAGCTGGCAAAAGTTGTTTTTCTTCAATTTGCTCTGAAAACAAAACAAAAAAAATCTGATCTGGTCTTCAGCAGCTGGTCTTTACTGGACACTTGTGCCGAGCAGATGCTCACTCTTTTTAAACACGATTATCATTCTATACCATACATATTTAATGGAAATTTCAGGTATTTCTGTTGTGCTTCAGGTTTCTTTACCTCAGAGAAAGATATAAAAAAGGTGATGGAAAAGAACAGAAACACAGGAAGACAATCAGAAAATATAAACCACAATTTTCTCCTTGTGCCCCATCAAGTGAAAAACAAGCTGTTTTTAGCCTGGCACAATGACACATAAAAGATGTGAAATAGATATACAAGGGGTATTTTCCACTGTGTGGAACAGGTCTGGCTTCTATCTACCCACAGCATGTCATACAAATCAAAAACGAAAAGCCTCTTGAAGCCCCTGCACACTGAGTCATTCACATCTTCAAGGCCCTTAAATGTGAACTCAAGGGAAATTCCCATCAAGCGGGGTCCAGATGTGCAAAAGTCCCCTCTTGGGCAACACCTGCTGGGCCAACTTGGAAATTACATGCAAAGCCCATCAAGCTGTGTGTGTGTGTGTGTGTGTGTGTGTGTGTGTGTGAGATTTGCTTTCTCTTACCTTGAAATTCCCTCCATTCTCGTAATAGAGGGGTTTAAAAAACTCATCTGCCCTGGGGATGTATGTAATCAGCTGGAATTTCTTCTGCAAATACCTGAAACAAATATGAAGCTGTTTCAGAAAATGAATGGAAACAGAGACAAAAACTATAACATGACATTTATAAAACTGTGGTGCCACACTTTTGATGTGGCGATTTGATTTTTCGGTACATGACTCGTGCAGCGGCAAGGCGTTCTATCTCCTAAGCAGCCATGTTGATAGCACAGAGTGGCTTCCGTGTGAATTATTTCACAGTACAAAGCTGAAGCTGTGAGTGAAAGTCACATCTTAGTGTTTGACTAAAAGCGAGTCTAAATATTAACCGCTGCCCGACTCAAAATAGAATAATGTATACCTTATCAAGAGGTGCAGAATGTGAATCTCCCTTTGATTAACAAGCAAAACGCAGCTCATCACAAACAGCTTTGACAGGATGTTCAAGATGATCAGGATGTTCATCACGAAACGTCTCCTGGAAATCCGCTCACGGAAACCTCTTACTTTAAAGATTTTTCACATTTATCACAATGTGGTGTTTGTTTAGCAACTGGTCGACTGGTCAAAATGACCCCATGGCATACGTGTGCTAATCTGCTCCGTTGGCAAAGATTTTTGCATGTCAAAAATAAACACTCAGTTGCCAGATCATTAGGTACAACTAGCTAAAACCTAAAGCGTGTCAGCTTGACAGAGCGCATTCCTCTGGAAAAACATCTGAGTGGGTCTGGTAACTTGACTGTGGCAAACAAAAAAGGTGGCTATTGTTAGAGAGGCAGGTTTTGTTTTTGTGCTGCTAGCGATAATTTGAAAAAGGCAAGATCTGTCTATAATAATCCTGATCATACAATTCATGAAGGTAGGGTTGGTTTTAGCTCTGTGCACATCACAAACTAGCAACTGAGTGAATATGAGCACATGCAGACTGCAGACTCTGCTGCTACTATTGAGATTTGCCCTAAAGAACTCATGTAAGCGGTGCATCGAACAGAAAGAAAAACTGACTACAACTGAGAAAGATAAACTAGACTGAAACAGAAGCCCGTATAAGTGCTAATTTCATTTAATATTTTGAGCTTGTATTTGTTTCTTGCAACCTTGCACACTTAATGAGTGAGGTGCTCTGACACTGATGCTCTGCATGACTTCCTATGTCTGCTAGCCTTTTCAGTGCAATGTGCCGCTGCACATACAGCACAGCAGTGGTTTCTCGACATGTGGGAGGTGATGCCAGGAAAGTGTTGATTGAAGCAGTGAAGAAGCTTTGTTAATCATTTACTGGAAGTCAAAGGTTTGCTGACCTTAAGGTTTAATTATCTTTTCCTTTGCTATGTTATTTTTACAGGAAACGAATGCAGGTTCAGTTATGTTTACTTTACTTTACAGTTACGCTGAACTTTGACATAACTGTATTTTTAGAATTACAGTAGTCGGTTCAGTCCAAACGTATTGGTTTCGGCAAGTTTCTTCAAAAGCCAGCAGTGCTCTTTGAACATCAAAGTCCACCAGCTTGAAAACAGTTAAATGAGGCTTTTATGAGATGGCACGGACAGCTGTTGGGGACTACCGAGAAACGTATTGACTTGTGAAGTCCTGCAGACAATTCAGCACCAACAGCACCAAATCAAGAGGTTAAATGTTCAAAGCGCACTGGAGGCGCACCTTTTACAGAATGAATGAGGCTGAATTATACGCTGCAATACTTACGTTTTTTGGAAATAAGCCAGCACGCCAACACCAAAGACAAAAATGATGGACAGGGAGATGTACAAAAAACACCAAGACACTCCTGTGAAGGAATAACGTAGCGGTATATACCCTACGAGAGAATAATATACACAAAATCATAAGATGAACAGACTTCACACTTTCTGAAATGTTTGAATGAAGGATCAGAAACACACACTCGTATGCTGGTTTGAAGCATAAAACCACAACAAAACACTGTAACATCTGTGAGTGGCAACAAGAGTTGATCACATCCTGATTCCAGGCTGGAAGCCACAAAGCTCAACTACCTTCAGCCTCACTGGGTGCTGTAGCCCACTCAGCAGAGGAACTCCATTCGCTCCATGGACCCTCATAGAGAATCCCAGGACACATTTTGGCCTTGACATCCACAGTGTAGCTTGTATGCAGTTGTAGGTTCTTATGATCTAACAGAAGGTGCTTTTCTTCCACTGTAAGGAAATAAACTGGATCCTGTCAGGAGGGGGATAAAAAACAGTACAATTTTACATGGCAGTCAGCAGCAGAGACCATCAGCAGTGATTAACTGCAACAGCCTCTCGAGCTTTTTTGTTTTTTGGTGCTCAGGCTCACATATTACCGTTGCTAAGTCTTTCCTTTGTTGCAAGCGCACTCTGTACATGAGGCAGTCATCCTGGTTGCTGTGGTCCCAAGTGATGTTGAAGAATCCTTCTGTGTCTGTCACTTGGACATTGAAAGGTGGCTGAGGTTTCACTGTGAAAGTAAAGTCCCAGGGGGGAAATGTTATGAAACTGAAAGTGAGTGTATGCCAATAATATTCTACACCACAACTGGCAGTTGAACACCATTTTTAGCTTAATTTGGAGGGTGAAGCAGGTGGGCGGGCCTTTGCTGCAAAACAACAATTTGGGTAAGCTGGGAAAGTTGCCAAAGTGGCCAGTATTATTCTTATCATTCTCTGGGTTTTCTGAACTTTTAAACAAAAGTGAAAACTGTTCAACATGTAGACTATTGGAAAGAACTCTGCACTCAACACGAGGAAATGTTTGGAGTGCTTCACCAGTATCTATAAAAGCATCTGGAAGGGAAATTGACATTTGACTTCTTATAAGCTACTTTGACACACATATTTTGAGAAATAATTTCTGTGACCTTTTCCCAATTCTTTGTTATCATGTTATCTGTTGAACAGACGAATACTGAAACCTGAAATCACGTATTATTAGCGGTTCAACTTACCCACATCACTCAGCGCCCACGTGGATAACTCACTGGTAATCATTATTTCTTTATCGCCCTGGCGGCTCACTGTTGCATTACAAATCGTTCCAATGGATGCAACTGTATCAAGCATTTCTGGATACATTACACACCAGGTCTGAGGTGGACTGACTTCACAGGTGCCATTCACCTCGAGCTCTCCATCGCTGCAACAGATAAACAGTGGGTTATAATCAGCAATGTCCCATGACATCAGCCAGCGTGTCTGCGCCAACGCTCCAAGTTTCCATGTGATTGCTTCAGAGCTGAATCAACGCCGTGCAGGTACCCGAAAAGTTCACATCGACAAAAGAGACAAAAGCAAAGCCTGGCGATTTTTACCACCTGTTCCAAGGAGAAAACATCAAATGTCTCACTGCAATGCTCGGTGTGTTCCACTAGAAGTGACACTAAAGACAAGTTGTACCTGCACTCGACCTTGAAGACGAGAGCATATGTCGGCACGGAGTCTGCACAGGAACAGTTCAGCGAAGCAGTGTAGTCCGTCGAGCAGGTGATATTGCACAAAGGCGTGACTGCGGCAGAAAAGAAAAGTGCAGTCAGTTACACAAGGTCGTGTGCACTAAATTCAACATTCACGAAGCTTCACGAAAATCTCACCCTTCCAATCATTTGTTTACCAAGGACTGAAGTTAAAAAAAAAAAACAATTTTCAAAAGATACTTGGTCACAGCTGCACCATCAAGACAAACACAGAACAATGTGCAAGAGTGAAATCCTAAGCTCATCTTAAATGGGGCTTTCATTTCAATAATCAAAAAGGGGACATGGACTAGATAAGCCAACTTGAGAGATAAGCCAACTTACCTCCATGAACAAACAAAGCAAGATGGAACAGCAACAATAGGAGCACAGGTTTAAGATCCATGGGGGCGACCCACTGTTATCAGCTGCTGGTTAGACAGGAGGAAGCCCAGCAGCTGTAACTAAATACAGACATATACGTTACAAGTTTGTTTTGTCCTGACAAAAACATATGTAACAACAAAAGAATAAAAAGCTTCAGTCTGTCTGTGGAATTTGTTGGTTAAGGGTTCAAACAGATGAAGGCTCAAAAATCCATCTACAATCTCACATGTGGTAAATGTAATCACTAGCATTAACATCAATAATCAAATCCATTTATAAAAGTTAACCAGTCAGAATGAAACACAAATTAAGTTTAGAGCAAATCACCTCTCAAACCATCTTAATAAGAACATTTTCAATCAACATTTTCAGTTCTCACTGTTATTAAAGGCTCAAATAAAGAATCGTCCATCTTACCTTTTCTTTAGCTCTTACAATTCTGCCCCTTGATGAGTCAACAAGCTGTCACCAATGCAGACGCCTGTGAGAGAATGTTTAGTGGAACAATGTTCTGGTTTTTCAGAGTATAGGCGTCATCATCAGTGGCGTGACTAAGGATGTGGTTTCAGACCCAATGAGCGGTGTCTGTGTGGTGCCTTCCCACCACATCCACACTGCTGCTATGAATATGCAATAGTTAACCAGAGAAAAAAAAGTCAACAGGAAGTTGAAATAATCGTCTACAAAATAATTCAGTCAATACATCTGTGACACCCAAGTAAATGACAAAAAGAAGAATATAAATATATTTTAAGAGAACAGGTTTTAAATCAATCTTCAGCCGAGGAAATTAATATGCAGAGATGCTGATGTGTTCTTCTGTCACCACAAAGAGCCTCCTTGCTCATATCATTTTTAACATCTACTCATAACACAACCCATAGACAATTCAGTACTGAAATTATTCTAACCAGAGAACTTCTGTGATGCTTTGTCAGAGACCCTTATCATACACCTACATGTCTACAATAACACTTTATTAGGGATTTTCGGTAGTTTCAGTAGTCTTGTGTTGCCCAAAATGAGTCACAACCTGCTTTGTAGCCCCTCACAGCTCAATTTACATATTTAAAGCTCAAACTGTTATTAACTCAGAGCATGTTGAACTACATGTACACGTTTCTCCACCAGGAATTAAATCATAAGAATCAATTATCCACGTGTGCAGTGAATGAATCTACACTGTTGTACACCTTTGTGTTACGCGAATCACCAAGTAGGTGTGCAGACATTTCATGCTACCAGTATTAGTCAAAGCCAAATGTCATTCTGTCACAGAAAAACTACACAGAGCTTAGCACCTGTGGTGCTTTGAACCAGATCAGTGGGACGTGACAGAAGCACAACTCTGGCAATAAATGCTGCCTTTGAGAAGCTGCTTCTGCCTTCGCTCTTAAACAAGGCAGATGTTAAACTGGTGCAGATGTCCAGGTGCTGCGCTTGTTGCAGCAATTACATGATTAACAGGCACACAAGCAGCAAGAGTTACATGACATTATACATTTACTTTATATTAAGTTAGAAACATTTTTGGGCTGTTGCTTGGACAAAACAAAACATTACATGATGCCACCTTGAAATCACTTTTCATAGTTCCAACAATTAACTGATTCATCAGGAAAATAATCGGCATATTATCTGCTGTAGCAGTCCTCCTGTATTGTGGCTGCTCTTATGAAAAAAACTGAATTTCCCCATGAGGATTAATTAGGCTATTTTTTATAGTTGATTAACCATTTCAGTCATTTCTTTTTTTGCTGGTTCCAGCTTCTCATCATAAATGTATGAGAAACTGCTTTGTGAATGAAACATCTTTGTGCTTTGGACCTGTGCTGGAGATGCAATCTGAAGACGTCACTTTGGGCTCTGTGAAATCATGATGAGTATTTTACAATTTTTTTGACACTTTAATCTAAGAGATGAGTCAAATAATCGTGATAATAAACTGCAGATTAATCAATAATGTAAACAATCGTTAGTTGCAGCCCTTGTCCTGTGTCTCAAACCCATCTGGTGTGTTCTCAGAAGGTTAATGCCTCAGATGTGCATACTGCATAAAGCCAATGAGCTAAATGCAGCTGCTGTATCTTGTACGACCACCGCTGCAGTTTCGAGTTCTTCTCAAATGTTTTGATACACTTCTGCCAACTGTAGATAAGATTGAAAATACATTTACATAACATTTTAATGATTTCTTTTCTTTAAACAGAATTATTTTAATTTTTAACACACCCACCAAACATGCTAGAAAGCATAATTTAAGGCAAGTGCAGGGTTCACCAGTCTACTGCTCACAGTATTCTCAGCTTTGTTCCCAAAAAGGAGAAACCTGTTCCTGTTTTGATGGCTAATTCCCTACAAATGATCAGATGTGCAACACACTTGGTCATAAACAGTAGCAATGGACAAACCGGGTTTGTTTGTTAAAAAAAAATGGAAGCTGAAAGAGTAGAAAATGTAGCTGCGATGCTGGGGTGTACAGTTTGTCCTGGAGCAATGTTTTTTAAGCCTGAAATTAAAAGTCCCTCTTAGGAGTGACATAGATGAAAGACTATGGCATAATGTAAATGAGAGGCAATATATTGTTAGCTTCCAATTACATAAAATTTTGAGTTGCAGCTAAAAGCAGCAGAAAGAAGATGCAGTGTGGAAGATAACCTACCCCTGTTGTCACGAGACTCTGCGGCCCTCTTCTCACACATCTCCCGTTTCATGAAGTCTCAGTGCCACACGGCTGGTGACATTACCGGCATACGAGTCCACGTTGTTCAGCTGAGGACAGGATTATGCTGAAGCGCCACATGAATTGCACAGGATACACAACTGCCTTCACTGCGCTCTGCAGAGACTGCTGAAGGAGGTGTCGCTGCAAGACAGGACAGATGCTTTTGAACAAAGAGAGAACTGTGTCTTCATGTGAGGGGGAAGTAGATCCACACTCACACATATGAGCCCAACAGCCTTTGTGGAGAAACTGAATGTCAAACCATTAATGCTTTCACCTCTGATATGGAGGTGAGGCTATTAGTCAACAGGTTCACATGTGTTGCAAGCCTGCAATGATAGCTTGAATGTGTTTTTAAAAATCTGCTCACCATAAAAAAAAATATTTATAGTGATTATAGTGAATCAATCTTATTATAAATAAGGGTGACATACAGTATGGCTTTTTAAGAGGCACTTGTCCTGACAAGATTAAACCTGGGGGGAATCCAAAAAATTTTTTGGTACAAAACAATCCCCAAGAGAAAATCAGTATTACTACTGACCTTGAAAGCATCTAAACAGTGTTGAACCCTGACACACAGACCCACAGAGAGAAAGAAAGAGATAATTTTAGTTACGGGAACATACAGTAGATGCACAATACTAACTTATCCAAGCATGCAGACAACTCACTGGGGAACTCCGTCATGTCTTGCTGTTTCGTTTTCACATCGTGATATTTCATAATCGGAATGAGTTGTGGTTTGATCTGCACACAGGGACCAACCCGAGATAGCAAAACCATCAGTTCTCTTCCAGCTTGCTCCCATTTTAAATCCACGTCCCTTCAGCACACAGGGCTCACCTGCAGGGTCCATTAACGGCAGCATTTAAAACGAGAACCTCCCTTACATGGCTGTGAAATGAAACGATATGGAGTCATTCATAAGAAAATAACGGCTAGCCGGCTAACCGTCTGCTAAGAGTCTAAAACCTGCTAGCTAGCTAGCTAGCGCTTTACAAACTAAGCGCCGCAGCGTTTTCACAACAAACAGGATGTTTTAACTGCAGCATTAATTTTTTTAAACAATTTGCTTCCGCTGACAAGAAAAGAAGTAAAAGTGAAAAGAAGTCCGGTGTCTCACCTGCAACAGGTAGCAACATTTACGAGTCCGACGAAGTTTTCAGCCGCACTCGTGATTACAGACGTTGTAAGCCCACAGCGCCGACGTGTGGTACAAAGGTGTTATTGCAAATTAATTACAGTATTGTGCTCATCTGGAAGATAACTCAGGTACGCCACATTTAATGTGCAGAGAAATTCCACAGAAGCTAAGAAAAGTGTGAATTATCCACAGTGTGGAGTACTCAGGCCTGTTTGATCATTAAAATACAGTTTAAGGCGGATCATGCAGGAAGCAATGGTCTCCTAACTGAAGTTCTTGTTGCTTAGAAGCCGATGGAGGAAGTGATTCTGCATGTAGTGGAGGATGTAGTGACAAATTAACCTTTCTCACTGGAGAAGCTGCCGAGAAGCCACCACTAGAAAAACGTCTAACTGCGTGAAAAAACAAAGCAAAACATTTCTCTTTATGATGAGGGATGATGTCCAGTTGCAGAGGGCCACACTTCTTAGTATCTCCAATATTACTGGTACCTTTGGGCTTTCAGTAGGCTGAGTTGTATGCCATTTTAAGACCCAGGCCGATCTCTTACAAAACCAGTTTACTTGTTTAATATGCTTTGCTTCTCCCCCCTCAGACTAATACATTACAGGCCACGTCACAGTGTAAAATGAAATTTGGAACACTACACTGAACTTAACATGTGCATACACTTACACTGCATTTAACAATAATACAGAATTAATTGTCTTTACTCTAATCACCCCCCCCACACACACACACACGCACACACACACAAACACAAACACGTACACACCCATTCACCCATCCCACACACACGAACACAAGCACACTGTAGGTGTAGTTATGTAATAACCAAAACACTAAGAAAAAAAGGAACTGAGGAAACGCCGTCCCAATATGCAGTGAGGAACCCCAGGGGTATGATAATATTAAACTTTAACAAAATGCACAATAGTTTTTAAAAAAGCAGTATGATTAAAGAATAAAATAAAATAAGACAAACATAAACCAACAAACAAATAAAATGTAACGAAATATATAACAAAAAATACTGAATAATTCTTTTGTTGGTTTAAAGAAACTTCACTTGCCATCTGCTTAAGTCGCGTTCTGCAGTAGAGCGAAAACAGAATAAAACGCGAAGGTTTCAGCTTGAGTTTTGCGTGTGGCTGCACGCAGTACACGACTTTCTCCACTGGAGGGCAGCATAGATGGTGTTGTACGTATCTGGGCAGGCCAGTAAGGAGCCTGATAACATCTGTTTGTATACATGTGCAGGGGAGTCACTTTGCTCTCTGCATATGTCCTGTTCCCCTGTACCAGTGACTCATTTTACTTTCATGTAGGTGAATGACTGTATTCAGCACATAAAATGAGCTGTGTGTGCAGTAACAGGATAACATATGACTTAGTGAGTAACGAGGCAAAGTTCTTAGTTCTCAGCTCCCCAAGTACTTAATTTCTTCTAATCAAATACATTTTAACTGTTAAACAATGTCAACACTACTTTTTCTCAGTCTCGATTTAGTTCAGTTTTTATTTTTTTTTTATTAATGAAACCCAAATGTCTTTGCTATAACTTCTACAACAGAAAGTCAAATTTATATCATCAACCACTTGACAAGTCCAGTTGGTCCTGGTTTTCATTCATCTGTACTGTGAAAGATCCTTTACAATATGTACAGTATATGGAAAATATAAATATAAATATATATTCAAAAACACTGGCTTAGAAAATGTGTTGATTCAGTATTCCAGTGCGAATTATTCCAGTACTCCACAGTGCTCGGCACCTACTTGTTAGCTTCTGTAGAACAAGAGGATGCAAAAAAAGACAGTTACAACACGTGTGTTTGTGACCTTTTGCCAGTTTTTGTCATATCTCAGAGGGTATTCCTGGGGGCATGGTGTGTGAGGCGTGTGTGTGGTGTGTGTAGGGAGCGGTGGTGGTGGGGGGAGGGTTCTGCTCTCTCTTAGTAGAGGTGGCTGAAACAGCTCTCCTCAGGTTGAGAAGGGGTTTTCATCCCTCTCGAGGACTGCAGGCTCTCGTCGTGTTGTTCTGTGAAGTGACCCGCACACTGAAGCAAAGTGGTTGAGGTGTCTTTACCGTGAGGTTGACGAGGGTGGTGGTGATGGGGGGGTGAAGAAGTTGACTGTGTGTATGTGTGCTGGGGTGGTGGGGTGAGGGTGTTTGGGTTGTAGTGGGTAGATATGCAGTCAGTTGCAGCTGTGCGTGTGCTTGTTCATGTCTGAGTGCATAAGGGGAGGAAGGGGCAGCGAGGGAGAGGGGCGATTCAGGTTCAGAAGTGTTGAAGCATAAAATCTCTCTCTCTCTCTCTTTTTCTTTCTATGCCCCCACCCACCCCCACCTCTGTTGCTGGGCCAGACGCAAAGCAACAGCAATTTGTGCGATTTCACAGCTCACCGGATCCCTAAAACTCTGACAGCCATGTGCTGAGGTGGGGGGTAATGAGGGACGGGAGGGAGAGACGGACCAGCAGGGGTGATGAATGTGGAAGTGACGGGGGAAATTGAAGATGGACAGTTCGCAGGATGAGTAGCGGATATGAGGAGGTGATTTCTGATAAGATGGAGGAGATGTTTCAAAGAGCAGACAGGGCCTCAAAACAGACAGGCATCATGTTCATCTTTGTTTTCAAACCACAATCAGCAAAAATCAATGATGTTTATCTTTGACAAAGGACTTGCATTTACAATAAGAACGTAGATTCTTCATGAACTGATTTCAAAAGCTGCTGCTAGCGTTCCGAGTTCGGTAGCTTGTCCAAAATAGGTTGGAAGTACACCAAATAGACAAAAATATTCAGACAGACCTCTTTATGGGGCTGTTTACTTCCAGTAAAGGGAAATCTTCAGCTTCAGCACTAAACCATCTTTTGAGGTTTTCACCTTGACTCATGTCACAGACAAATGAGCTGGTAAATTAGATGATAATCTATCAGAAACAGGCCAGAAGCTGAAAGGCCGATAATCCGACTGAATGTGAAACCGTAGGTGTGGAACTAGGTTAGGACAGTAAGTAAGTATGTCACTTTGTGTGTCTTATCAAGTATGCAAAATTTCTTTCTGAAAGATGTGCACGATAGTTCTACTGCTAAAGAGCCCACATTCCTTCAAATATCATCTGCTTTAGAAGACCCAATACCTCAGCCCACCAAAGAAGGCACTAAAACAGAAAATAATTATCTAAACACCTAATCTTACATTTGGATTATTCTTAGATCTGTGAGGGTCCTTACTGATTGAAAGTAATCTTGGATTTTGCCCCCTAGAGTGATTTAATCCATTCAATGTCCTTCATGCCCTTCTTAGCCTTAAACGAAGCTCCAATTGGGTGGCCATCATTTTGACCAAGACATTACTAATAGCCCTAAAACAAGGGTCACAACCTTAAAGGACCACCAGCAACCTCGAAGGACCTCTTTCCAATCTCCATATAAAGTGTTTATTTCCTACTTTTATTAAGATGTGTGATTCAAAATCTCAGGCTCAGTGTCTTTGCCGGTGCCTCTTGACCTTGGCTTCCTATTTGAAAACACACCGGAACAAAGGGCAGCACAGCATGGAGAGTGACAGGCTCATTTCCATGCTAAGGTCATTCAGAAATCGGCCCATGCTCGGTGTCAAAGGACAGCCGATAGCACGAGTGAGCCCTCTTAGGACCAGAGGCAAGACAGCAGGACGAAGAAGAAGGAGAAAGATGCACTGCAAAGGAGATGAGATACCGCAGATACCAGTTCAAAGAGCGGGTGAGTGCTCTTGTGATAAGAAATGTCACCTGAGTGCTTTGTTTTGGTTGTGAGGTCAAGAGAGAGTTCGAGAAGAGTGGGTATTTGAGTGTGTGTGTGTGTGAGTTGGTGGCGGGTGGGTGTGTGTGGAAGGGGGGATCAGGACATCTGCGCAGGCTTTGAAGAGGTCAGCCACGGGACAGGAACCATTCTTAATCCCCCCAGCTGGGCCTGCAGGAGAGGATTTGGACCTCTGCTCGCCCTGCACCCCCACCCACAACAGTAGCTAATTGAGCTCCAGTCCTCTGATCGCTGCACTTCCATGTAAAGCCCCGCATGCTTTCACAGGGATTTGGATTTTGCCCAGGAAATCCCCTTTACTGTGTACCTGCTATTGGCGAGCATACCTGGCATGGCATTATCCACATCCTCTAACACATGCATATATGTATGAGCTAGACAGATAGATAGATACATAGATCACAAATGTCTACCTCCTGGTGGCGCTATAGAGTAACAGTCAGGGGATCTCCAAAGTCATAGATTTCATAATCTGGAGACAATAACTGTCTGTAGAAAATTAGTGTCGATCCATCCATTAGATGATGAGGAATTTCACTGATGAGGCAAAAAAGACCTGACATGTTGGCCAGTTTCCAATCATTAAACTAATTATTATTCTAATAATGTACATTTAGGAGCCATTCACAGAGAAAAGTGTATGTAGGACCCCACACTGGTGTCACCTTTGTGCTTTGGTTCACTTACTATTAAGTAATATTAGCTGGCTTGTTATTTCTTGTGTTGTTGTACTCAAAAGAGGCCTAACTGGTAGCACATCATAGCCAGGTGTTAGCGCCGTGTTGACTCTAAATCAGGTTATGTGAGCTAGGCATGCTACTGTTATGAGCTGAGCGCAACTCAGTGCCGGATTGCCACAAGGCAAAAACCGTCTGAGTGTGTGTTTCTGCTTTGACACCACAATGGCGCGCTTGAGTTTGCTTGTAGCTGGTTTCTGGGATGATGTTCCTTTGAGTATCATAGGAAAGATGAAAGCAAAGTTTGTTTATTTGCTTGTCTTTAAATTGATGCACACATGTGGGTGTTATCAGACGTCTGTTGTTCGGGACGACGGTTATATTTTGGACCAGACAAGATGCAGAGAGGTTACGGGCCTTGATCTCTGGCTGCATCAACTCACTCAACATCTTCTCCCAGATCAGTGACCCTCCCCCTTGTAAATGACATTACCATACAGGCTGAGGGGGTCAAGTGAAGGTTCTCGCCCTGATCGGCCAACTGGAAAACTCACAGTTTCAGAGGTCACGGATAAGACGCCCTATTGGGTGATCGGTCAGACAAATCAAATTAGCATCCCCTGGTGATTAAACTGCCACCCATGAAGAATTAGACAAGGTGGCTGTACATTTCATTCAATTTGTCGTACTTGTTCTGCATGTAACACCTTGCGGTTCAGATATCACAAGGGTTTCCTGTCCACCTGTGTGCTTTTACATTTTTGCCATTATGTGGACAATTGCCTGCATAATTATCATGGGCATGTGCTCATGATAAAGTAATGACTTCCTTCCAAAATAACATCAGGGGGATATTTTGTCACACAGGCCTTGTAGATCTGACGGCGTTAACTGTTCATTCATTGTCACATCTTTTTCATAATGACTGGAGAGAAAGAGAGGATATATACGACAAAGATCCAGACTCAAACTGGGGACATTGCAATTACACGGTCAGCATCTGAACCCTGGGTCAACCAGGTTTAGGGACACTGCAGGGCTCATTAAAACCAGTAACTGTAGCTGCTCATGGTGTGTGTCTCTGTACACCTTTTCCGGAAGGCTGCATTCTTTTCATTGTTTTCATTAAGGACTTTTCTGTGTGGATGATGGATTCATCCTGTTCAGACAACATGTTGTCCTGTTCATGGACAAATGAAGAGAGACACCATAGTTCTATTTTATGTAAAGCTCAGTCACACGAGGGGATGCTAACTGTGTCCTGCTCCACATGCACCTCACTCAGATAAATGCATGCAAATAGAGGTGTCTCAAATCTCTATTTAAATGGTCTGTAAGCACCAATTCATAGGACATTGATGCTGGCACTCAGCTCGACCCACTATGTCTGTGATTTCATTTTTATTCCCTTCCACAACGTTGACCTTGCACGCCAGCAGCATTTGGTAAGCAATGATTTATCTACCAGATAAACATGTTGGCTCCATTGGAACGTGTTTAACGTGTGGGGGTCACTCACTAGGTCAAAAATGGCAGTCCATAAATTGAAAGCAAGCGCAACTGAAAAAGTCAAGTGAGGAGAAGGCGATGTTGAGCGAAAATGTTTCAGGATGAAAAACTCGACGACTTCAAAAAAGTAAAACCATCTAGGGGAGAATATGGTGCAATTTTAAGATGCATAAAAGCAAGACACATAAGCCGCCGTCATTGGCCACCTTACCTTGAGTGAGATCCGGTGCTAAGATGGTATATCAGTCATTTTGACAGTGTGAGGTTAGAGGGCTCATTTAGGAAGTGAAGGCCAGTGTCCCTCTCAGCGACATGAGATCATGGAGCTTTAGTTGCAGCTCACCTGCCTGGAAAATCTACTTACCTGCCTCTCATTCAAACTTATAAGCCTTGCTGAGGCTAGTGTGTGCTGTCTATTGTGACATTGAGTGTCACTGGGTAGAATGATGAGTGACTGCCATCTCTGAGCTGACTATGCAAAGTAGTCTTTGTTGAACTTTATGAACTTTGGAAACTAAAATTCTTCCTTTGGATCCATTCCTGAATCATCAGACGATATTCACAAACATTCTCCGCTCTCGAGATTTTTATAGCTATGCCTTTAATACATTTTACAAGTGTAAGTGTTTTTTACTCATTATGCAGTCTATTTAAACACTGGTGGCAGTGTAGCCCCTGTTACTGGTTTACTGGGCTACTGAACTTTTCTGAAAGAAGCTTGAAAGTTACGTAAATTTGAATGTCTGTGCACCTGGGCGAGCTGTTGCTGTCTAATTTGCGAACCCTGCTACAGTCAGCTGAGAGGCAAACTTGGTTGGCTGTCAAGATGCGAACACACTGTAACGTCATAGCAGATATTATTGCATGTTTCACAACTACTAGCACTGTGTAAGCGACTGTCAGCAACAAGCTAACATGCTAACAAACAACACGATGCTAAATACATCATTCTGATACGTCTGCTAGTCCTCCTAAGACTGACTGAGGCTCAAATGTGAAATGTCGGGGCTGAATCTCTCCCATGAACCTGGTGTAAGCAGCAGTGGTGGGTGGGGTGCATTTAAGGCCTGTGATTCACAGCCTCAGAATTTCTCAGTGAGGGACAAAGCGACAGAGTGCGCTTCCAGCCTCTTTCAGAGTTTTGTGTGGGAAAACCATTTTATACAGAAGGTTAGTCAGAGCAGAGTGTTTTCATCTACTTTTAAAAATGTGTTTGGCGGAGAACTTTGATTGTTTCTTGTCAAATGATCATGCCAGTGTGCAAGAAGCCTCAGGTCACGTTCAGACTGCCTTTAGCTTTTGTGTTGTTTAAAATGTGGGGCTGATTTTGGTCTGAATACCACTTAGGGTCTGGTCCAGGTCTCAGTTCATTGTGTTAAATAACTGACTTCATCTACGTGGAACACAAAGTTAAATGTTAGTGGTAACTGGCTGTTACAAAAAGGACAAGATGGCTACTTTTACAATTAAGAAGTTCAGGGGGATCAATACATTATTTGGTGATTCTCCTAGCTTGCATTTCGCTCATTTTCAATTTTGCATGCGTTGCAGATAACAATTACTGCCACATCTTTCCCCTCCCACACCATCAAGTAGCTGCTTTGCCAAGGTAAGCACATAACTGCATAAGGTATGAGCATGCATTCTGCCTCTTTGTATGTAAAATTCAGCGTATCTAATTAATTAATAGTGTTGTATTTTAATAGACGATGACAGATAGAGATGAAAAAAAAAAACATTTTCATTAAGCGACATTTGGGTAAAAATATTGATCAGCCGGTCCTCTTTATTCCTGACTGAAATATCTAAACAGCTGTTGGATAGATTAATTTTTACTTTGTTCTCTGTGGTAATCGCAAGCAGTTGCACCTGCTAAATAGCATGTTAGCACACAGAACTTAGCATTTAGAAGGACCTCAGTGAATACGGTGACCACAAGCGCAGTCCACAGCAATGTAAGCCAATTTATCTAAGAGTAAGAGGTGAAGGTGAAGTTTTTGGTTTTATAGTTTTTTTTATAGCTTTTGAGCTTCAGCTAATTGCTTAGCCATCAAACACACAACTTTACTGTTATGCTTCGCTCTCATTGCTCTCCAAGCTTTGTCTTCCACTGCATCAGGCAATGATTTTTAGTAAAAAAAAACTCCACAAACCCACCGCCTGCTCAGCAACAAACATCAAACAGACACACCCAGAGACTCACGGGTAAGCATAGTGAAGCATTTAGCAATTACAGATCCAGATAGCCAGGAGTCAGAGATAAAAAAACTAACTTTCCACTTTCCACACGAGAAATTTGTCAAATTTATTCAAAAACATTTTAAATACAAAAGGCAAACTCTATCCAAGTTTTAAAATACTTTTTGTTAATACTGTAATATGTAATTGCTATGTAGCAGCACTGAAGCTGACTGAACCTCAGGTGTAACATAAAAAAATCCCTGAACCATTTATTGTACATGAGGCTTGTTGGCGAGAGCTCAGCCTCAGTCTGCCTGCAATCAGCCCTTTGTTTGGTCTAATTTGCCACCTGCAGTCAGGCCACGACTGAGGTGGTTAATACCAGTGCCAGGGGTCTAGTCACACAGCCTGAGCTACACCGCATTACCGTGGTAGGAGATCTGAGAGAGAGTGCAAGTGGTCAGTCCAAAGAGCAGATGTTGGGAGCTCGCCATTAGCAACGCCTAATCGCTAATTAGGGTGGGCTTCTGATGAGGCCCTAGCAAGAGCCCCGGTGAAGGTTTGATCCTACAAAGAGGAGGATGGACGGTAAAACAGCTGTAATCATGCAAAATAATTAGGGGATATTCATGACTGTATTTGTACATAAATACGTACATGCAATCACTGTTGCCCTTATGCTAATCTAACCGAGCAATATACTCTGAGGCTCTAATAAATGGAAGGAAACCCAAGGAAAGAAAACAAAACTAATGCTCTCCATTGTTGTCTTTGGGTTGAGTCATGGGTGCAGTGGCTGGTGGGGATTTGAACTGTACATGACCTGAGGGTCAATCTCAGTGTTTGTTTGTGTTGGAATATGACTGACTTTGGTCTGATGATGCATTTGCCCTGTGGACTGCTCGCAATGAGGAAATCAAAAGCGGGGGAGAGCGAGAGAAAGAGAGGACCAGATGGGAGACTGAGATGGATTGGCCGGGCTAACAGGCAGATGTTTATGGGCCATTATTTACAAGCTCTTTAATCTGGGCTATTTCCTCGCCCTTGGCAATGGATAGGTCTATGGGTCATGCTGCCTGAGCCCCTCCGCCAGTGGTCATCCATCTCCCTCTCTAAAAGGCAGGGAGTGAGAGAGTGAGGGAGTTAGGGAGGGAGGGGAAGTTGAGGGGGGCAGTTGAGAAAAATTAAAAGATGGCTATTGTTTCATGAGATGGTTGGATGTCTTTTTACTCAAGAATAACCTGAGAAATGTGAAACTACAGATCATGTTTGTTTTTTTTACACACAAATGAGTAAAATTTTGCCACTGGATCACCAAAATAACTTTCACTTATGAAACCTTAAGCTAATTTAAATTAGCAAGTTGGGTTTTTTTACGCTAAATAAGATGACTGTAACGAATCTCGGGAACCATTTGGGTGTCTCAAAGGAAAAGAAATAATCCTTTAAGAAAGAGGAGGAAAGGAGGAAGGGAATAAATAAGGCGAGAGAGATGATAGGCTATAAGTCAGGAAAGAGGGAGATGAGAAAAAGACAGGAGAAGTGATGAGGGAGAAAGTGATATGCATGATGAAAACAAGAGAGGTCTCTCCATAGAATAAGATGTTGCTTCACTAAAAAGCTTGCTGCAGCTATTTCCCTGGCATCCTTCCTCCATAGACAGAGCGTTTTCCTCGCTGTGTGTTCTTCAGTAAGAGGAGTCTGAGTGATGCTATGACCGATGGGCCAACAGCATGGCTCTCTATCTCCTGCAGGCAGACTTGCGCCTAATTTTCCCATCTGCTCGATGAATATTAGCCCAATTGCCGTCTATATCGATTTGTGCTAAGGTTAAAAGCTTGCAAGACCTTGGTTTGAATATGCGTTGCCAGGCAACTGCTCCATTTGACCCCCTAAACCCCACCCTTGCATGGATAGCTTCATGTGGGGATGTGGATGAGGGTGAGGGGTGAGGCTGGAGGTGATGGGGGTGGGCAGGTCCGGCCCAGCCAGATAGCAGAAGCCCGGGCCTTGATTTCCAGCCCCATCAGTGATTAAAAGCTCCCCCTTCTGCCTGACATTGTGACCTTAACCCGCAGACCCCCGTGCTCCAGGGTCACTTAACCTTGAACCCAATTACAAGATAAGGTTACTTAAGTGTGACCCGCACCGCGCTCCTCACTCAGTTAATAGGACAGGCTCTAGGAGAAAAGGGCCAGCGTGGCTGATACGCCTCTAGGTTAATTCGCTGGGTTGACAAAGGTCGTGGGCAGCGGCCATAAAGAACGGGATTGCACTTCGATTTCTCATGCAAAGTGAGACTCAGCAATACGATATCACGGTGGGAGCCAAAGAGCAGAGGCAGCAGGGCTTGTGTCCTGATAAGATGGTTTCATCGCCAGGTGCCATTGCTGAGTGGTCCAAGTATGCAAGAAGCTTCCTATCCACGCAGTCACTCTTTCCAATAACTTCCTACATGCATTTTGAATTAAAATTATATGAAGTGCGTTTTTCTTTTTAATTTCAACTGCTCACAACCCCTTAACCTTTACCCAACTACTAACTTGTCCAAAATGTATCATAATTTTTTGTCTGATGCCAGCTGCAAATGGTGAATAAATAAATATGCATGACATTAACAAATGTTAACTAGTTTATATATGTTGTGTGGTATACATATTGTTGGGCAGTTAAACATCTTTTACTGTGTATTATCCCGTCGCATTATTACCAGCTAGTCAGACAGCGCAACTTATTGGGCTTCAGTGCATCTTAGTTTAACTAAGCCAATAATGTGTGACTGGTTTGTTTTGTCTTGTGTCACGTCCTGGCTGCATCATGTGGTAAACTTTTACCCCGCTTCTAACCCCTTCAATCTGGCATTATCCCCCCTTGGATCAAAGCCAATGGGCTGGCTTAACAAGCTGGGCCACATCAGAGCAGACCGGCACAGAGATGAGGGGTTGACGGGTGAGCATAGCAAGCAAAAATGCACTGTATATCATGACAAAGCCTGCTGTGATACTGGCTGCGATTCGGTGCTGCTGAAACAACAATAGCTCTCTTAAGTCCTTCTCCCTAGCAATTGCTCATTTTCCACTGGGGAGTTTCCCTTTCAGCCACAAAGGTGATCAGATCAGATTCAGATGACACATAAAACACCAGGGAATAAATGCTTAAACATATAAGCTATTCAAACAAATTCAGTTAATTTTTCTGAAATATAGGCCAACATTTTCAGCCAACTGAAGTGATTAAACCATTTTTAGAACAAAATCCTCACCTTCATCCTATGTTTTGTTCTCCACTAGCAGCACTTGGACGAACTGTCAGACAGGAAACAGCTGCTTAGAAATAATAATTAAGCTGATCACTGAATAAAGCAATTAGTCACACGGTGCATTTGACAGACGCTGTGGACGAGCTGAGATCGTATCAACATAAACAGAATAACTCAATATTTGTTAAAAGGGTGAGTGAAAGCATCTCTGTTTGAAAACTGGTCAGCATTTGATTCGTAACAACTACAGTGCCACCTCTGCTACTGCTACTGTTACCACTAATAAACAATAAAAATAATAAAATCTTTGTTTTAGACAACATGTGACTGAATGTGATTCGCTGTATTTGTTTTTAATCTTGTCAGTCGGGTCAGTTCGGCCACTTACCGTCAAACCGCCCACAAATAAGGCTCTCAAAATGAGTCCCAACACTCTCGGCAGCACTTTGTTTGAGGTCAGCTGCTGAAATAGGTCATCGTTTTGCTGTAATGAGAGACAAAGGGGTTTCTGATTAAATTTTGCACCCGTAACAGTCATCAGGCTCACAGCACATGCTAGTCAAGCAGAAAAGGACTGTATGTCCTCATCAAAATTCCAATCATAAAACCAAAACAAAAGCTTTCAGGTTCATTTATATGATGTGGATAAATGACCTGAAAAAAAGGATTAAAGCTGAGTCATTTCAAGCCAACAAATCAAAACTTTTGGCTTTCAGTGACGAGCCGTTTGCCTTATGTGCTGAAAAGGGCAAATCAGAGGAAAAACGTACTGCACAGCCGTATTGACCGTATTTCTTATTTCTTTGATGTGATACGTTTTAATTCCATCTCATCAATACGAAAAGACAAGGAAATTCCACCATGTGGTGTTGTTTTTAGTGTTTGTTTATTCTAAGCTAAATAGTAACATGAATGTTAGGATAGAGAATCAAAAAATGAAAATAAAGCGTCTCGTTTTTTGTTGAGTTATTTTAGCCACCTGATTGGCCCGCAACTTGGGTCAAACAGAAGGCAAAAGATCAGCTGAGAGAGAGGCAGAGAGGAGAAGCATCTGAGTAAAATAGAGAGCTGTATGTAAATAAAGGGAGAGAGTGTGTGTGTGTGTGTGTGTGTGTGTGTGTGTGTGAGTAAGTGGGGGGTTGGTATTAGAGAATAGGAAGAGAAAGAAGCTGCTCTAACAGTGGCCTGTTGACCGGCAGTTGAACTTCTCTCTGAACTGAAGATGAACCCTAAACTTGAGGATCTTCGGTCACGGATCTCCCTGGGAGCTACAAACCGTGGCAGCTAGCCCATAGAATGATGCTCACACACACACACGAAGCAAACAACCCACACACACACACACACACACATACTACCTGCGTTGATAATTCCACCATCATCACAGTAGTTTCCACAACTCAAAACAATTCTCCTGGTGTGAAATTTGCCCACACAAAAGCACCAGAAACACCCATTCATACACCTCACACTCACGCTCACACACACACACACACACACACACACACACACACACACACACACACACACACACGAATGCTCTTAACATTCATGTTAAATTTGCCCTTCGCTCAATGTATTCTTTTTTAGCTGCACATCCTAATCCACAAAGCTTTGCAATCATGTAGAGAAGTAACACACAGAACCTAGAGGTGCACACACACACACACACACACACACACACACACACACACACTTTTGTGCCTATAACATAACACTCCAGCAGGCATGTCAGAGGTTGTGGTAGCGCTTTAACCACCCCCACCGTGGCACACCCAGGAGGGCACAGGAGAATGTACTGTGGGGTCACGGACCGGTCACCACAACACATAATGACCCTGGTCCTGTGCTCAGCTGACAGACAGACAAGGAGGCGGTGGGGGGTGGGGGGTGGGGGTGTGTGTGTCGGGGGTGGGAGGTGGGGACAGGGTGGAGGGTTGATGATGGCTGAGGTTAGAGCAAAAATAAAAACATTACTGTTGTTTCCTGCTTTAAAACCTGGTAATAGAGTTTCCTCTGCTCTCACTCGCTTTAAGGCGGCAGCAGAAGATGCAGCCCCGAGGCATAAAGTTTAAAGAATATTTTTTTTGCGAGGAGAGCTTTCAAAGCTGCGCAGCCACCTGCTCAGGTCACTCCTACATTGCCAGGTCTGGTGTAGGGCAGCTGCCAACATGTCACAACAACGTGGTTACGCTCACCTGGTCCACACTGTCTTTCCAATCCCTGAGATTTCTCTTTTTTTTTCCTCGTTTTTGATAAAATTATGATGAAGTGTCCCAACCCAAATCTAATGCAGCAAAAATGATGCAGTTAATTAGAAACTAGAGGTGAAATGTAATGTAATTTCCACAATACTCAGATGGAAGTTCTGCATTGGTACCTTAATGACCTGGCGTATACAGCACAGCAGAAATGTGCTAAAGAATAAATCATCTGCTGACATCAACATTTTACATCAGAAAATTCCCCCTAAATGTGTGAATATTAAATCCCCGTTAGTCACAGAGTGTTGCTCTCTTCCCCTTTTGTTTGACAGGCTTCACACTTTAAGAAAAGAAGCATTTCATGGCAACAGAAACACGCTAAACACCAGCCCCCCCACCTTCCCCTTTATGTTGGGGACTAACTTGACTTTTACATTCAGCTGGTTGGTAAAATAAAGACTTTCATCTAATGACTTATTCATATCCCACAGGTACAATGCGAGGAAGAAAAGTGCCAGGAGTGGAAGTCTGTATTTCTACAAATGGACCTTAAAAGGAAACAGTAAGTCAGATTTCACTGTTGGAGAATTTTTTTTTTTTTTTACCTTTTTGCCAAGAGCAGCTTTCTGAGCTTCCTCGTGTTCAGGACCACCAAACCTCACAGTTTTACACACATTCACTCCCGGGAGCTGCTCGGCACAACCACATCCTACCACCTCCTGCTCGGCTTCTGAGCAGCTGCAGCAGCCAGGCAGCCGAGGGGGGTCAAGGGCATCTTGACGGTAGCTGTGGAGGGGCAGATTGGCATCTTAGTTATACAAACACTTCACAGAGGCCCGAACTTCTCTGGAGGCAGGAAAAAAAATGTCCTTGGTTGAGTTAAACTTCAAAGTGTCCAGTCAAGGTGGGTTTATTTGTGTTGCAAAGTTAACGGGGAAATTCAAAGTGTTTTCTGTAAAATATGAAAAGGCATTAAGACAAGATATAAGACAAATACAATCTGGTGCTTGTTATTTTGACTGAAAACTTCATGGGCTAATAAATGGCAGTTTAGTTAGCACGTGTTTATTTACAACAGTATTGTAAAGGCAGCATCAGTGTTGACTACAGGCAGCATTTGACTCGTACAAACATAAAAACATGTTACTTAAACAGGTCTACTAAAATAACAGGGTTTCTTCAAGCGACTGCAATTATCCATCCAAGACACAGACATTCCCTTCTAAATGTTTAAATGTTCCTTTCTATTGGGCTTTCTCATCAAAAGCTGGTGTCTCTTTGTTTTATCTGTGTCTGTTGATGAGTACTGATTGTTTATTTTGTGGCACCAGTTAAACACAAGTCAAAAATCAATTAAAACTTATGGACAAAATCAACCAAAAAAAGAGAAATATACAAAAACCAAAAACAAAATATAAAACTATAGTGTGGCTACAGTGCAGTAAGAAGTTGAAGGAAGGAAGTGCAGGAGAACAATTCCCTAATTTGCATTAGGACAGACATGAGCAGCCATGAGCGCATTTAATTCATGAAATTAACTGTACGTACAAACAGGTTTATGTGTCTTTGTCTTCAAAGTGAAGAGAAAGAGCTTTAGTTTATGTTTGTACACAACCTTTCTAAGCTAATTATAAAGGTTGCAGAGAGGTCAGTCTGCGTGGTCCGGTCATGCTTTGTTTACACTCTTGTCTCGACACTGATGGTGTCAAGTCCATTAGTAAATGATAAAACATAAGTGTATTTGCATTTCAGACTTGTGCTGGCGGGTGTTAAGATGGCCGTGTGGGATGAAAAGAAGAGGATTTCTGATCGATCCCTTTTTGTTTCATAGCTCCGCATTGCCGCCATTCTCCCGTAAGGTCACAGGGTGTGTCAGCCAGAGATCACAGGGCCAACGCATGTGTGTGTGTGTGTGTGTGTGTGTGTGTGTGTGTGTGTGTGTGTCACACATGGACCACATGCTGGTGTCCAGCCTGGAGGGCATCACAGAGTTCTGCCAGAACAAGTTGTGTTACTCGTGCTACCACACACATTGTATGTGAAAAGGTCACAGCCATGTCCCTGGAGGAGAGGCTGTGAGACCCTGTGCTGTCCATAGGCTGACACTGTGTCCCACTTCTATAACATATACTAATATGATGAAGTACATGTTGAAGTATCTTTCTGAGGTTCGTATACAAGACCTAAGCTGTCATTGATCCTGGCCTTTAAATGTGAAAATGTTAGAAAAATCTACAAAAGCTTACACACTTTTGAAGTTTACTTTGCCGTCTGCTATTTTTTTCTTTTTCCAGTCGAGGCTAATATCCACCGTCGGCCACATTATGCCCACGAACATAACAGTGTCGTACATCAGCGGCTGCCTGCCTTTTTGCCTGTTGACTGCTTAACCATTCAACACTGTGACTCATTCTTTACTTTGTTTCCAGAGACGTACAGTTGGAAAAAAATAATCACATCTTGTGTGGCAGAATTTTTATTTTGCACCTTGTAGGCATCCTGAACCCAGTTTGTCCTACATAATCACACTTTAACGTCTGTAGTATACACACTGGTGTTTTAAAAATAGACATTCTGTGCCTTTTTAACAACAAGTTCCAGTAAATGATCACTGACTGGAAAAAAAACTAACCGTCAGAAATTTTGCTCTGTTGAACAAACTGCAGCTTGTTTTCTTCTTCGACCTTTCATCCTTTGAAACAGAAACGCTTGTGTTATGACTCATCTTTGACCACATGTGATGTAATATTGATCGATTATCTGACCGAGTCATCTTTTTCACTGGAGTAAATAGCTCATGGACTTTGCTCCCTTGTCCCATTACTTCTTGTTTTTTTTCTTGTCTTTTCCAGCTTTCCCAGAAAAAAGCCTCTCAGCCTCTCAGACCAAATTAACTGACATTCTAAACAAAAAATAAATAGTAATGATGATAGATTTAACAGTCTAAATGGAATAAAACAATTAGCATCATAACTGATAGCTGGCTGAAACGATGATGACTGTGCTCAAGACAAACCTGCAGACTGTATTGCAAAGCACAATCATATCACCATAATCAATAATAATAATAATACGCATTTAGTACAGCTAGATTTGATGGCTTTGACCCGAGTCTGAACTTAGCTGGTAGTTCCAAGTAAATTGGCCCAGAGGGTGGGTCAAATCCTTGTCAATATCCCTCGTTAAGGCCAGGTCCTGTAATGTAAAGAGGATTAGTCTGCGTCTGGGAAATCATGTCTGTATCTCTCGGTGAAGGATTTTCGACAGATCATGCTGAGCCACCAGAGTGCAAGAGCAAAATGTTACAGGCTTTAAACATCTAAAATCCTCCCAGACTGACAACTCTTCCATTCAAGAGAAAAACAGAATTGGAAAAAAAAAAAAGTTCAGTCAGTATCCCCTGAGGTCATGACAGGTGGTGGCGTCCCAGGGCCACAACACGGAAAACAACTGCCATGGAGACCAGATAGTGGACTCCTGGGCCAGGTGTAGACTGACAGGTGGTCAGTTGGGAGGGTTGAGGCTGGTGTCAGCACCACCTATCATGACCTGGGATGGGGTTTCACCTCTGGGGCCAAAGGGAGGTCACGGTTTCCAGGTCAGAGAGGTTTCCACGGTCGGGCTACGCTTGTTTTGTTTTTCATTTTATGTGTATTGATTTTGATTGATTGATTTGTTTCTGAACTTGACTGTGACCACATGGACCATTTCGAGTCAGTTTTATTTAGTGTTTCTGTTATAGTAATGTGGCTTTAATTTGAACGGACCTCTTTGTCAGTGTGTTATTTCCAAAGTTACCTTCCTCTCAATCAGTTGAGAAATATGGAAAAAATCCCTCTTCTCAGACAGTGGAGAGAAGTTAGAGAGAAGGCCCACACATGCCAAAATCTTTGTAAATTTTGGACTTTAATTTTTAATGTTTTTAACTTTTGGACTCTTTAAATCTCTATCAGAGGCGATTCTCACAGGTGGATATTACCATAAAGACCATAATACTCGTGCTTAGTGTTACTTTCTTTGTTCAAGAATTGAATTTCAAGGCCAACAAAGATGTGGAAGTGTAGTTAGCCTACACTGTGGAGATTTAATTAATTTAGCCTGGTGCTGCGTCCACCCACGTCCTTTTCTCCACCTCTCAGAGATTAGTAAACAAGGTTAAGAGCGAAGACATTATTTTCCTAAACAGCTGCTTAGCTTCGTGGCAATGTCCATAACAAATAGTGTCAACTTATACATGCTTACTCTCATTGTTAAGGCTGCTGTTACCGTACACATCTGTGGAAGAACAGCCCATAACAACTGAATGAACAAAGCAAAATCCACAGTAACATCTTCAGGGGGAGAGATGTGAGCTTGCCCCGCAGTTTATGTGTTTATTTATACACTTAACCTTAATCCAGAGTGCCCTTCACTGCTGCGAGTGTGACTTCATGCGGCGAGATGCTCTGTTGTAAAGTGCAGGCCGAGAGGAAGCAGTTTGGGAAAGACGCCAAGCTGAGTTCTGATCTTCCTCTTCCCTGTGAGTAGCATTTCTCATAGTCTGAGGACTTATTTTTGCCACTAAAGCAGAGATAAAGCAGCGATTGTGTGGCACACAGTGTGGTAACTCTTTTTGGAACAAATTCCTTTCATTGGTGGTTCCTCTCATTTAAAACCTAATATGTCCAACAAAGGCACTCAGTTCGCGGAGCTCATGCATGTGTAGCTCAGGAACAGAGGAGGGGACTCTTTGACGGACTGTCAGTCGCTAACACTGAAAACAGAAAACAGAAAACAGAAAAACACGCAAACACCAGCCTGCAGCACGCACACACACTGCTAATGTTGTCCATACACAACTTGTGTAATTCATATAAAAAAATGTTAAAAAAGTTCACAGTTTGTACTTTACACACACAGCTGCATCATCCAACACCAATTACCACAGCTGTGACCTCACACGTCCGGGTCAGTGATTCTCACAAAGTGGACCAAAAAAGAAACTTGTCCTGGAATCTCAGCTCCCAATTACTGTGCACTGAGCTGCAGGTGAGAAGTTGGATGGGGCCCCGTCGCAGCCTGGCAGACGCACAATGGAGCCCTGTATCATCGCCTGGAACGGCTGCAAGTTCCAGTGCCTGGACTGGAAAGACTTGGAAACAGGGATTTTAAGATGAGATGTCTTTACTGTCTGTGTTTTGTATTCATGTGCTCATTTCATGTCTGTGGCTCCAAATCGTTTAAGAGAGGCTTGACATGCTGATGGCGTAAGTGTCAGGTGAGTTTTACAGGTTGTTCCTACTATGCAGTCTGGTTCTAGTTAGCTTCTTGACATGTCAGTATAATGAATGAATAGTAAACTTTGAGCAATGGAAAACGTTTTTGTCATTCAAGTGTGAACGTGTGACAAAAAGCTCCCTTATGTGTTGTTATATACGTCTTATCTCTGCAGCTTTAATGACACATTCACTGTAACGAAACTTAAAGCCACAAAACTAGAATACTGGTCTTTTTTTATCTGGACCGCGTCAAACGGGACATTAAAATATTGTACGTGCAGAAAATGGATTAATACAGAAACAAAACTGTTTACTGCGGTGAGATGTAGATCATCATGTGTTGGATTCATTCGAGGAAGATCATCGTAGCCAGAAAAACCTGAGGAAAGTCGGGGAGAGGGATAAGCAGGGAGGCTGTGGGAGTGATGTCTTTAGGAAACAGAACTGTGGTATGTGTTGCAGAGAGCGGCTAAGGTCAACAACAGAGCCCTGCATTGATTCCACATATGTGGTAAGGTCAGAAACCATCATGGGACCTTTGCCCCTGGGCAGTTTCCAATCATTCTGTTTCTCATAATCTGTGGAAAACTTGTCTGCTTTTCACGGTTCAATGACCACTCCTCTCTGCAGCAATTACAGTGCCCTCTTTGCAGCCTGGCAGTTCAATGCCATGTGCGAGTGATCTAATGCGATTTAAGCACAATGGAAATTTTTAACTGTGGCGCTCTACGATTATATTCACATCAAACTGATTATAACTACCTAATAAAGACTCTGTTAATTAATATGTCTTTGATCCACAGATGGCTCCCTCAGGAACTCTATGGTGTTTTAAGAGGTTTAATAGCCTACTGATCCGTAAACAAAAGTGGCAAAATCTGAGCTTTTTTGGAAAGAGACACCCTGTACTGACATTACAGCCAAGAATGAATGTTTTTAATGTCAAAACAGCCAATTCATGTCATCGAACACGTTAACAATCGGTTGGCAAGCAATTATGATGGCCTCCTTCTGCACACAGCACTCGATTGATAAACCCCAGGGGCCATGTGAAGATGACTTAGTGGGTCAAACGCAGCCTGCAGTTATCACAGATAGTGAGAGAGATGTAGTCACACACACACACACACACACACACACACACAGCGTGCAGAGCATTCACAAAGTGGAAACAGACGACTCTAAAAATAAACCATCTGAAATATTTAACTTACTGACCCAGAAAACCGCCTGAGCGTAATATGTTTGCACAAGCAGAGGACACCACGACGACAGAGACATGATATCATTAAGGTTGATGGCAATTCTTAATAAAATGCAAGATGCATACGGTACTGTCTGTCTCAAGTTAATGCATCAAAGTCGCATGCAAAAGAAGTGTCATGCGACGTAGTTGTTGATAAAATCATCAATCATAATTAATGTTATGTGTAAGCTATATATAGCATGTGCTATATGTAACATTTCCGCATTAAAAAGTGCCCGGACTTTGTTATGCATTTTATGTTTCCACCAATGTTCAAACTCAGAGAAATCTGTCATTTTATCGTTGTAACAGTGAGTTTGATTTGGTCACTAATAACTTCAGGGTGAGATTCAGCCAGTGTTAACTGAATAAAACGTTAAAATATAATTTTGCAATTGTGAACATTTCTGTCTGACTCATGTCACATCATCTGCATAAAGACAACAATGTACTTCATGACGGCATTAAACTGAGTCCTGATTAAGGAGTAAGGAATTACATATGTGCTGTTTAAATCAGGTCCATCAGGCACTATACATCCACAGTGTTGGGAGAATCACAAGAAACATATTAATGATCAAAACTGAGGCAACAGAAGCCAAGACATCCTGATTTCTAGTTCCTAGTATGGGCCAAGCTCCAAAAATACTAGAAACTATGATTCCCATAATCTAACTGCATTAAGTGCAAGGACCTAATGACTTAAAAGCATCTTATTTTGCGATTTTCATAAACGGTAGACGTACAGCATATCGTACCTTTTACACTGCAATAAAAATAATAAATCACTTTGTGTTGTGTGCACCGTCCAGCAGTTGTTGTGATATTTAAATGTGGACCAAAGTGGCGGACCGACCAACAGACTTGACACTGTCTGACATTGCTATCTCTGGAGCGTCTGCAAATATATTTTCAAGCATCCTTGCCACAGGTAAGACCCATGAAATGATTCTTGACATCATCTTGGTCAGGTCTCCCTTGAAAAGCAGCTTTAATCTCACTTGGCTGGTCTGAGGAAAGGTTCATTAGGGGAATGAAATCTGATGAAGTGTGAGGCAAAGTTCCTCAGTGACCCCAGACATGTCCTTCTTAGATTGGTCAGGTTGACGAAGAGGACACGATGATTGGTGCTGCCCCGTGTCCTGCTTGAAGCTAAACAGCCATGTCCATATTCAGCGATGATATTGGCCTCTAACCCCCAGTCCACATGCCATTACCATTTTAGAGTCACACCGAGCGTCCGGGCTGGTGCACAACACTATCAATATTAATGTTCTGTTACAGAGGCGGCTTTGGAAGAACTTTCTCCCACATCAATATTGATGGTGTTGCCATACATTGGAGTTGGGGCCCTCTTTAAGGATTTATAAGAGCAACGCTGGTGGGGGTGGTGGTGGTGTCAAGGCCATTTTTGGTGTGCACCTCAATGATGTACATTTTCCTGCCTTTCAGAGCAATTTCCGTGGGAGAGGGGTGAGTCCACCCCATGCTTGATGAGATCTGAGTGGAGAGGGGTTGTGCAGGGACAGATCCAATTCCCCCGCAATGCTTTGCCGGAGATGATAGTTATGGAAAAATGAGCGTTTCATTTCAGGGGATCTGGGAATACTAAATGGGGGTCTGTTGATTCTGGAGATGGTGGTATTGCTTTTGGGACATCTTCACAAACAGTCCACTGTTGGGCCACACACGTAGACACAGATCCAATTCATTACAACATTAGCTTTGGGGATGCATTGCTCTATATATCAAGTGTCAGGAGGGCGTGCTCGGTGAAGAGTTTCAGGCCTGGCTCCTTTGTCATGCGTTCAGATATAAATCATACAGAGTAAAAACAAAAAAAAAAACAAGAGGAAATTAATGAAACTCAAATTGAACTTTGGCTTTGTCTTGTTTTCATAAAACATTTGCAAAGCCTACACTGGTGGTTGAGATTTTCAGCTGCATTTATCATGCTGCATAAAATATTGTGCTTCATAAAAGCCTGAGTGTAAAGCAGAAAAAGACAAGAATGACCTCTAAACCGAAGCCACTGATTAGCCCCATTAACTGTATAAAATATAGATGGAGCTTTATGGTCTGAGAAATGAAGCCAAGTGCCTTAAAGCTGCAGTCATTCCGGCCAGCAGGGGGCAACACCTCTTCTTAAGTATATGAAGAAATGAGAATACTTTTCGGTTGATTTATTACCTCAGTGAACGGTTTTCTGAGAATGAGTTTATGGTCTCAGTCACTAGTTTCAAGTCTTCTTCTATACTGCATGATGTTTGTTTTGTAAATTATGATCCCGTACACAGCAAAATTGACGATAAGCAGGGTATGCTAGAGTGTGGTTACCTCGTGTTTGACAAGACTCTACCATGTTGCGTCCCCGGATTCTCAGTCAGATATCAGATGTCAGTCAGGATATCCTCCACGGCTCCACTCTGGTGTCCATATGATCATTTCTGGCTCCAAAATGTCAAGACTGCCACGAGCACAATGCAAAACACGAGTCTTCAAAACTGTAGTCCACAAACCAATGGGTGATGTCACAGTAGGTTTCACTGGGTCGGGCTTTTTTTGGCCATTTGGAGAAAGTGGAACAACCTGTAAACACAACAGTGACAAACAATATTGCTAAACACCTGACAAACACCTTAGCATTTACACAGTTAGCAATATTAGCATTTATTTGAAGTTGGGTTTCTGGCTAGCCATCCATCTTTTTAGCTCTAGACTTGTTTGTCAAATGGCTTTATGAGTGTTAAAAACACCACTATGTTCACCCGCTAGTTGGTAAACGTGTCTGTTATTTAGTGCTGGAATTGTAGCTGTTTATTTCTGCTTAAAACAGGCTGCTTGCTGCAGCTGAAATGATGCTATGGGAACCTGAAGTTTTTTCTTTGAGTAACTGTCTTGTTATTGTTAGTTAGGTAGTTTCTGCCACTCTGTGTGGACGCACAAGGTCACGTTTTAAAGTTTTATTCACATTAGTCACATTCGCAGACTTGCTTCCTCAATAGCTCTGGAATTGCTGTATATTTTAAGATGTTAAAATAATGAAATTCGTTTCACATATTAAATAGGAGTTAAAGAAAAAGAAAAAATAGTAGCTTTTTAACTTTTTTTTTTTTTTAACTTCAAGGCTTGTTTTTCTTGCTTGATAAATGATCCAAACACTAATCAGAAATGCTCTTAGTGTTGCTTCTGTCCTGCAAATGGACACAAATATTCACTCTCACCGACCTCCATTTTTGTTTTCGACTAGGCAGAAAGTCTCCAGTCAGCTCATTTCACATTTAGATTTATCACATCTCATCAGGTTATTGATCCACCAAAGAACAGACTCTGTTCGTGTCAAACTTCCGCCTACTCTCCAGTCAACTGAGAATGAAAATGTAGCCCAACTGGAAGCTCTGACAAAACAAGGGTCACAGATACAGCTGTCCAGCCTCCTCCCCCTACACGCCCTCCCTTTCACCAGTACATTTTGATGGTGAGCCAGTAAGTGGGACCTCTTTGGGGAGACAAAGGGTGACCTCAATTCAATCTGACATCCCACCTATCGATCTGGGCTGCCGTACCCCCCCCCACGAGACGAACGTCTACCTCGCCCTTGTGCTGCTAACTCACATTTGGCAACAAGACAAAACGCACCTTTTTATTAAACAAAATCCCTCCGCATGTCTCGCCGCCTCTACCTAAGTCCAAATTACACACAGGGCAACCTGCTCTCACAGGCCTTCCTCCTCCCACATAGGGCACTGTTCATCTTCGGTGGGGCCCTTTGGCTAAATTGAAAGTGTGTCATAATAAATAGAGGGGGTGTCTGGCTTAAACGCATGTGACTGGCGCCGATGTCATCTCTGTCAAAGGAGCATCTCTTGTATTTTTAACAGGGAGACTGTGACATGGACCCAGGACAATTACTGTCAGAGCACACGGGTGATGAATCTGCCGCCTTATTGTGTTTGTCATCTCGACCTCTGGCTGGGACCTGATTGGTGTGGTCGCCGACCTACAGACGGTTCAGATGGATGCACTGTTTTCATTCTGCATGTGTGAATGTGTGCATCAATCGGCTCTCGTTTAGTTTGGCTCAGAACTCTTATGTCAGGCGATGAAATATGGACGAGTCATTAAAAAAATACGACGCAAAATGATCAGCAGCGCACATTTTGTGTGCTGTATTTCAATTTACTTGTTTGCATTTTAGTTCTTGTTTTACATAGCTTGTTCAGCCTGAGAGATCCTGTTAAACTTTGAAAGTACTGAAACTTCATAGTTTGTTTGTTTTTGTTTTGTTTTTTTTGCTTTTTACATTTTTTTGAAAGACCAAATTGATTTAAACTGCTTTTCATTCAGAATTCCAGGCCCCGTACAAGTTATTGTGTTTTCTTATACAACAAGATGCTGTTCAGCACATGTTGTCATCTTGCTATGATAACAGCTGAGAAAATGTTTCCACAGAAAGAAGGAGTAGAGACATATGGATAGAAACCCCAAATGAGCTGCTGATCACACCAGACTCCCTTCAAATAAATAAAAACAATTGTTATTGTGGTTTCACTGCAAATTATACATTTAAAAAAACAACAAATCTGTGGTGTGATACTTTTCATCTGTTCATTATTTTCTAGTACTCAAAATAAACACAATAAAAGTCGTTCCAACATTACAAGAAATCTGGACTAAACTCTCACATATTAGCACTCACTATACCTGCAATAATAATCACATATTTGCAATATGCAAAAAGTAATTTACCCACAAAGAAATAACATGTAATTGCTACACCCGTTTGTGATATTTACTGGCTCTGATTTGTATCTTGAAGCAACGTATATTATGCTTTTATGGTTTATGCTGAGACGAGTGTTTGCCGTAAATGGCAGGTGTGCAAAATTGAAGTGCAAAAGTAATTCAGCCCCTGCCATTCAAAGGAGCTGTGTCAGTTTGATTTACCTGTACACATAAACATGCACGCACTCACACACACACACACACACACACAGCTTTGGGCCACATGTGTTTTTTTATATTCATATGGTGAAGGAAAGAAAAAAAAATGTGCGGCTCCAAAATGGAGGTTGAGGGGTCATGGTGTTTGGCCAGGAGTGACAGCTCTGAAATGAAGGCATAAGTCAATCGGCTACTCTTCATATACACACACACTCACACGCACATACACACTCACTGGGTGGCGGTGGGCGGTCAGGATAGAGGGTGGGGATTGAGGGATTGGGGGAGGTAGTTGGAGGAGGGGAGGTTGGTGTAAAGGGCACAAGGTTACCGTGGGGGTAGTGTATGTGTGTGTGTGTGTGTGTGTGTGTGTGTGTGTGTGTGTGTGTGTGTGCGTGTGAGTGTGTGTGTGCGCGCCCGTGCTTGTGTGTCTAAATGCACAAACCTGTGCTTCTCTATGTTCCTGTCTTTCTTTTGTCGAGTCTCTCTTTCGGTCTGTGTCTGAGAGCTACCAGCAGCTAAAATGACCCACACTTGAACACACACACAAACATGTGACACACCTTGAACCCAAAGGTCAAAGACCATGTGTGCTCTTTCTCTCTGTCACACGCCAAGCAGGCCTGTATCAACATTTGGGCTGTATCCCAGCGTGAGCGCAGGGGAAAGCCCACCTGGTTGAAAATCCCTGATTGATTCACAGTATTGATTGATTTATGTGCCTCATTGAATCAAAGCAGTCTTTGGAAAAAGAAATGTCTGCAAGCCAGAAGTAGAATTTCAGTGTCCTTATTGATCTCTGGTGGAAGCGTCTTATTGGTGTCCCTGTTACCATGGACAGGTGGGAAAACAGCTTTGTAAACACACGTCTCTCAACAGTCACACCATGCCAGTCAGAAAGCTTGTTGCAGACTGGACAAGATGCTTTCTATAATTTAATAAAAATACAACTTAAAAGATAAAGATGCATCCAGTGCAGTGGCCTAACGGTGCTTTGACGGAGGAGCGGCAGCTGCTGCTGCCTCCATTGTTTTCAGTGTAAGCACAGCTCACAGCCAGGAGGGGCAGGCCGTCTCTTGACAGCTATTTGCTGCTGTGCATTCAGAGTTTATGATGACTGAACGTCTCTTTAACTTGCCGCTGCAGCTCGCCATACGACCACCGGAAACCACACACACAAACGCGCCAGAGCTGATTTTACAGATATCCACGTTCCCTGAACGACACGCCTCTTCACCAAAAATCTGTGAGCAGCATCAGTTTCAATGTCTGATTAACTGGCCTCAACGGTCAACAACGTTCATGATACCAGTAATGAGAAGTCGATACAGACCTACGAATCTTGTCGTTATGCTAAACATCACCGCCTGCTGCGGTAGGATTACAGGTAGCTGGGAGCCTTAACACTCGGGATGCATCTAACATGTGGCTTCTCCTTCAGGATTCAGTGCAGGCCAGAGTCCTTCATCCCATCTTTCTCTCCCGTCATTTCTTTTCTGGCAAAAAAATAAATAAATATTAATGAAATAGTACAACAATGACTCAGCCTATCAAATAAGTGGGACACACTTCACAGACAGTCCAGTTTTCCTCATCATGGGAGCGACTCAACCTGTGAAAACACATGCATTCAGTGGCTGATGTCTGATGATGTCCTCAGGGTTATCTCAGCTTCAGCTCAGAGACTACAAACAGAAAGCCTGTGTTACACACTGGGGGTGTGGGGATTATCAAGCAGGGAGGGTCTAACAGAGTTGGATTCAAGTCCCATTCATTTTCCCAAAGACAGTGTTGTGACTCACAGTCGGAGAACGTCCACAGTGTCGGTGGGCATGAAGCTCTCCCACTGAAATCATCAGCACAAAAGATGAACTTCTGCATTAGAAAATATTTGGTTATAAGTCAAAGGTACAAGCCTGTGTACAAAAGATTACTTCAACTCCCAATCCTGTTATGTGAGCTCTAAGCAGCGTTTGGAGCTGTTTCACCGTGCCCAACAGACAAAAAGTCTGATTTGTCAGACAGGAAGCTGAAGATTACAACATAAATGTGTAGGGTTCTGATGATATCTGAGCTTCTCTGTAGAGTAACAATGAGGGTAATGTTTAAAGAATAATCAGAAATGAAATACAGAATGGGGAAAACAAAACAAACAAACAGAAAACCCTCCCTGTGTTCAACCTCATGACACACACTATTAGAGCACATTGTGGGAAGTGTATGATCCAGTGTTTCTGAAACATAAAGAGTTCATCAGTTTCATACAATTTGTCTCTTGTGAGTCTTCATATTTCTTAATGTAATTCTGTGTTAGTTTAGGAGAACCGGTTTCTTTTTGAACTTGGTCAAACAACATTGCTCAGCTGCAACGTGTGTGTGTGTGTTTGATGATGGTTATGCAGACGGCAGCACACTGAAGCCTGTACATTCACACACTTTATGTGCTGCTTTTAACACATTTATGTACTGCTCTATTTGTATAAAAGACAGCAGAAAAGCTTCTGTGAACAACAGAATTTTATTTCAATTAATGGATAATCCATATTTCCAAACAAAGGTAGAGGGGATAAAAACAAACTCATAGAAACTTTCTGTGAATTCATTTGTCAACAGGCAGCTTTAAGGTCCCAGATGGCTTTTCCCAAAAAACCAATACTTGAAGTTGATACCACAGTGCCGTGTTGGAAATGTGAGACAGGCTGTCAAAACAAACTTGCTTCCACCGAGGGGAAGGGGAAAAAACTAAACAAAACAAATCAACTTAAAATAGTCCTAAGCTAAGTCACAGTCATAAGTCCAACTGGGATAATATTGTAACATAGACTGAGGTTTTCAGAGGTTAGTGATACGTTTCTCTACGGTATCGGTACGATAAGCTCAAATGACAAGAGTCGAGGGGGTTTTCCCTACGTGACAATATCATCAGGAAGTGGAGGCGAACTCGCATGAGGTCTAAATAAAAAAAAAAAATCAAAGTGCTGATTATGATGAAGCCGAAATGTCCGTTCTTACGAGTTTCTCTTGACGTTGTCCGTTGACTTACAGGTTCCTGTATTTTGCATCACTTTTCTATGACTTTATGTGCACCTTAATGATTTTTAGTTCATGTGAGTTCAGTTCCTCTCCTGACAGGACATAATACCTGTTATAACAGGTAACGAGAGATTATGGCACAGTCATAAGATAAATGCTCAGTGACAAAATCTTTGTTCTAAGGCAAGTACAGCTAGTTTTGTAAAATGCTCCCCGTAGCCCCACCCCCAAGTCCAAAAGGTCTAATGCTGCGGTCATGACCATAAAACAATAACGAGGATGTGTTGTGTCACTCCTGTGATAACAACATGTATAAAGTTTTAATGGGCCTTTTGAAGTAAGTAAGTAAAAAGGTAGATCGAGAGCGAGAATCTACCAGTGCTGTGATTTTACAGGAGTGAATAAGTGTAGGTTCTGACTAGCTTACAATGCAAGTGCCTAAGCTTTCATTTGTATTTATTTATTTTTTTACAAACTCCTTTTCTGCCCCTGAGACCCCAAAACAAGGATATAGTCAAATTATAGACAAACCAAACATTAGATTTTCATCACCAACACGACCACAAACATATCCAAACAATATGTAATTTTTCAGCTTTGGCACAAACTGCTGATAAGTGTGAATTTTGCTGGGTTTGTCTTTTTGCTCTTGTACTGATATTGGTGTGCGTGTGCGTGTGTCCGTCTGTCTACCCACCCGTTGATCCTGAGCTTTTCCCACTGAACCCTAATATGCTATAGATGCCTATGAATTGACAATATACTGTACATATGGACACAATCATGAGTTTTCTCTCCATATAAACAGTGCTAATACAAACACACATTAAAACTTGTCATTTGCAAAAGTCCAAGACATTTTGGCATTTGTCTTTCTTTTTTTTAATGGCTTCTGGCTTTCTTTTCAAAAATTGGAAAATATACAATGGGCCTTGTGCTCTTGGTTGTAGAGTCCCACTGGCAAAGCCCTTGCTCAGTTTTTGCCTTGCTGGGATGCTTGTGCAGCACCAACAATTGAGCGAATGTTTTGTCTATTGCTGCCCCTGTGTTCATGGGGTTTGAGACTGACATCTGAAATGAGTCCAACAGACCTGCTGGTGAACTGCGCAATAACCCGTTCTACCAACCTGTCCATCTCGTGCCACATCTCAAATGCAGACTGAACCGTCGGCTGACGGACGGCAAAGGGCCACCAAGTCTCTGAAATGGCCACGGTGAGTGATTGGCTGGCTTCTGTAACCTGGACGATAACGGATGATACTGTCAGTAGGGGGTTTTGAGCGGAATGGTGAGGAAGATGCTTCCTCAGGGAAAGCTGAGAAGTTGAAGTCAGAGAGTGAAGGGAAAGAGGGATGGATGGAAGAACAGTCAAATGGACGTTCAGCCTGAATATGTCCTGCAGCTTCTCCGTTGTCTGCCTCTCCACCTCAGGGCCCGTTCTCGTTGTAGTGGAGGGAGATGGGCCGCTCGCGCTGCACAGTGGGCATGTAGGGCCAGTTGTAGCTGGAGCCCGAGAGCAGCATGTCACGCAGCAGCGTCTCGATGGGTGTTTTGCCTACCAGGCGAACGAAAAACAGCTGCTCAATGACCGGAGAGGAAACGATGCGCAGGGAGGGCAGGCGGAGCAGGAGACGTCCAAAGCGGTTTGGCTGGCTGGGGTACTGGTTCCTTACATACTCCTCCAGGGCGCACTGGGACTTCTCCTGGATGCTCTCCACGTGGGCAACATCTGACAGTCCCATAGCATCTAGAGGGAAAGAAAGGGAAATATAAAGACTTATGGTTTATCTATAGATCTGATAAGATCATTATTACAGTGTCTGACATGATCCTTAAAACAGTCAACAGAATTTGCAAAACATGAGCAAAAACTGGTCTCTTCATGAAACTTACAGAGATGCAGATGACGGGGAGGAGACAGGTTAACTGCACTGTTAGTTCAGGAGGAGGAGCATTCAGGTTGACCATACATATAAACAGATCAGCCACAACATTAAAACCACCTGCTTAATAATAGGGGATTTTGTGGTCACAGGCATTGAAATGTTGGATCCTTTGGGTCCTGTGCACTGAGGGTGGATTCTGCTAATTTCGGTCCATCCTGAGGATTGTTGATCAGGTTGGGATCTGGGGAGTCTGCAGGCCATTGTTGGGGGGACGCTGCTGCTAACGGAAAGAGGCTTTGCCATTGGAAGGGGTTTATTCGGTCTGCAGTGTTTTGGTGGGTGGTGTGTATCAAAGAATATCCACATGACTGCCTGAGCCCAAGGTTTCCCCGCTGAACGTGATCAGCGTGAAAGGGTACAATCTGGACTCATTCCTGGATCAAATCACTCTGCAGTAGTCACGGGTGTTTCTCAGCTCCAGCTCCAATCAGCAGTGACAAAAACACCCGAGTGGGCTGATTTTCGCCGCTTTTCCGGCATGATCCAACCGTATCTGGTCAAGCAACGAAAGCAAACTCGCCTATTATTAGAAGGTTCTGGCATGTTTTAAAAAAAATCTGCATCTATGTGCTGATTTTGGTGTAAAAGGGCTTTTGACAAAGTACGAGTTTATGTGACACGACAAGAGAAGAATGATAAATTGTCATGACTGATGTTTATTTTTGTTCCCAGTGACTTGTTATCAGCTTGATATTGCGTAGTCTGACAAGTGAGGCTTAGATTGTGCAAGAATTTAGCAGAAAAAATTCAGTGGGAGGCTCAAGTCTTGACCCGACTCTGCACATGTACTTCAGATCTCATCGAAAGGAATAAATGAGAAAGATGTCACAGAGGAGCAGTAAAATGTAATTAAGAGCTGACAGGTTTAAACCCTCCTCCCCTTTCAAATTCCTCAAGCCAGAGAAATCTTGATCAAACTTGAGGAAATCGAGGTTGTCACTGCAGAGATACGTATCCACTACACCCCTGTGGTCTGTGTTCACAGCACACTACAGCGTTCTCTTTCCCCGCAGCTGGAGGTCATGTTCTGCCTCCCGCCTCCTCACACCTCCGCTTCTGCCTCCCCCCGCCTTGGCAAGAGTCTCGCACAGCCGAGAGAGAGTGTGTAACACCGTGCGCGATACTTTTCTCACCCTCCGTGTGCAGAGGAGAGCGAGGGGGATTTAGCAAAGGAGGTCAGAGATGTGTGAACTCAAAACAAAGACACATTTTACTGTGCATTACCACATACTGTACATTCAGTCAGAGTTGCTCTTTGACTCTGCCCCCTGAATGAACCCTCATTTGCAAGGCAGGTTTTCGATGAGGGCAATTTCTTCTCAAGCACGTTCTTTTAGTCTGAAAGCACTGGCCCGTACGTTTTAACCTGTCACCTTGCATCGCAGGTCCCCTTTGTCATCTCGTACTTTGATCTGTCCCCTGTGTAAACCCTGCCCTGTTGGGCCTTGGGTCCACATGACATAAAAAAAGAAAAAAAAAAAAAGTAATTTACCTCATATTTTAATTGAATGTGTCAACCCCTCCTCAGCCCCAACGGCCACTATTCTTGTCATTCTGAGTGAGTAATTGTTCCCACTGTTGCTGTATTTCCCTCCACTCGGGCGGCAGATGGACTGCTTTTTTGTCAGGCCGCCATTTTGGGTCCTGCGTGACAAGGCAGGCACTGCCTGTTTGGGATTAGCAAAGCTGTCTATGTGACTGCAACCACTTCGCGTGCTGAAGCGACAGCTCTGTGGGCGCCCTTCCACGCCAAGCGCTGTGTTCTTTTGTCTGATCCTTGGGCACATACCGGGTCAGTGGGGGTGAGGGATCAGGGTGGCAGGACTGAGATGCCCGTTCTCTGATGTGGCTTGATGGGACTGGGCTTCACAGGGGGAGTGAAAGGAGGGGACTCAGAAGGAGGTGAGAGACGATTGGTGTTTGTCTGAGCTTGTTAGCTCATCCTACCCAGTCTGCAGGAGTCAGGTTTATTAATGGGTCTGTGGGTCTTAAATGCAAATGTCTGCGTTAATATCTGCATATGTCACGAAATGTATTATCTTCCTTTGGCAAGACGTCCAGTTTTTGTGTGTACACATGTGGGTACATCTGCCTGCACACAGGGAAGTCACATGGGATGCTCAGGGCTACAGGGGTTATGTAGGTCACGGTCGGGACTGCGGCGAATCCTCTGTCTCACTGGATCCCACCATACATAATTCAACTCCCGTGGTGGGGGCAGGGGTCCTGGGGCCTGGGCTGGGCTTGGGGTTGGGTTTTGGGAGTATAGGGAGGAGGGGTGGATGACTGGTTTCAATAATAGATGGGATCATGAAGGAGAGATGGCTGATGAAAGCGAGGAAGCGAAGGGAGTGGTGGATCCACAGCCACCTCCACACACGGAGGAGAGACGCTGTACATGCAAAGTGAATCTGACAAGCCATGCAAGGGAGAAAAGGGGGGAAATGCAACAAAAATAACATGGACAAGAGACATCTCAGTGTTGGCTCCTTCACCATCCGTTTCCCCCTGGGTCACAAAGCATGATCTCTCAGTGAAGTATCCCAGATGTGACAGTATTTTGGCTGGCACTGGAGCCCAGTGACTGTTGGGATAAACCTCAACAGGGTTTGTATATAAGCAGTATCAAAACAATGCCTATCTCATGGGTCTCCTCAAGATGTAAAACCATTATATTTTGATTTAATCTTGTCTGCAGCTCAGTGAGGTGTGCAGCACAGTCACAGTGTTAAGCTCAAGTCCTTGTTTTTTTGTGTGTGTGTGGTTTTTTTTAAGAGCCTTGAATGCAAACAGCCATAAAAACACAAATCTATGCTAGCGTGAAGCCGTTTTCTTTGTCTGTATGCCCCTGATGATAATCTACAGAGACCAGAGAGCAGTTTAACTCAGGCAATATATCATCATCATGATCATGAAAAACAGTTCACAGATCACAAGATTGTACAAGCATGTTAACTTAATATCACAAAGAAAGACTTTTATTTTAGTTCGCAGATCATCAGTGCTGGCTTCAGTTTTAAATGAAGTTAAAGGTATGGATCGGCGGTTTCAGACAGAAGGTGTTAATATAAATGACAGATCTGTCTTTTTTAGGTGTAATCTCAGTTAAGTAAGTAATTCACTTGTCTGTCAGCAAAGTACTACACGTGCAGAAATCAAACAATGTGCTGAAATTAAAACACAAGGAGCATTAAAGATAAATACAATGCTTAAAGCTCACAATCTCGCCCAAGAAATGGAAAAAATAGAAGTGATTTACGCGAGGCACGAGCAGGTACCCAAGGGTCAATAGGTGGCCTTGTACAGTAAGAGAGAGCGATCAAGTAACAGTCAAATTCATGGATGGCAGAGACCATGACCGACTGTAGCAGCAGCATTTACATATGGAGCCAATGAGACCATATCTGCTGCAGCATTAGAGGTCACACTGCGGTCAGGCTCAGCGGAGGTGAAAAAGTTGTGGGTTAAGCACAGCTGAAGTCGGGCGTCTGGTGAGCTCAACCCGGATTGCAACACAGCAGAAAGAAGAAATATTTCATGGAATTAAGACGCATGAGTAACTTCATCTTCGACAGATTAATCATCAAGTAAGGGTCAGAATTTACTATCGGGGACAGGAGTTTGGTTCTCTCTCGGTCTGCGTGTCATCGAGTAGTCAGGCGGCTTTTTAAACATGAAAACGCAACGTGGCTCGCTTGATCCATTTGCTGACAAACCCTGTGACTGCAAGAGATGCTCACTTCCTCCTATCACAGCGTGTCCTTGAATAGATTTTTAGATATTCCAGCTGTCTGTTTTGTCAAGTCCAACCATGCACAAGGACAGAGCAAAGAGACATGAAGTTGGATTCTCACATAAAGTCCTATTTGTTCCCATGCATTTTGCTGGATATTCCTGCACCGCGAACACCTTAGGAGACTGACCCAACGTGAGCAGCATCTCCTCGACAACCTTAATTTGTGTTGTTTCTAGAATTATTAAAGTAATATTTTTGAGCAGAGGAGATACATCCACCACTTAATGAGGCACAGCAAGACGTGCATTTAAATTTATGCCAATGCATGTTTCACCTCGTGCTGCTGCAGTCTTCATGTTAATTTACTGGCATTCAGTTGAGACCAACATGTTAAACTGTCATCAGATTTATGTGCATGACTGAAAGGGGCCTCTGTTACAGAACGCAACACAGACACTAAGTTAGGTTTGACCCTTAATCTTTTTTTTCTTTTTTTTAAGCTTGTATTTAGCATCCTCATTTCTCTTTTGAGCAGCTGACCAGGCAGAAGCAATATAAGCCAATAATATTTATTTAGATTTATGACTGAATTCAGTTGTTGTTTATTACCCTGATAAAGATGTCATTTTATTACGTGCAAGGGTTTACCATAGCTATGTTTAGACGCCCAGATTAATCCACCTTGGCTATTTGTCAGTCCAAGCTGTTTACGTGTACCGTACTTTGATTCAGTGTCACTCACATGAATAAACCAATTAACAGAATGTTCCTGCGCCAATGCAGGGCAGGTCTCATTCCTCCCTTTCTGTTGTTTACTCACAGGAGGAAAGGTGATGTTTTTGTTGACAAGGATCTACCCATAATCCTCTGTGGGTCTGAGCTTGTGTCTCTTTAATGTCCTTCTCTCAGCTAAAGTACAATCAGAGCAGAGTTAGGATCAACAAATCACTGATAACTGATCTTTTGTTGGACTCATTCACAATTCACTGTTGCAAATTCAAACTCATAACAGCGCCACTATTTGATTTTACTATAAACTGTCACAACTGCCTGTCGTTTTCCTTTTTCAGTTTAATTACATCCTCAGCCATCATTCAGGGTTGGTCGTTGAAATCCTAACATCCTTACTGGTTTTTCTTTCCTTGTTTTTACAAGCTTTCTCATGTTTTCTTGCAGAGCTTGGACTTCGTTAGGTACCATTTCCAATGTGAGAGTGTTTTATGATGTTACTGTAAACTTCACTTATCTAAAAAGCAATCTGTAATTGTGTTCATAAGATACAGAAGCCATAGGAATGTTGGTCAAGAGTAGACTTGCAGCAAAATCCTGAGCATTCCCAGATTTGACATTTTTGGATCATGAATTTCCAATAATTTTTCCGCCGCTGCGGAGCCATGCACCTCTGGATAAATCCTGCTTTAACATCCTGTTTGAGCGTGATGTTTACACACTCATGACACCAGTGATACTTCATGCGCCTTCTCTGTGACTCACCATTGTTTACATGACACACATGCTTCATTCAAACTCACCAGATGTGAAGAGCACGATGGACTTGAGGCAGGAATATTCAGCCGTGTCTACCTGCAGGGCCTTCAGCTTCTCCACCTGCTCTTGGAAGACGCGGATGTGGTCCATGAAGGCCACCACGCGCTCTGCCGACATGGGCGATGCGTGCAGGCCTGCCGCCGCCAACAGAGGGGCCACATGAAGCGGCATGGAGCACTGGGCGGCGTTAAGGACGAAGAGCTCGCTCCATGACATGCGTAAGAGCGCCACCTAGGATACAAGTAGTGTAGAGCGGTTATTACAAGAGGCAAACTGAGTTCTTATTTCAATCATATACTTTAGATTCCCACTTTCAGACAGTTATTAATTTTTAATTTTTAAAATGAAACTAAAGAAGATAGGACCTTGATTACAAACGTTGAAGATGTGTTTACAGGCGACCAGTTTAACTTAAAATGTTTCTAACAGGAATGACATTTAAAAATGTTTACAGAATGTTTGCGAACGTTACATTTCGGCACACTTCAGTTGTGCTCCAGTTAAAATACAGCAGTGATAACAGGAATATGAACATTCAATAATCCAAACAGCCTTTGGAGATGGTCTGAATCTGGTCAGGAGCAAACTACTGGATAAACAGGACAGGAACTTCATTCATGTACAAATTCACTGCAACAGGTGACACGTTCATTCGTTTAAAAAAGCAGGCGTCTGTCAAAAAGCGTAAGGATGAATCAGTGTGATGGAGTGTCTTTCGTTAACTTTAAAGGCCATAAGGATTACAAGATGAAGTGGCAAGCTGCGTTATGACAGGAAGAAATATGTTTTTAATAAGAGGTGAGTTTAACAACAAAAACATTTCACAGCTAAACTGCATCGAAATGAGTTCAGTGCCAATTAAATTTAGTTGTCTTGAAGATAATTGGGTAATCAGCCCTTTGCTATAAAATAGAATATATTTTAAAAGTGAATTAAAAAAAAAGGGAGTGTTAAGTTCCAAAACTCGTGTTGGCCAGGTGTAAACAGTGTTTTGACAGCAGGTCAAGCAGAAGTGTGTTTATAGGAAACAACAGCAGCAGCAGTAAAATACAGAAACTCTTACTGAGAGAAAGGACTGATATGTTCCACATGCAGACATGATGTTAATGACACATTAATAATACAGTGCAGCTATAGCTCGACATGTTTGCGATAACTATGTCTGCCCAAGGTGCATGTGAATATTTATAGGTCAGGCGATAACTCCATGCCAAGACTTTACAGCTGGTATAAATCTACATGTGCACCACTGATGTCAAGTCTATTCATACCGAATGTCATGAGTGCCTCCTTCTGCCTTCAGAGAATAATAATATCAGAACAGATTCCTTTTTATGTGCCACTTAGTGATCATTAGCAAGTACAAAAGAGAATAAAAAGGCTTACAGGCTTTTTTGAAGTGTAAGCAGAAGGTGAGATCTCAGAAAGAATCAGTTTAGTGATCGGAATTCATGATATTTTGGCCTCTCACTGGCTTTCTTTTGGTTTTGATTAAGTGGTTCAGTACAGTTGAATTGAATTATATCTAAACATTAAATACTTTTACTGGCTCTACAGTTTGAACAAAAGTAGACATAAACTGAGTAAATGCTGCAAATTTTCACAATCTTGCAGAGAGTTAGATGAGAAAACTGATGGCAGCCTCATGTATGAAGCTGCATGAACCAGCCAATAAGCTTAGCTTAGCACAAAGACTAGAAACAAGACCAAAGAGCCGGCCTGGCTCCATCTTTGATGAGCCCATGTACAGTAATGTCCTGTCGTCAGTATGAGGTTGAAAATAATCCAGCATGTGACTCCTCGTCTCATTTTCCACACTTTTTATACGCCTCAAACTTAAGCGTGTCTTCTTTTATGATAAACCACGCTAACCAGCTGGGCCCGACTCTCGGTAATGTGTAATGTCAAACCCTTCCTTCAAAGTTGCTGGTTGGATGTTTTAATTTAAACTCCAGTCATCAAAGTGGCTGACTCACCTGGTCCATGAGCTGCAGGTCAGGGAAGAAAGGGATGTTCTTGGCCCACTCAACAGCACTGAAGAGCAGCCGGGCCGCCAGCTCACATATGTTCTCAATGCCCATCAGGTTGTTTCCCTGCATGCACTGGGCTCCGTAGCGAGACGTGGGGTAGGGCTCGGCGCGCAGCAACAGAGAAATGAAGCCGGAGAGGTATGGCTGGCCGTTGTATGGGTCGGTGCCGTTGGTCAGGTACTGTCCTGGGCTGCTCTGAGAGTTTGACGTACGTCCTCGCTGTACAGCTGATGGAAAACAAGACAGATGAAGGCGTTAATGCAGTCGCATAAATTTTAACTTTTAATCCATGAATACGTGACCCTTTCCCAGTGTTGCTGTTTTTCTCTCTTTGCTCGCATCCTCAACACTTTAATGATTTAGGAGGGGCTGCTATAACAGTATGCAATAGACCCAAACCAGCATCTGCACAGGCTGCATGTAAAGTGAAGCGAAGCCTAAAAGCCGGCAGGAGAAACAGAAGGGAGTGGAGACGAAGACAGAGAAGAAAGAGTGAAATTGGGCACGACAAATGTGTCGGGTGGGGGTGTTTGCAGAATGGGGTCAAAGGGGGCGAAAAGCGTGGAGACGGGAACATTTCTCTGACTCTTAAATATGTCAGCGCTCGTCTTTTCACTGGAGCAGTGGAAAGTGGCCAGGCCAAGGCCGTTCTGCACCGCTGTTGTGCATCAATGAGTAATGACAAGCAGCAGCTGGCAAAGACATAACACTTCTTCACACCTACATATGTTACGCACTCGCATATGCGTACATACATGCACACACCACACATAAATACATACGGAAACCCACCCCCTCGAAACCTGCACTGGCAAATGGCTCACCCTGAGGCGAAAAGGGCACGCAGAGGCCAAACGCTCATTCACAGTCACACACACACACATGCACACAAATGGCCAATGCCCCCCCCCCCCCCCCCCCCCCCCCGCCCACTGTGGAGCGATGATGATACCGCGAGTGCTCAAAGGCCCATTTGGAAAACACCTGTTCAGTCATCCCCACTGTCTGACTAATAACTCCATCTACTGTTACACGGGGGGGCAATGAAAATACAAAGGAGGGCCACGTGTGAGGGGGGAAAAAATGAGGTAAAAGGGTGAAATGCCAGGATAAGGTGGAGAAAAAGAGGGTGAGAGGAGATATGTTGAGAGAAGAGAGAGATTGAAGGCAGAGGGAAGGGGGAAAAAGACAAAAAGGGGCGGAGTTCAATATGTTTGAATATAATTTGAGATTAGGCTTCTGATAGGGAGCAGCGGTTTACATAAAGAGACAGGTGGAGGAGGGAGGCAGAGTGAGGGGTGAAAGAAAAGGGAGAAGGAGGGGTTTGGAAAATGCTTTTGAACTCTGCATCACCTGTCGCCTCACACACAGCAGCTGTGTCAATTGAACGCACCGTGGCACGTCTGAAAAACGACGGGTCAAATCACTCAAGAGCGTTATAAAAATGCCTTTAATTCTAGCCTGTCCTCTGAGCAGGAAAAAAAAAACCCCTGCACAAAAGGTGTTGACCTTACACTACCACTTTTCCCTGCGAACTTGTGTCAACGCGCGTTTTCCTCGGAGAAGAATGTGGTCTCCTTTGGCAAACAGCACAGTCTCGCTCGGCTGGGCTATGAAGAGGTGTTGCGTGTCAAAGAGACGTTGCACAATGGGACATTCCTCGTCACTTGCACTCCAGCAACTCTCGTCTTGCTTAGCAAAGAATGGCTGTCAGATCAGCCACACGTGTCTGTCTCTGCTGGATTTCACAAAGCAAAGAAAATAAAACACGGCCTCGAACAGCCGGGGTGAAAGCAGTCCCCGGGGGACGGGCGCTGAAATTTCCACAAAGATTACCTGGTCAAACATGTTTTTGGTCACTCGGAGGTGCTTTGAGTGTGATGTGAGAGACTGGTAAAGTCATACAGTGATGTGGAAATCTTGTGGAAAACAAGCTGTCCAAGTTAAACAAGAGAGTATGTTCTTTGTAACTGCCCTTTAGAACAACACAGGGGCGATCACTCTTGAAATATGAATCTCTTTTATGACCTGACAAAGCTAATGTTAAGGTTTGTTAGCTGTACAGAAATATCCTGGTTGGCGTGAAGGAAAACATAAGTAGCTAAAGCAACTATGCATTGTTAAGGTTAGGTGACTAGTCAGGGTGGTAATAATAAACCAGCGGTTAAAGGTGAAATATCCATTCGCTGCCACTAGATGTCGCACTAGAGCACCAGCGCCTCAGACCGAAGAAATACACGTGTTGTTTTCTAGCTTCAAATGAGACACATTTTTGTTGAGCTGTGGAGCTTTAAGAGGAGAAGGTTTATGACACGTCAGCTGCCATTTTGTGTCCTGCTTCAAAATGCAGGCTCTCATGTCAAACAGCGAAATCAGGCAGCGTTCATCAAATATCAATCAATATTCTGCATTAACTGCATTGCGTATTTCTCACTTCAAATATTCTCGTCTGGGACACCATTACATCTTTACAGAGCACATATTTGTTTGCTGCCTTACAAATGTTCAAAATCCTATATGTTTAACCTTTAAAGCTATTAAACAATCAAGGTCACGGAAAAGGGAAATTAACGCTGAACATCGGGACGACGTTTTGTTGGGTGGACTCCCTGACCTCCTCTCTGTCGCTCTATAATAAGGTCACCCGACTGCCTCCTTTGCTCACGATGGACAACAGTCATAATTCCAGCTCCCGCTAGAGGGCTTTGTCGCTTCAGCGCGAGCATATGTCATTCTGGGGCACTTGCTGAAAGGAATGATTCTGACGTTTTCCTTAGGAGGGCACTCGCGAAAAACTCTCACTCGCTGTCCATATCTCATTCGGAGCACTTCCATAACCCAAAACTGTCACTCTGCCCTGACGTGTTAATGCTTTTCATCTAAAAAAAGAAAAAGAAAAGAGAAAAATCTGTTCTGCAGGGGTGAACAACCTGGTTTTCGCTGCTTTTGGGCTTCTCTTCGGCATGTTGGACAAGGTGTAAAACACATCATCCCAGACTTTCGTGGGAAATTTTGATCAACGTCACTCGACAAACTCAACCTACAGGGACTCTGCAGCCGATGTTTGAATTCAAGGCTGTTAATTTGCTCTCCCATCGATCAGCGTTTAATCCTGCAGATGGCGGCGAATGCACTAGATCCACTTGACTTTTTCAAAAGCCTCATTGTGGGGGGGGTCACTCGTGGCTGAGAGGCAGAGCACTTGAGCTCTTCTGACGGAGACACATCACTCTCTGTTTTTCCTCGCCTAAAGCTGCCTGACGAGACAGGAGGAACGGAGGGAGAGAGGACGGAGAGGGGGAGACTGCAGAAAGGTCCAAAGGAACAGAGAGACAGACGAGAGCAGAGACAGAGAGATGTAGTGTCTTGACATAGAGGAGGGCGGCAGGAGAGCGAGAGAGACAGAGATGACATTAGAGGGAAACAGATGCCTGAGGATAAAAAAAGGAAAGGGTCAGCAACAGAAGGGGGGGATGGGAGTATAAAGTCAGATTTGGGTGTCTGCCATAAGCCGTTTCCTGCTTTTTAAATGATGCTCCATGGCTTAGGTTAATGTAATTGACTGAGCTTATCATCTGACAGTCAGCGGGGAGGGGGGGAAGCTAGAAAACTTAATGGTGTAAAGTTATTCTTCTCTTCTGATATCAAATTTAGATCAGAAAAAAACCCTTAAAAAAATAAATAAAATAACCCCTACAGATCCCTAAAACCCAAAACATAACAGCATCCCACGTAGGTAGGGCATAAAACGAGGGCAGAGGAGGAAAGTGCACGCGAACAGAGGTACCATGGGACATTTCAGCTGCGACTTTCAAAATGCCACTTCAGCAAATGGCAGCTGGCAGAGTGCACAGTTCGCTGCCTGGCTGCCCTGGATTAGCCTCTGGGTCAGACTGTTAGTGGAATTACAGCAGCTAAATACAATTAAGGCCTATCAACATTTGGACTGAAAGGTCACGGTGCCGGGGCAACACAGACGCATTATAGATTCGGCTCAGTCTAACAGTTGCGTTTAATAAGTAGCTTTTCCATTTCTAAAGCTTCCATTGGCGGGTAGGAAATAAACACGTTACCCTGTGTGAACTTGTGCCTGTGACTCCACGTCACTTCTCACCACAGCTGAGTGTGTGTGTGTGTGTGTGTATGTGTGTGTGTTTGCATGAGTGGGAAAGAACATTAGAAAAACTTGAAAAACTTGCACTCGATAAAACATCAAAACATATGGTGGTAAAGCTAAAAAAATAATAATTCTATCTGCTTAAAAAAGACAGAAGAGATAAAACTTTCAGTGGCCATAATGTGTGTATGTGTGTGTGTGTCGCTGCAAGCCTGTGTAAATGCACATGGGTGTGATCCAGCACAGAGGGCAGTGTGTGATGTGACACATGTGGTTCTTGTGGTGTTATTTTTGCCCTGAACTTTGACCTGCAGGTCAGTGCTCTGCAGCAGGGCAAAGCTCCCAAAGAGCATCAGATAGGAGAGCAGAGAGCAGCTAATGTGTAACCCAGGAGAGAGTTAAAGACAGAGAGAGAGAAAGACTGGCAGGCAACGTCATGTTCCGCCAATATGTGTCGTTTGAATAAATAAACTCGGGGCTAACCTACATGTTTTTATTCTGAAATGCTTGTTTATAATTTGTCAAACCAATAAACTGTCAGGCGGTTTTGCTCATGGGGTCATTAGACTGCAATTTAGCGCTGAACAATTAATCTGAGAAAAGAATATGAGAGGGTCCACAGTATTTGTCCGAATGTGCGTTATTGTGCAACAGCAGGCTGTCATCATACAAAGAGTTCTTGTTGTGTTTATTCTACAAAGACAATTTGTGCTGCCAGACAAAATAAAAAAAAAAAAATCCAAATTCCCACATTAAATATCAACCCCACAGCAGCTGTGCTCAACGCTCCAGCGCATTTCAAAACAGTTGTCCATCACAGCTGCAATAATCAATATTTTTACATTAACAATGGATCACATGAGAACTGGCCATAGCGACCAACTTCAACTGTCCCCCAATTCGTCGCTTTCTTATTACGGAGCTTTTTAACATTTTTCATCTCGTTGTTTTTTGGGCACGTAAACTTTACTATTTTGATTCACTGCTCGCCAAAAATCTCTAAAAGCTCCCAGCACACGACCTGCTCAGCACCAGAAAGCAGACAAACACATTTCACAACTAGCTGGTGAACACAGTGCAGCGTTCAGCAGCTAAAGAGCCAGATATTTCCCTCAGGAGAGCAAATGCTGGATGTGCAAAATGAAACAGTGTGTGTTAACAAGCTCACCTTGGCAGCTTTTTAAAGAAGATAATATGTCAATATTGCATTGGAGGCAGCTGTTTCTGCTGCCCCCTAGTGGTCAAAAAAGGAAGCTACTGTAGCGATGCCACTAATAAGAAAGAGAATGTTGGTTTGTGTATCTTTAAAGGAGATAAGAGGTGCACTAATGGCTGATAACTGGAAGAGTTAAAAGAGATGTGAGAGAGGCCTGCTGAAAACTGTTTGCACCCCCCATTGAATAATAGATAACAAGAAAGAATAAAAATATGGAGAACAAGCCATCTGCACAGAAGGTCTGAAAGGGGATTGTCTCCAGTCGTGCGTCGAGCACGAAAGAGCGGAGGTACGCAGCCAACGCGAGAGACACGACAGGACGAGAGTGCAGAAAAACCGGAGGCAGTGCAGGAGCGGGAGGGGACACTGTGACACAGACAGGGAGAGACGGAGACGTGGAGGGCAGATGAGCTTTGCGTGAGGAAGTTTGCTTGCTTTGCTGTGTGGATGCAGTTGCCTCAGTCTCTTTCGCTCTCAGACTTTGATGAGCCGTTCCTGCATTAATTAGTTAAACCCAATTCACCCCTGCACTCGGTGACTCTGATTCACGTTGTCCTTATTTACACTTACCCCCCCCTCCCTCTTGCCTTCTCTTTACTTAGCACACAGTGGACCACAGCAGGAATAAGTTCACGTCATTTATGCATCGAGCTGTGCATGCGGTTTTCGTCTTTGTTAAGTTTGTATGCTTGTTATGTCTTGTTAGCTTGTGTTATGATCACACGGTGAAATTAGGGACTATGATTTTAATTATGAGCTTTTGAAAGCTGATGCTAAGCCAGATTTTTGGTTGGAGCTACCTTCACTTTCCCAAAACCTCTTCCAGTCAGACAGGAAAAACTTTTAAAGGTCCAGTTCACTCAACACATACATCCCACTTATCTAGCCATGCGTATACTTTTGGATTTGAGATAATCTGACAGTGAGGCTTCTGCTGAAACAATAATACAGCGGAAGTGGGTGGATTTTAGCTTAACATTAACATTTACGCTTGGCATCATTTAACCACACTTTCTGTTGTGTGTGTCAGAGGCTGACCTCAAAACCTGAGCAAATATAACCTGCATGGGTGGAAGCTACAAGATGTTGAGAAGGGAAATGTGTTTTTTAGGAGCAGATTTGGGTGAAATGACTCTTTAATGATCCAACAGTGGTCAGAGAGGAACCTTTGTCATATTAGAGGTGGCACACATGACTGACTAATACGCACTGTACATTTCTGCAAAGCATGAATATTGTTGTTTTTGTATGTTTCATAAGTATCACTTTGAAATACGCGACATATTGCATTCAGATCACATGCACACGAGTGGATTTTCTCCACGAGAAGTGAAGGAGGCCTGAACATGATGAGTGTCAAGCAAGAGACCACTTCAGCCAGCTAGCAAACCGGGTCGTTTTAGCGACCTGTGGGTCAGATACCGTGAAGGCCACATCACAAGATTATCCGACTGTTTGTGACAACTAAAGAGGATAGTATGAATGAGTCGTTTCCAGTTTCCAGCCTTGTTTGTGGTGAGAAAAGCAGGTATTCTAAAAGCAAAATGTGATCTTTTCCTAACACTAACTGAGTGTTTTTTGGTACCTAAACCTAAAGAGACCTTAAGTGTTGTCGCACCATGAAACTGAAAATTGAAATGTCAAGTTTCAACATATAAAACCTCAAGTTTCATAATCCCTGATTTGCAAAAACATGCAGTGGATCGGCTGCATATTTCTTAACATGTCGGTACAAACTGTTGATTCCAAATGAGGAAAAACAGCTTTTATTGGTGCATTTCGGCTTCTTTTTCGTGCCCCACCGTCACAACTACTACTGCAACTCCACTCAGAGAGCCCAGATAAGATCATCAACTAAATGCCTAAAATATAAATGTGCACATACTCCCCACAGTGCTGGATTAGAGAGCAAATGTGTGGCAGAGTGCAGGAGGAGCCTTGCTGGGGGTTAAATGCTCCTGACAGTGACTAAAAAATTCAGCATGTGTTATTACAAGTGACCCAAGTGACACAAGAACAGGTTGAGCTACTTAAGTCACCAGCAAAAACAGCCCAGAGTCAGTCGGTACGTTAGAATGATTGACTGAATACACCTGAGAAGGTCACATTGCGTTTACTTTTGTCACATTAATGAAACTGTGGGATGTGCAGCGTAAAAGCATAACCTTAACAGGGAGGGGGGTCATTATGTGTCACACTGCGACACAAAGCCGCCTCACCTTGATGTGTCCAAAAGCACTACAGAAAGGCGTGATTCATCCATTCGGCCACATGCCTTTATGTAATATTAAAGTTGGCCTTGGAGTGCTTTAATGGAGACTGGCCAGTGCTGAACAATATATCAATGGGAGCCATTTTCCTCTGAGAGCCCTCTGATAATGACAGCCTGTGAGCGTGGTGACAGAGGTTAAGTATTTGAATTTGTCAATGGCTAAATTACTGGGATAAGTAAAGGTTTTCAGAGCCAAAGGAGGCCGGGCTGCAGTGTTTTGGTGCTAAATTGCCCGCTGTTACAAGCCCGCAGTGGAGTATGGATTAGTCAATACATGCTGTCTGTCAGACTTTAGTGCACCACTGGGGTATTTACTCACTGCAGAGGCCCCGGCCGGTTCACACATTTGGACTTTGACTTGAGCCTGTCTGTTATTAATGTTTTAGTTTTGGTTGACCTATATTTTCCGCTGCTGTTGGTATTTTGTCAGAGCAATATGGGTCAGAGGAGGCAGCTGTCTTCCCAGTATTCACGTTGAATGTAGGCATTACAGATCCCTGTGCTGCTAATGCACGTTGATACCATTTACTATCACCGCACCCTACAAACTCTGCTGTGTGCGGGGATTTTGGTGTGCTCGTAACTGCCCAGGCGTGCGACTGATTCATGTGCACGGTGAACTACCACACGTGTACGCTGGCTCTCAGGGAAGTCGGCGGCTCGTCCTCGTGGGCTGTTTCAAAATTAAAACATTCACTCCAGTTCAAAAGGAGGCTGTCAGGCTGATTCTCTTTGCCTCCCCGCTTCCTATTCAGCCCAGAAACTGCACTGACGGAGGAACAAGTGGAGGTTCTGTGTAGCTGCGTGGTGGGACAATGACACCACCAACGCAGCCAAGGTTTTCAGGGTTCCTCTCCCACTGAGGCCAGCACAGAAATGTTTGCTGTCACGGTGCTGAAAGGTTCACGGGATGCAAGTCTCCAACAAATGATATTATGTTGTGCACATCAGTCTGCAGAAAGAGGTCAAACGTCCCCATTGGGGGGGCAAGAAGTTCTAAATGTGAAGCGGTAAACTCATGAAAGTATCAGCGTGTTTTCTCAGGAAGCTAAATATTAATTCAGTCTAAACAGAAAAGTCAGCATCAGTGATATTAAACAATGCTCTGTTTTTCATAAGACTGAGACAAAACTTTCCGTATGAGGAAATGGTGGAGTTGCACAGTGAGGACTCTGCTATCCCAAAACATAATCTAATCCTGACAGGTTTATACTTAACTCGTTCCACTCGACACTTTCCCCCAGAGTTAGCCCTTACTTTGTCTTGTGTGAAGTACATTTTGACCTATATGCTGTAACGGAGTACATTTCAAAGTAAGTAAAAACGTTTCTAAATAATTCATAAAGTGCCAAACTCCTTCAGCTCAACAAACCTGCCTTTTTACTTGTAAATCCTCCACATCTTCTGCTTTATTTTGACAGGATCTTTTTGACAGTAACTTTTGGAATATAGTTTGAAATGGGAATCAGAAATATCAGATGCTTCTTTCACCTGGATGAAAACAGAGAAAATGCATCCCCTTGGCAACCTAAGGTGAACCCGCTGAATAATGCAGAGTAAAACATGACTTATGTATGACCTCTGGGGAGGACGATGTGTGCTTTAAGGGTCCAGCCACTTTTCAGTTGACACCCTCAATCTTTGCATTCTAGCATGCAGCAGTGTTTAATTTACTGTAGATGTTATAATGAAATAATGATGCTCGGGCGTGTTTTGGATATTCATGAGTACATCTGGGCAAATACTAAAATATTTCTTTGCTGTAGTTTCACAAAATCAAAAAGGACTGAAGAAAAGTGAACGTATGTGATTCATCTCATTTCACGTGCAAATTATTTCTAATTATGACTACTACCTCTCTCAGCTGAGCTCTGTAAATGCTGATTTTCAGTTCTCCACTCAAATTGTCGTAAAGGCTGTTGTCCCGAAACGACAAATGATCTGACAAACAGAAGTCAGCCAACAAAGAGGATTTAAGGACACATTTAATCCTGGTGACCTCAAATGCACCAACAGAAGAGCTCAGCCAATGTAAGTTGACCTGCTCCACATTTAAGCCTTTTGTGCACAACTATAAGCCAACGCTGCAAAAAAAAAAGTCTATATTAAAACTTCAAGAGGCAGTGGATTTGAAATCTTATTTTCTTTTACAACACGGAAGGAATCTCTTCTTTTTATTTTCAACGAATTTCCGTCACTCAGCTGACTGGTTTTATTTTAACGTACCACGCAGAGTTTAAGATATTTTCTGGAATCCGAAATTATAAATAAATATTATTATTATTATTATTATTATCTCATTTAATAAGATCAAGACATAGAATAACGTTATCAGATGAACATTCCTGATGTGCAGGGCGGCGGTTTGCAGCCTATAAGCGCAGCATCATAAAGTTATCTCATCTAAACGGCGAGACTGATTCGTTTTCACGCGATTCTAAAAAGCCATTTAAGTCATTTTGTGTCTCATGAACGACGCGCAGCCCCTCAAGGCTGTAAGATCGTGCAAAGAATTGTAATTTTAACTAAACATTTACCAATAGGTGAAATAACTGAAAGCTATTAAGTCTTTTTTCCCCCTCCTTAAAAAACATTAACGGATTTGCCACTGGAAGACATTTTTATTTTGTAAAATTTCAGGGAATTAATTTCAGTGCTAAATAGGACAAATGAGATGAGTTGATTTGCATGGAGGGGGGGCATCTCTCCTCCACGTTTTTTCCCTGTTTGGTCGTAAAAAGGAAAGTGTTAACCTTCATTTTAAGTCTCATTACCAGTCTGAGTCAGATGGATATTTTTTGCAGTAAAAATGCGCCGAAGCGTCAAGCGATTTCCTCGGGTTCATTCAGTCGGAAGAGAAGCGCGACCAAGTCTGTGTGGCTTGCGGGTGTTTTACATGAGGTGAGACTGTGTGTATAGTGTACACACACACACACACACACACTCAGAGAGGAATAGCAGTACACTAGCGGGAATCCTTAAGGGATCATCTCATCCCGGGCTCTGAAGAAGACGGGTTTTCCACCGTCTGTGCACTCAGCCAGGGAACAAAGGGCGGCAGGAGCGCTGAGGACACCCTGCCCGTCCTTCAGCATCCCCTGCCGAGGTGTCCTTGAGCAATGGGAGGTTGTTGCTGACCTTGTTCTAGCCTCTGAATGGGAAAATAAAAGGGGCGAAGTGTGACATCTCAATGATGGACTCAGACCTTCCAGGGTAACTGAGGTCCACAAATGGACGAAACGCACCTTTTTTGCCCGTGGCTCACCTGCGTTAGGTGTGTCATAGTCAGTTAGCTTTCATCCATTTTCAAAGATATGAAGAAAAATCCAGAGACTGCCACACACACACACACACATAACCCAGATGTTTAGAGGAAGAACTTGTGGCTGCATTTGGTTCACATTTTTAAACATGCAGCATCGACTCGCTCCTGAATGGGACGTCGCCGCTGAATGATAATTAATAAGGGAAGCGCCCCCCTTCACCTACACGTTTCCACTGCTCGTCTTTGGCACTAACTGACCCGTTGTTAATCCAACACAATACAACAAATGTAGCGGCGTCCTCTTAGAGCGGCTCCGGGTGTCGGTGAGCAAACAGCATAATTAAAGCAGTGGGACAAAGGGAGGATTTCACAGAACAGAGCGCGCAGGGGTGAAGGGTTTTGGATTTGGTAAATGAATGTGAAATAAGCATTGTGATGCCGCAGGTGGTGGCTGATTATTTACCCATAACAACAGTGGCTGTGGTATAAACTGCATACATGACCACAACAGGCATCAGGAACGATGCATATTTTACTCACGTCTCACTAGCACTTTTTTTTTTTTTTTTTTAGTATGACACGTCAGTTTATGTAAAAATGGCCAAATTAGAAAAACCACAGGAGTGTCACTTTGGATCTAACAATGTTCCCCTCCACGAGACAGTCTGTCAGTGTCTTGAAATACCTGTTTCCAAAGCGAATCTGTCTGTGTCCAATGTTCTTAAATGTTTTCTTTCTTCGAGGGAAAGGAAAAGCAGTAAAACAAGAGAAACGGCGTTGGAAACAAGAGGCTCAGTCAGTATATGCAGGGACAGTCACTGCTTTAGAACAGCAAATTCCTTTACGGCTGAGCTCCAAACCTAATGGCCTGTTCAGATTGATATTTTACAGAGAACAACATTACGCACAGAAAATGCGTTTTGTAAACAAACGTGTCTCGTTCCACAGCCTCACACTGACGTCCATCACACACCCACAGAGCAGCTCCCTGGTCTTACCTTCTCTCCTCATGCCGACTTTGAGGCACTTCTTCAGCCGGCAGTACTGACACTGGTTCCGGTGGTGCTGGTCGATGGGGCAGTCTCGGTTCCCCCTGCAGGTGTAAGACAGGTTCCGCCTCACCGAGCGCTTGAAGAAGCTTTTGCATCCCTCGCAGGTGAACTGACCGTAATGTTTCCCACTGGACTTGTCCCCGCACACCATGCAGTCCACGTTGGGGATCTTGTCCCCGGAAAGTGCATCGTTCCCCGGGGTGGAACCGTTAGGAGTCCCCGGTGCCCCGCCGGGCTCCTGGCTGCAAATCTGGAGCTGAGACCCCGGATCTGCCGAAATGTTCTCTGGCCACTGGCTTACTACCATTGCCATGCTATCCCCAAACACTTTGGTCTTTGTTTAAATCACAGAAGGAGAGTCGGACTCAATGATACAGATCCGTCCTGACGTCTTGGGAGAAAAACCGAGGGAGGGCGAAAAGGTGCTTCCCACTTCCTCCAGAGGTCAATTCTGAGCTTCACTGAGCTAATTTGTTTAAACAGGTTCTCTATAGGATTACTGAGGTATATCTGTAAACATCTATCAAAGTTTACAGCAACAGCGAGGTATCAACATGATCGATGCATAAGCGCGTAGCCTACAACTCCCGGTGTTCCTCGCTGCGCAGCAATCCATAAACACGTTGTTCTTCAGAGTGTAACCTCTCGGAAAAGTCAGTCCAACAAGTCAGCGTGCAGGCTGTAAAAATACAACGTTGGATTAATGTCTTGCCTGCCGTTAAGAAGTGGACAAAATACACGGGATATACTGCAGCTCGCGACAGTATTTTCGCCTCTCCGCGGGTTGCCCCAGTCTGTCCCACCACGTTCACTACTGCATTTACATTCACTCCAAATCAATTTTACCTCGTGAATGTCACACGTACTTTAACACTGACCACGTTTCATGTCGCGAGGTGGAACATTTGTTTAGTCCCAGTTCAGTCTTGGAATCAGCATAAAGCGCAGTCCCGAGGAGTCGGCGATCCTTGTTCCTCTTGTTCTTGAGATCAGAGCGATCAGGCTTTTAGGAAAGCGACGCCAGTGAGCAGCGAAATATGCTGGGCCGACACGCAGCCTAAATATTCCCGGTGATCGTCTGTGTAGGAGAGATTACACGGAGACAGTACACAACCGCTCGAGCTGTCGCTTCACCCGTCAACTGCCTGCTCCACCTCTGAGAGTCAAAGCTACAATTTGGCGAAAGTATTACCAGCAGGCTGCTTCGTACGGCTGCCCCCCTGGCGGCGCTCCATATAAGGCCATAACTGCCAAATAAGGTCACATCCCCTCCCCTCAGCTGGAGAGGTGAAAAAACAAGGGCCGGTCGCGATTGGCCACGAAAGTCTGTTAAAAAGTAAGAAGCGTTCTGATTGGACGGCGGTCTATTAGGGTGGATTTGACTGACAGAGACGGTTGTCGTGAGTACTTTCAAGTGGACTACATCTGAGTCTCGTTTAAAATCAAATGTTTTGCATCTTATGTGTCCAGACCAGGAATAATATACCTGTTGTTAAGATGTAAAATGACTGAAAAAAAAGTGAAATGATCTCTGAAAACTAGCCGCATCAGTTTTACTTTTCAAAAATTACATTTTTAAAGGATTTTTTTTATTATTATTATTATTGATGATGATGCGGAGGAAAGGATCGTAAAGTCGTCCTCCCCCTTTCACATAAATATTGGTTTGGATTTTGGTTACTCTGGATGTTTGTCCTTCACTTTGCACGCTGATGGACACTTGAAGGCTGTTTTCAAATTCGTGTTCTGAATCAGGAAAAGTTTCTCTGTGCTCATCTTAAACCTCATTTTAACTCCCGTAAACATACGAGCACGATTTTGCCACACCATAACTAATTAACTAATTCGGAAGCCAATCCTCATCCAATATGCACCTTATACAAATAAGTTGTGGAAACCTGAAACTTTCAGATCACACGCACACTGAGCGTGTGTTTCTTTTTTCAGTGAATAGGAGACATCTTGAGTCCAGCAGTTTTTGAATGATCAGTGTGTACATGTTCATAGCTCTGCTTTTTCAGTGACGGTCACAGGAGGTTGTAAGTTGTATAAATTATTATTCAAAACAGAATTTTTTAAAAATATGTCTTAAAACACGTCTGGATGTGATCTTAAGATATAAGAAAATGTCTGATGGTTTGATGACACGAAATAAACATTAATGTTTATTCTGAAAATATAACGTCTTGCTGTTTATTGTTTTGTCCTCTGATCAGCGACTCGAGGTCATGTTTTACCAGCCGTTTTATCTACCACGCAGCACTGCCTTGTAATCAATGAGTCAGCCGTCTGGTGCATGTAATCCCTCCGATGTCGTCCATTAGATCAACAAAATCCACCGGGAGCTTTAAATATTGCAGCTCAAACTGTGCCCAAAAAAATCAAGCCAACCAAACAAAATGGGAATCTTGCAGAATAATACATGTGCATTTCAGAAATCACAGAAAAGTTAGATATAATGTCTTCTCAGCTGCACAAAGTTAATAATAACAAAAGGTGCCAAACTTCTCACCGAGCCAAACAGACTCCCTAAATGGTTTACCACTCGGGAAAGTGTTGATTTTGTCGGTTTGTGGTGTTAGACATTCTCTGCCAGCGCACAAAAGGCCATTGCGGTAATTAACAGTGACAGTGTTGTTCTCTAATGGGGGTTTTTCCACGCCGAGAGCAGCGGGGACCTGATTATTTTCCCAGATAGGCTCTTGATTTGTCAAGTGAAGGTAATTCCAACAACACCGCTGCCAGGGGGGGTCGAGAGTCCCACCGCCCCGTCCTGCATGGGACCGGGGTTTGACGGGTGATAATGTGTTTAGACACGCTCTCACACTTCCCTTCTAAATGACATGGATCTGTCTATCTATCTATCTATAATAATAACACAAGTGGCAAGAGGATATTGTAAAGTGAAAGGAAAGTCAAACAGTTGATCATTAAGTCATATTTCGGCTTTGTTTGTACAAACGCAGCGCAATAAACGCGGCCAAAAGCAGAACAACAGGAAATCGTTGCCTACTTACATAATACCATAAGTCCATCTATAGACAAAAAAGGGGAACTGTAATCTCCAACTTTGCCTCTCCCAAAAAGAAAGCCAATCCTAAAAAAGGACAAAACCCGTCACTTAGGGTCCTGAGTGCAGCGCCGGAGGCCAGAAGGTTGGCCCTGCGCTCGGCTTAATTGTTGTCACATGTAACCTTACCTGTCTCCCAATTAGCCCCGTGACTCGCTATTAGGAGACTCCAGGACCATGTAGGCCGGTGACCAAGGGCACCCCAGGGTTTGGGGCCTAATAATTAGAGTGTAATTCTATACAGCCGAGGCTTATGATTAATTTGGTCAGGATTTCACAGGGAAAAGGGGTTAATTAAATGAGGATCAACTTCATGGTTAGTAATGTAGCCTGTGTGATGTCCACCCTATTGATCCCTCAGAAAGCACAATACCCACAGTGACGAGTATGTTGTCGCTATTTAAGTAAGAAATATCTCACATTTCATCTGTGTAAGCAAAAAAATGTTAATTAGCCGACCTGAAAAATTAATCTGAACATAGTAGCAACTTTTTCCTCATAGACTTCTGAATTAAAATATAGAGAAAGAGCCCATACTTGCATGAAACACACTCCATCTACTTTTCCAAATACGTTTTTCAGACTTACATAACACACTGTGATTTTCTTTTTACAGCAGGCTAAGACAACTGGGATGAAAGTAGCCTAATTCTAAGAGGGCTTTGGACTTTGTCTTCCTTTACTCGCATTAGAATTGTATTAGAAAAGTATCCCTTCTCAGTCAGTATCAACAGGAGGAACAACTGTATCAACGTACATGTGGGCATGTGAGTATTACTTAAAGTTTGTCTGAAAAAACGTGAGCCCTTTGAGAGGTTTTGTGATAAAGATTTTTTTTGAAGTCACTTTCAAACTGGAAATCATGACCTCAGTTTGCCAAGCAGATCTGGATCGAACAGCATTTGCAAGTTTTGGCTCATCCCACGTCAACACAGGGGGCGAGCAAACTTTTACGAACACAAATAATAATCAATAATATAAAATAGAAAGAAAATGGCTTCCTCAAACCATTCGAAAACAATAAAGCAAATGGCAAGTAGCAAAATCAAAACAAAACAGTTCAGTTTCAAAGCAACAAAAACAACAATAAAGTCCACTCCAGGTTTTGCCGCAGTTCCTTACAAAACGAATCACATCAGAAAACCAAACCCGAAGTATAGCAGCAGTTCATTAACAATGATCACTCACAAAGTATACACTGGGTACTCACGGTCCTGTTGATTCAGTCAGTCCACTCAAAGTCAGTAAACAGGGAGGCATCACCAGCCTTAACCTGAGAGTAAAACTGGCACAGGAGAAGACATTTAGACGAGCTCGAGCACCCGTTGAACCCATCAAGGTTTACACGGGAGTTCAAGGTCATGTAGCACAGTGAAAATGCAAAATAAGTGGACATTAGCATCTTTACTGGCTCTGAATTGTCCAACAGTAAACTTTACTTCATCATACTTAACCAGATAGAACAGTTCGCCATTTGTATCTGATGCTCAGTGATGGATGGCTGCACCAACTGGTGCAGGAGGCTCTGACACACGAGGGTGTCAGGACGAGTTCAAGGGGTGGTAAACATGACCGCACCGGATGGCCTAGGAAATGCAGAGGCCACCGGTTTTCTTGTTAATTTATGGACAACCTGACAACACCAGAGCGGACAATGCAACACTCCGCTTCAGAGATGCTAAATATGATCCCACTGAGGGAAGGAGCCATCAAGTGACCAGGTATGTAACCTGAGCGCGTTACCGAAATAGAAATTCAAAGCAGAGAATGACATGTTTGTTAAGGGGTCTTACATCTGCAGCTCCTGTATGCGTGACCCCAGAACAGATACTATCTGGACGGCCTTGTGCTCACGGGAGGTTAATCGTTGATGCACTGCTCCAGAAAGCCTCGCTGATGGATGGACAAAGAAGAAGTAAATTGAGGTTTACAAATTAAAAAAAAACTCTGTGCTTGAGTGTGGGTGAGTGCATGTTAAAAATTGAAGAAGTGAATAGTGTGGAGCCTGAATTTCAGCATCTGAATCTCCCTCAGAGAACTTCCTTTTAGGTAAAGCACATGGTAATTAAACTCTCATCATGCAGGAGCAAATGGCCCCACATTTCTGCACACACACACACACACACACACAGCACTGGTTTACACTGTGCAAATGTGTGAGGGTGTTTTCTCACATGCATCGACACAGAGCTGGTAGTTTCTGAAAGTCAGTGCTGTTTCCTTTGGCCGATTGGGGTTGATTAAGAGGTTAACTGCGGAGAGCCATGGCGTCTTTAAGGGAGATTTATCTGTTCCTGCTCTGACCCCTCGGGGGTAGCTTCCCTCACCCCCAGCGTCCCGAGGATTTATTTAGTTATTTGTTTATCTGTTGGAAGGGGTCACCCTTTTCTCTGCACTACATCCCAGCCCTGTTTGTGCATCTCAAAGCCATTTTTCATCTCATTTCTTGTGGGATCATGGCGCTGGTTCCATTTGCTGACTAAGCGAAGAGGACACGAGCGAAGGCCCCGCTGAGTCTCGTGACCTTTAACATTTGGCAGCGATACACTCCCAAAATTGGTTATTTTCATTTAACACATATTTTGCTATCTGTTCAACTTTGGCCCCCATTTTCAGGAATTATGGTGTTTTCCTAATTGCTTCCTGACAGTTTTAATTCAGCTCCACTTTAATTTATGGTCTTTTATTTCCTATTTTTGCATTATTTCATTGCAGTGCGTGCGTATGTTACACAAAGGCAGTGAGCCATAGCTTACAACCCTGTCAGATGAAACTTCAGTTTATCATTTCACACAGGGAAATGTATAATCTTCCCAGATTTTTTTTTTTATTTAAAAACATCATCAATACACATCACCAATTTATTTTGCAACCCAGCTTCTTGTGTTTATTTAGTTTTGTTATTTCGATTCATCACAGTGTCAGAACATCGAAAACAAAACTGACATATATTTATTTAGATCATTTTTACCGTAAGAAATCCATCAATCAATCTATCAAAACTACAAAGTATTTGTGAAAACAACTCTTTTGGTAAATATCACTAATTCACTACTACTTCACTGTCACGCTGAGAGCTTAGGCTCAATCTCATGTTTAAATCTTGCTCATGCGCAAGTTAAAAAATTTGAGAATTGTTTGTCGGACGAAATCTCTAAAACACACCTTCTGCAAAGTAAAATCCTCAAGCGATTGCTAATACTCACCATCTCTCAAAATGTCACACACACGCTTACTCAGGCGCGCATACTCTCACACCTCTTGTGTAAGGGGGTTTGTCACTGTGAGGAGGCAGTGGGCCTTTTGCTGGGGTGAGGGGGAGGCAGTGTGGGGAGGTGGGGGCTATACAGGGAATGCTATGTGGCTTGCATGACCTGACATGTCTCTGAAGCTGGAGGGGGTCTCGACCTTTGACCCAGGGCTCCAAAACTAGGAAGATGAAAAAAGGGGATAGGGTGGGAGGGTTTCGCCTCTAAACAAGGGCTTCTGTTTCGACTACTCCAGGAATGTCAGTTCCATAAAAAGATGCCTACAGAGAGAAAGAGACAGAAGGGGAGAAAGAAGGCAGAGAGGAAAAGGTATAAAGAGAGACAGATCTATCTGTGCAAGATCTATATGAATCCAATCATGATTCGTTTCCTTTTGCCACGGCAGAGACAGTCAGTTGTGGTCAAACAGCCCTAATTATAAACTGTCAGGCGTTCAGACTGTGACCAGTGCACTTAGCCAAATGGTGTACTCTGCAGGCAAACCGTGACTCTCCACCCTTCCTCCACCTTTATAATGCAACGTTTACTGCCATTTTTACTCCAAACTGCGGTCATGCGATCAGGCAATAAATTAACCTCTGGACCCTGGCTGAAGGCTGAGCCCTTGTGACTTGCCGGACAAGGCGAGCAACAGCGTTGACGCTGCACTGCAGGGGTAGAGTCAGGAGATAACCTTGTTTTTCCACAATGTCTTCCCAGTCGTGCAGTGAAGTGTCTGGATGCATGCCCAATATGACCCAGAGAAAGCCTGTAATCTGTTCCCCTGCAGAGAGAAGTTTGTCGTGACGACTGCAGCCTATCTCAGAGAACTTGTGTCTTCAGACACATGTCATCTTTGAGTGTGTGCTCTGGTTGTGATAAGGAGACCAGTAAAAAAATTAGGCAACAAGAGAGCTCAGTGCAGAGAGATTGGAGATAGTGAAAGCAGTTTTCATTCATCTTCAAGTGGCTTTTGAGTGGGTTGAACAGTCTCCAGATCTGTCAGCTTCATCAAATACAGAAATACAGAAATCAGGGTTTGTACTCCACACTTGTATAAGTTTCATACTGGACCAGGATTTCATCTTGTTCTCTTGTCTTGATATTTAGCTTGTACTGTATATTATGATCTTAATGATACTAAGCTATTTTAATTTATGTTTTTTGTGGTTGAAATGTGAATAAGGACCCCGGGGAGACCAGCAACCACTCTGTGGAAGCTAATGGGTTCCATTAAAGATGTGCGTCCAAACTACTTGCGATGCCACAAAGTCCTGCTCATACGGAAACGTCTTGAACTCAGATTTAAGGTAATCCCGGGGTAACTTTCCTCCTTCAGCCGAAGAAACAACTTTCTAGCGTCAGATACATCATTCTACACAATGAGGGTAAAACGTCCAAGTGACGTAACAATAAAACACTGGTTAACAAAGCTGGCTCAGTATCTTTGCGTTTTGGGATGTTGGTCTGGCCTTCCCCTTCTCTCTTTTGACTGAAGTACAGGTGAGATTGACAACTGGTCAGCAAGCATCTTGATGGTGATTTTAATGAAAGGTCAGAGCAGCTAACTTGTCCTTAGAGTTTCTATTTGTGGATCATGAATCCCTATTGACTGTGCCAGAAACTAATCAGAGGCTCATATAGGGTTTTCAGACTCTCCTCGGACCGATCGTAACCTCTGATTGGATCAGCACTAATCCCCCAGTATGACGTCCCTCCGGTGGAATTTCCACAGGCCTACCATCCAACTGTAATTACATGACCCAAGAGATCTTCAATACCCTGAATGAGCAATGCATGTGACATGAGGATATTCTCTGTGCTGATACTCAACTTTGTCGTCCGGTTGCCGTGCAGCACCAGTCAACATGCGGAATACAGTCCTCAAATCATGCAACCAAGTGAGGCTGAAGTGACCCTGCAGTGCTCAGGGGCGTCACTTCACTTAACTTCTCTGCACTTCAGCGTTTGGCTGCTAGCACACAGGTCTACTCAGAGACTGTCTTCCAACTGCTAAACGTGTGTAGGGGTGGAAAAAGGCCAAATTCCCCTCCCAGCAGTTAAAATCTCAGACGGTGGTCTTTAACGCATACTCCCACTCCTGCTCCCTCCCTCCTGCACTCCCAATAAAAACCTCTGACCAACAGTTGACCTTTTGCATGCCCCCCCCTTTCTCGCTGCCCCCCCATGTTTCTCCCTTCTTCCCTTCGCTCTCCTTCTCTCCGTCCATTCCTTCTTCCCCTCCGCCACAGCGGCCCTCTGCAGGCCAATGGGAACCAGCAGCTGCAGTGAGAGAGGGTTGGCGTTTTGGGTTGGGTTGGGGAGGGGGTGCCAGGGTCAACGGAGGTCACAGTACTGGTAAAGTCATCGCAGGGGCTCCACTGCAGGGGCATCGCTTCCCCCTTCAAAGGCTGCGCCGTGACGTCCGTGCACCCCTTCTCCTCTTCCACCCTCCCCACCTCTTACTCCCTTGCGGCCCCCTTTGGCCCTGCTGTTCTTTGGCTCTCAGGGGTCAAGACAGCCGAGGGTTAATAAAGTGATACCAGGTGTTGGCCAGAGAGAAGCGTTTCTTTACCCCCCTTCTTCTCTCTTAACTCCCACCAGCAGCAAACTATGGGCCCCCCATTTCACACCACTGAATCCTGCTGGGACATCGAGCCTGAGAGCGAGCCCGTTGGAAGGGGTGGCCACGCATGTCAAAGTAAAAACAAGCCTCAGGTAGAGTGCAGGACATGCCCTCTCTGTGTTTGTGTGCATGTGTAAGTGTCACCCGTTTCCTGAATGTGCGTGTGTTTGCACATCTATGTGTTGCACAAGCAGAGGTGGAAGATACTGGCAAGTTGAATGGCACTGGGGCTCTAAGGGGCCTCCGGGACAATACGAGGTTAACCGACCCAACAAAGTGGCTGATTGTGTCTGAGTGGAGGAACCTTGGAAGCAAAAAGATCCCAAATCCTACCACTGTCATCCCCCTGGATCAGTGGACGCACAAACACACATGGGGAGGGGGACGGGGAGCGTGTACAGTTGGCTTTGGGCTGTGCAAAGAGTCATGGTGCAACTGTGGTTTCTTCGCTTGACCCCTAAAAAAGACGAGGCTGAATAGCTGCAAAGATCATACCCAATCAAAGGGAGACATTGTGGCAAGAGTAAATGACCTCTCACAACGAGCGAAGAACAAACAGAAGGACGCCCTCAGCATTCGAGTGTTAGCGTCAACGAGATGCTGAAATTAACGAGAAAGTGCTCTGGTTTGTCTGCACAAGTGTGAAAAAGTGTGTTCACAAACATAAACCAGGACATTTGCAAAAACACCAGAACACCTCTGCCTTTCATTTCGAGCTGCTAAATGAAGGGGGTCCTAATTAACGCTAATTAACATCAATGACATGTTGGGGCCATTAGTCCGGCTAATCCCCGGTTTACATTTTCCCCTCTCGCAGGAACCCTGCTGGCCAATTCTTAGCCAGTCACAGAAAGAACGCATTGTTAACAGCCTGGGCATCAAAGATACAAGCCCCCTCGAATGAGTCGCCTCCAGTAGGGCCTGAGAGTCGGTGCTGATCCGAACAGCCCGGTGAGTGGGAGAAGGGAGGGGTGGGGAGGTCAAGCCCCACGTTTAGACTTCTCCATCCCATCCATCACTTGGTTGCACTGTTTCATGATCCCTGGCTGTGTAAAAAAAAAAAAAAAAAAAAACTACAGCGAAGAATGAAAAGGGAAGTAAAGGATCTGATAACGCAAAAAGACTTGAGTGTGCAGGCTTTTTTAAAGTGTCAACCTCCCTTGTAGAAGTGAAGGAAGTGGAGTGTGTGTGAGCGTGTGTGTGGATAACACGTTCATGCTTTACAATATGAGTGCACGTATTAGTGCCCCGCTAGTTTTAGAAGTGTAAAAATGATGGAGACTGTGATTGTGGAATAAACGTCCACACATACACAGATGCACATCATGCACATGCACAGAGACTGGCTAGTGTAACATATATAGAAGCTTGTTTTGTTTGTTTATATTAGTATCTTATGCTACAGGAGGCAAAATGTTCCAACTGTCACTTGAAATGTCTCTTGTGCAAAGAATGTCTAACCTGTGGACACACAGTTTTCCGTTTTTGTTTCCCCTTAAAGGAGCATTCCATTGTGTTTAGACGTAAAGGTCAGTTTACTTGTCATGGTTAGCACCCCCCTGGCAGTGAAAACAGTTGTATAATGTCCTCTGTGGCTCTGGAGGACTTTTCTGAGAAATTCTGAAGTTTGACAGATAGATGGAAAGTAAACACATTTCCATTTTCAGATATTTTTGGGGGGAATTTTTCTTCATTGTTCAGCTCCGCGCAGTCAACGGACAGAGAGAGGACTTTCTTGCTCTAGAAGCTGCGGTCGTTGCACAGTCAAAGTATAATACTTCCTCTGGCCACCACAAAAACCACGAAAACCCCAAAGTGCCACAGGCATAAATCCACAATTCCTGTATTGTGAAGCAGAACATGAGGCAAAGCGAGAGTCATGAGGGAGCTGGGCAGCTTGCTTTGTCACATCAAAACAGCTGACAAGGAGATTTTATTGTGGTTGCTGTAGTGCATGGCATTTGTCAGACTTATTTCTTTTCTTTTTTTACAACATGCTTTGCAGTTCATTGATCTGCTGAGGTGAGAGCTGCAGTGTCAGAAATCAAAAGTAGACACGATGCATTCAGAAAAAATGATATTTTGAATGCTGCATCTTTTATAGGTTGTATCTGAATCCTGAAGACATGAGCCAAGAACAAGGCTATCACTGAATATCAGTCTTTTGTATTTCAGCGTCTCAGCGGTGAGGCACTTAGTGCAGTCATTCCCCGCAGAGTGATGCCTCCCTCTCTTTTCTCCCTCTCTTCGGTTTTCTTGTAACATTATCATCCCTTAAAGAAACGTTTCACACTACGGCCACATAAATCACTCCTTGTTTTTCACTTTCATGTAGGTGCTCTCGTTAGTCTCCTTCATCTTTCCTACATGCTGGAGCACTGCAGCTAATTTTTTTTTCAGCCTCTGCTTCTTTACGCTTTGGAAAGTAAATACAATAAATTCCAGCACATAGCCAGAGCTGGGGTGTTGTGTTATTTTTCGGCACGGCGGGTAAGCACAATAGAAACACAGCTGTGGTGATCAGTCCGGGCACCCCGGGAGCCACCGGAGGCCTGGAGCACATGTTCGTTAATGATCAGTTACAAAGGCCACAATGGGAGCTGCTAGTCACTGAGGTCTGTATTCCTTTGCATCTCTTCCCATTTGAATGACTGCGCCTTCTGCTAAATGTTTAAACCCAGGATGTGTCTCCCTGGATTGATTGCGGTTGAGTCGACAGTTTAAACTCTGACTGAGGTGTTTAAGGGTGTTTTTTTTGTGTGAGTTGTAAGTAAGTGAAGTTCTTTGTCTTTCTTTCTGTTGAGAGGATTTTATTGTGAAAATGGTTTTAACCAATGTTTAGTAGAAGTTCCATCCATCCTTTGTAAAACTATTGAGGCATTCTGAGTCATAAACAACTCAAGGAACATAATCTACAGCATACATGACTGAGATCTGTCTTCTGTTGCTCAGTCAAGGGAGCCTAAGCTTTGATCCCTCAGCTCTGTTTAAACTCACTTTGTCTCCAAGGTTCTTGGCCACAGTAGGCAGAATAAAGTATCGTCTGAGCAACCAAGATGCTTCACACAAACAAGAATGTGACTCATAGCACAGAAGTGAACTCAGACTATAATTTAGTAAGAAAAATCATTTGTTTGTTTTTTTTTTTTTTACACATCATGACAGGTTTCTGAGCTCCTGACTGACCCAAAAATGGATCTGAAGCATTTTTGGAATAGATGTCTTTCAGCTGCGGACGATGTGACATTGAGGTCAGGGAGTTAAGGTGTTGCCTTATGATGGGCGACAACTCCCACAAAGCAGTAAACATCAAGAGAAAGTTCCAAATGCTCCGAGCACTAAAGCCGAGACGAGATGTTTTAAAAAAAGGGCTGCCCGAACAAGCTCGCACATAAACACGTATTTGCGCACACGCGGGCCAAGCATGTGCATGTGTACGTTTCTATATGTACTCGCACACGTACACAGGCACCTATCCCTCCAGGGCCAGATCCACGACCATCCCCCACACTTGAAACCCGATCTGTCGGCATGCAGCGCGGAATTCTCCAATCGCCCTGACTTTTGACCTCTGCCCTTTTTGGCAGTGCACACAAGAGAAGATGAAGTGCCCAAGCCTCTCTCTTCCCCAACACAAAAAATCCCCTGTTCCAGCAGCCCTCCCACACACGAACGGGCACGCACACACACAAACATAGTAGACACACACACACTGATTCCCAGTTGGGACGCCTTGAGGCCAAACAACTCTCTCCGGTACCCATGAAGCACATGATCAAAACGATTCTTGATGCGCAGGTAGCAGATTCACGTGTGACGAACGTGTGAGACGCAGGCAGAGGAACTTTTTAAAAGACGTTTAAAAATCCCTTCGCTGCATCCTTCACATAGCAAAGACGCCACAGAGCTGTTAAAGCTTTGAGGGTTTTAGTGAGGGGACAACACAACAGCCTGTACTTGTACTGTTATCATTACCATCACGATCATCATCGTCACAATCACCTTCATTGTCCTCGGCGACAGACTGAAGAGTCAAAGAGACAGATTGTCGCAGCCGTGTGTCTCTGTCATTTGCCCCCCCTCACATGTCTGTAAACAACATTTTTTGTGTGTTTGTGAGTCTCACCTGCCACAGTGTCTTCATGTAAACTCCCGTCACAAATAGCTGACATGTGGCTGTGGGAATATCGTGATGCTCTGGTGATATAACTTCCTCATCAGCAGCAGTGAAAGCTGTTTAAACTGCACATTTGATAGTGTGAGCACTGCACGAGCGCATCTCTCTAACATGTGACTCTGCACATTTTATCACTTCCTCCAGATTTCACTCGTGTTGATCTGTTGGTGATTTAGTGAAAGAGTTAATTGTTCTCTCTTTTGTCCAGTGGTATTTGTTTGTGGACTTAGTTTTGGTTTGAAATACAGTGGATGTGAGTTTTAATATCACTTTTGACATTTAACATTTAACAGTGCATCTGTCCAGATCTCAAAGCAAAGTGCTCCGTCCTCGAAGGCGGGCTGGAAGAACCGCCATCATAACCCCATGCTGAAACACAGAAATGGTGATACCGGCTCACCTTGCCGACAGTTTACCTGAAGCCACATGTGATGTTGCACTCTGTTGCGCAGCTTTAAGACGTTTCTCACCACACTGGACTGAGAGCTGCATGAAGCGGGCTTCAGTACTCGGACTGGTTTTTTCCTCTGTAACAAGTAAAGAAATGCATTATTTTTGGATTTCAAGTAGTCAGTTATATTGTCATGTTTTCAAATAAGCAACCAGTTGCGTATGAAATACTACATGGGATCGGGGGAGTTGTTACTCTTTAATGTCTCATTTGAGTGAAGTGTGTTTTGCAGTGAGTTAACAAGATAATCAAACTCATCTTACTTTTGTAAAAAGAGAGAAACTTTTTAGTAAGAAACATAGGTGTAATAATATTTCTTTTCTCTACATTTTTGGCTTATTTTGGTTACTTATTCTATATTATGACAATGTGTGAAGGTGTTGATAACTGCTGAAACACGTCCCCCTGCTGAAACTAAATCGTAAAGGCATTTTCCCTTTGCAAAAGCACTCTGACAAGTTTATTTTCTTAGCAGATAGTGCTGTAACATAACAATTTAGTTTTTACTGGCTGTAATCTTGTAATGTAGCAAGTTACTTTTAAAAGTAAAGCTACCCAACATGCCCGCTACTCAGATTGCTGGTGTTGGAAAGTTACAGAAATTTACTGGTGCGCAGGTTTCAGCACTTCATCTCACTTTGGGAAGCAAACTCACAAAGACATTGCAAAGTTGTTTACGGGCCTCTTTGTGATATACAGTGTGTCGGTTGAGAGATAGTTTCCCATACGTCCGACCCTGTTTCCCAAAATGCGTCTTTAAAATCCCCGGAGTCCACCTCTCTCCTCCACCATCTGACCGCTGCCATTTGTGCATTGTGTGCGTCCAGCATGACTGCTCTCGTCATTTTCCCCTTTGATTGGCCTTCACACAATGTAATCAGTGTTGCAGCTGTCTGAAAAGGCCTCTTGTGTAGTATCTGAGCAATGCCGATCACCCCGATGCGTCCACAACTTTGCTTTTAGTTCCATTCAGGCTCTGTGACAAACGGCAAACTGTCTGGTGAGCATGTGTCAAGCCACTTGATTTACTTCTTTGTTTGACTGCATTGGCCCTTTTCTGAATGTCGCCTCCGTCTTGTATGGCCTTACTGTACTGGCAAAAATTGCCATGGCCGTAAGCTTGAAATTTTAATGTACAGACAAGGCCGAAAGAATTAGCCCACTGTATGTGTGAGTCATTTGATGTACTTCCAGTGCACAAAAGCTGACTTATTCCTTAATTTTCTGTTTTTTGAACATGGACGAATGATTGACGGAAGAATCGGTCAAAATCATCTCTGGGTATGACTGCACAAACACAATTTCTCAGAAAGATTTTAGAACTAACATATTTATGGGATCCAACAGGGTTTATATCAATATTGTGAGCTTGTGAAATGATGTTGAGACATAATTTCAGGAGCTGTATATCACCTTTTGTGTGCAAGTGCGAAATAACACAGTTGAGTGTGAAAACGAATCTAATTTGTGATTGTGTCATAAATTTTACATGTGCAGAAATATTTGCGCACATGTGGAAAATGTTTTGAGCACAGACTTCTAAGTTTTTGTAGCTGCAAAAATATTTTGTGTGTGAATATTTTCAATGGAGAGGTTTCACAAAGCCTGGGAGACGGACATGCAAACATCCTGTCTGACACCACAGGCTACAAACAACAATTAAGAACATTAAAACAACTTTAAAAACAGAAATTATGACCCTGTTCCTGCGGCTGAGCTGAACTAGCCAATCAGCATGTTGCCCAATGACCATCCAATCAGTGGAAAACAGGAGAGGACGCAGGGAAAGAGTCTATTGTTTGCCAAACCGTAATCTTTTCCTAAACCTACCTCACCTGTGACAGAAAAAATGAAGAGAGTATAAAAATACTGAAAATAAGTAAGCCAGCTAAGTCTAAAAGTAATAAGTGAACAATATAACAAAACGTTCCACCGAGAACACAAACCGCAGTCTGCTGGGTGAAAGTCCTGTGTTTGACCGTCCCTATATGGACTTTGTCACATGATTTCCTCAAACTTATGCCACAAAGTTTCCTGAGCTCCTGAAGGACTAACTTCTCCCAGAACCCAGAGGGGACAGGCTGGGCTGCCTCTTCACACAAACACACCAAGTGGACGGACTCGACTTACCAGCAAAAATGCCGACTGTGGGGCTGAGTCCAGGTCCAGGTCCAGGTCCAGGTCCAGCCCACTGGAGACAAGGCTAAGAAGTTCTCTGTGTGTGGCGCCGAAAGACCAGGAAGGGCGAAGAGGTTTACCAGGGAAACTACAACTCACAGCTGTATCAGCACTGCTGCTGGCTCTTTGCCTTACAAACAAACACGGACAAACATGGACACAACCAGAACTTCACGTATGACAAATGTGCAATTTATATGTATGGGCACAAAAGTTTTTTTTTTTGTTTTGTTTTTTTTCTTTTACTTTTTACAGATTCAGACATTAAGACACAACAGTGTTTATTAATAATGGTCCTTGTTTGCCTCCATAAATGTTTTCTATCCAAAAGGTGGAAGAGAGATCAGAGGCAGTAGGTCTCAGGGAAGTGCCATGTGGTTTGAGTCATATTGTTAGCGAGTGATGTGCTTTTAACAAGGTATAACTCAGTGTGCCGGACCCCTAAACTGTAGCCAATCCATTAAGACAAAGCTCTCTTGATCCCTTTCTTTAAATCCTCCACCATGGCTGATTAAATGTAGGCAATTTTCACGCCTGTGCTCTGGAGGCCGTGAGGCCTGAATGGCCGCTCACAGCGCGACCACAGTGTGCTGCCACTCCAACAGCCCCAGAGAAGATAACCAGCTCAGAGCCGGACAGGGGAAGGTAAGCGTTTTAACATACCGGTTAGACCTTGATACTCCTGTCCTGATACATCCAGACTGTGTGTGACATGGAGCTGTGAGCCACCTGCTTAGCTTGCTTTTACCCAAGCTACACCTGTGGTTCTTAGGATGGTAACGGACTGTAATCGAGTGGGATGCTACTCAGTCAAATAAATGACGGTCTTGAGTTATCATCTATCACCAATAAAGACAAATTACATTTAATTAATTAAATTTAAATAAAAATTAAATCTAAATAAAATTACGGATTTCTCTGGGTTTGAACATTGTTGAAAGCATTCGGGATGATGTAAGAAGACAACTCGACAACATTATAACGATTTTGGACATTTTAACGGCATGTTTTATCTTGAGACATGAGAGCTGAAAAGGAAAGTACAATCAGCGTCAACACAAATATGTCCACAAACTTGACACATTTTAGCTGTGAACCACACGACGCATTGGGGTCATTAGCAAATGGAGTGCCGTGAAATTTGGTGCAAATATCCATACGCATACATTCAAAGAGATGTTGTTCTTCACACCATAACTGAGGACTGGATGATTCAGATACGGTTTGGATAATTTTATAGTATTGTTCTGATTAAGGTTTCAGTATGAAATCTGATGTTTTTGACAATTTCAAAGACTTTTATAACAAATCCCATAATGTTCTGACCCCTTTTCACCTGCCCAATCTTTGTTTCATAAGCCATTTCAAAGGAAAATAACCCAATTACAGCCAAATCCAGTAAATTCCTTCCCCCAGATCAGTCCAAACAAAGCATTACTTATGCATCACTTGACTCCCAATACGTGACCCTCTGGACAACAAACTGCTCTCCCCCCTGCCTCACCCTCCTCCCTTTTCCAGAAGGGTGTTAAGACCTGTCTCTACTCTCCCCAGGGAATGCTGGGAAAGGAAGGCCTCCACATCTGTCCAAAGCCTCAGGGAGAAAGACAGAGGGAACGAGACGAAGGCAGGAACATTCCTTCATCATCCACGTGACAGAAAGACAGAAGAAAGAAAGAAAGAAAGAAAGAAAGAAAGAAAGAAAGAAAAGAGAGAGAGAGAGAGAGGTAGTTGACTAACAGAAAGTAGAAGGGAAAGACAAGAAAAGAAAAAAGTGAAGCCTGTTATCACTGACATCGGACAGAAACTGAAAGGGGACGGAGAGAGACGGACGGGAAATGAAAGAGTCATTTAAAGAGGGAAAGATTTTGTGAATGGGAGATGGATCCTGTCTCCTTATGAAGCCATCCATCACTCCTTCAATAGCCCAGTGGGCAGACGGAGGGAGGCAGGCACCCTGGGCCTTCCTTCAAAAGGCCGAGAGGAGAGGAGGGAGGAGAGGAGGACGGCTGCAATGTGCTGGTGGAGCTGTGATCTTTACCTCCCTCCCTCCTGTGAAGTCAGCAGGGAAAGTGATTAGGCCTGCCTCTCTCCGCCTCCTCCTCCTCCTTCCCTGCATGTTTCCCTCTAACGCAGGTTCTAACAGTTTTGGGCCTCTCAGAGAGGCCTGCTGCTAATTTCTTCACCTCACTAATGACTACTGATGCAGACTTTATCTCCTCAATACACAACCAGTACTACACCTGCAAAACACAGCTTAACAAACTACACAGTCTAATAATTCTTCAATAATTTCTTATGCTTTGGTCTGCACGGCCTTCATCAGGCACATGGGCGAGTTCAGCTCACTGTATACACAGTCTTAATATCCAATCAGAGGGCTGCAGGAATTAGATCAACTCCTTGAGTGAACACACACTTACAGATTAAAGAAAGAAGACACTCCCCCCTCAAAACTGAAAAAACATTTAGAAAATTACAAAAGTGAATACGGGTGTAAGTGTCATAAATCATCACAAATCTTTATCTTTATAGAACTCCTACATGGAGCACTGCAGCGACGTTCAGGTGTTAAAATATTAAAGCACTGAAAACCTGCTAAAAGACTTCTGTACCACTACTTTTAATTCAGTGCACCTGTATTATAATAACCCAATACAATGAATATTCTAATATTCAATTTTTGTTGATGTTGTTGGAAAAGTTTAAGTCAAGTCAAATGTTTGGTCATTGTTAAAGGAGTGTTTATCATTTGTTACCTCACCTGATTACAGACACGATAGGCAGAATATTAGAAACACTTCTCAATATCCACACCATCACTAAGTACGACCTTAATGTTAAAACTTCTAATTAAATCAACGTCTTTATGACTGTGTCAACAAGAAACGAACTCTATGGACATCATTAAAGTCGACTTTATGGCAGAAAGGTTGGACTGGACATCATTAGGTTGCACAGGTGTAACTAATAAAGTGACCAAAAAGTAGATAGTAGAATAATGCTAACTCTGATTAAAGGCTTTTTAAACACTTGACTCACGCATTCAAGTTGTTACTTAATCTAACCAGACAAATATAATATACTGATCACCTGAATTACCCCTAAAAGCGAGAGTCAAATAAATTATATCACCACATTAAATAAATCTTCAGCATTCAATCACTTGGGTGCCATCTGTCGAGAACTTATTTATTTATTATTTATGTAGGACCTATAAGGATTCTCTTCTTCTGAGTAAACCTAACTGCCCACTTTGCCGTGTGTTCATGTACAAGAACTCCAAAATCTCAACTGACTTGTCTATTTTTCACTTCCGTTTTGAACGTCCTCACAGTGTTGATACAGAAATGAGATGTAAACGCACTTTCACACGGGGGGCGTGACAAGTGTGAGATGTTGTTGACCCCTGTCTGTCCCCTCTCGTTCTGCTGAGGTCCCTTAACGTTAAGGTCACAACCTAGCAGTTTTACTGGCCCTCTAAAGTCATCAGTGCATTGGGATTGGATGAAAGCCCTCTAATGGAGTCAGTAATTGGTCCAGTTTATCAGTTTATTAGGTGCTCTGGCTGTGGGAACAGCTTTGACAAATAAAGTAAAGTATACAGCGTCAGCCAAGCTCTGGCTCCTTTGCTCAAAACAGAATAAGCAAGCATACAAAAGTGTTTATGAGATATTCATATGAGCTGCTGCCTCTAAAAGTTAACCTCATGTTTTCCTGTATTTAACATAAAATTGTTACTTCTCAATTTAATTCCTAAAGATATAAAGCAGTCAGAATTTAACAGTAAAAAAAACATAGGATTCATTAATCATTTTACTTGTTAATTAATTTGTTATTTGACAACCACGTGCACGCAGCTCTCTGTCACTATTGCTAAACCTGGGGGAGAATCGGCTGCAAATGAAATCACCAACTTCAGCTGTCATCCAGATATATTGTATCCTATTTGTTGTCCTCCGCTCAGAGGAGTGACAGGCTGTCAAAGGCTCCGTCCACGACCCCCAGGAAAGAGGAAAGCTTTGGTCTTTGGTCTTTTCTCTCAGGTTCCCCATTATCTGCGTGACCCGTCCCCTTAAAACACTTCAGACGAGTGAAAGGTCCTGACTCCGCGCTGAGCTGCGGCATATATGTCAACCTTTGCTATTCAACCTGCACGCTTGCTCGCTCGCACACACACACACACGGAAACCTGCAAACACGTGTGTATGCAAAACCCAAGAGACAGAAACACACCTGATGAAGGATCTGTGTGTTGGCCAAGTGTTTAGCACACACTCGACGATTCCAGTGAGGTTTCAGCAGAGGAACCTGGTTCTGGATGAGCTGTCAACAAAGAAGAGGGAAATAACTGTATAAAAGCCCCTGCCACCCCCCCAACCCACGGACTCCTTTCTCCCACTGACCACTGTTCAAAATTGCCCCCTCACCCTTGTGACCCCCCCCCCCCCTTCCATTGGGCCCTTTCACTCTGCAACAATGGCTGCCAGGGGCCATGTTATTTGAGGCACTAAAGAGCCATCCCACCCGCCCGCCCCCAGGACAATGCAAACCCCCACTGAGAGCTTTCTTCCCCTCACCTCCCTAATGACAGGTTTCATCCTCTCTGCCCTGACCCCCAGGAGGGGCCGCGGCTCCCGACTCGGCCCACCGCCTTTCTGCCCGCTGACCTGCTCCGCCAACAGGTCCGCCTCCCTCTCACTATTACACACATATACACACTTTCACTTACATTTACTCAAGTGCTGAACTCGAGCACAGTTTTATTTGTGTATTTCCATTTTATGTTACTTTATACCTCCACATCATCACGCTCTGTGGTTACTAGATAAAGATAAACTTTACGCAAAAACATAAAATACAATACGTTGTTAAAGCAATGCTTTCTAACCTTTTTGGTTTGTAAAAAGTGTCTGGATTGGGCTCCTCATCATGTGATGTCTTTTCACTTCATCTCCTCCAAATCTGTCAGATGGTTTCATTTCAAAGCTATCCAAGATTTCATAAACGACGATAAAGACAAAAAAAAAATCTAAAAAAATTAAATAAAACTTTTGTAGCGGAACTTGATGAATTGAATTGAACTATAAATTAAGTAACATTCTAGGTTACACATATTTCAGACTTAAATTAAGGGTATGTGGTGGGGAAATTTCCTGAAAAAACTAACAAATAAAAAAAACAATCAATGTACAAACTAAAACTTATGACCCACTGTTTTAAAAAACCAAATCATTTCATGGAACTGAATCTGAACATTAGCTAACTGTTGCAGTTCTACCTTTTCTGGCGAGGTGATGTTCAAATGTCCTCTAATTTGTTGATTTTTGAATGCTTGAGCACACTGAGACATATAAATAACTGTCTTTGCAAATTACTGCTTTAGAACATATGATATATTCTGCATATTATGCCTTTAATAACTACAGGTTAGCCACGCCCAGCACACAGAACGCATACAGCTCGTAGCGTACTCACTCGTCCCTACAAAACATGTCAAGAAATTTTTTCCGCACTCTGTAGGCCTGCCATTCAAAACGGCAAGAATCAAACTGGCTTTCAGACAAGTTTGGACACACTGACCGAACTAGCCTCAAGACGTCAACTGCCATGTCCTCCATGTCTGACTGAGGACGGGGGCTTGTGTCACATGTAAGCCTCCTCTGTTTCCCCACATTGTTCGCATGCATAAAGAAGACAATTTCATTCATTAACAACTTATGGCCACAGCAAATACTTGGCTGGCAGCTGTCAGTTAAAATCACATTACCAGGATTCCTCACATGCAGTCAACAGCTTTAGCGGCTCTTCTAAATCCCTAACAGAGATATGCTGCATCACCTGTTAACTCTGAATACGACTAAAAGGTTGCTTTTCGAGGAGCTCTCATCGTGTGGCCTGATATCAGTCGTACAGTCTACAGGAGTTTGTTAAATTACATTAGAGAACATTTTCGTCAGGTTTTCACAGGATTTCACTTTAAGTTGTCGTCCAGCCTTCATATGTCTTTATCACTTTGTCACATTTCTGCATGAAGCACCACAGATTGTGGAAACCGTACGACAGATGCACCTGTTGTAGTTTCTAAAGTGACGGGTGTAACGTCACTCTGCTTTAGATTCACAAAGGAGCGCACAGCAGCCCATTCACTTCACTTCGCCTCCCCACACACACAGCTTATAGCTGTTGACAGATGAAAACCACCTCCTCTTATTTTACATGTGTTGGAAATGATTCAGTGTCTTTCAAATACCCAGAGGGTCATGAAATGTATACTCAACATATTAACTGCCATGCAAACGTTAAATTCAAGTCAAGGGAAAAAAGAGAAATTTAGGCTGGATGTTCTTCTGTGACAGCTGTGTTATTCTCTGTGGACAGCGTGTTAAAAGGAAATCTCTCAGTCGTCATTTACAAGTTGTCAGTCACAAACTACAAAAAGGTTTCTGGTCATTCATTATCTCAGCCTGAAGCAGAGTAACACCTCTCCTCACAGGGGAAATCAATCTCTCTGCCCTCATGTAATGTCTGTCTTTGTGATAATGATGTATTACTGTCAGAGTCCAGCATGTATTGGCTGGTTTAGCAATTAAGCTTGTGGAAGCTAAATTGAGTCAGTGAAGAGGACTTTCTGTAGTTGATTAATGACTGAGGGGGAGAAAGTTGTTCATTTTCATTCAGTTGAGTTCCAAACGGAGACACTTTCTTCTGTCCTGCACATTCCCGGTGTATGCAGTCCCACGACTTTGAATCACGATCCCACTTTTAATCCTGAGTAATTATTTCCTTTGTTGAATATTAGCGAACCCCTGCTCCGCCAACATGGCTCGGTCTGAACACAGCAGGCAAAGCTTGTAGATGTGAAATGTGAAATGCTGAACAAACAGATCAGGATTCCACATCGAAACAAAAAGCTGCTGTTAAAAAAAAACATCTGTCAAAGACGATAATATATATACACTTAAATAAAACCTTCACTCAAAAGAAGGGCGCCCACTTAGAAAACATCTTACAAGTGAAAAAAGACAAATTTGTAAGTGTTTCTCTATGGATTTTAAGAAAAATGGTCGGACAGAAGTTTTTACCTTTTGATTTGGAATCTTTAAAACCTGACATTTACGGCTGACACCCTAGACAGGTGAAATGAACCTTCATCCTATTTGAGATATCTTAAAAGTGGTTTGAAATGCCAAAATTATGTAACAACAATAGAAACTAACTGTATCATAGCAACGTTAGCGTAGTCTAATGTGGTTCAACCTGTTCACCGTGAATGTGCATTATTGGCACCAAAGCTTAAATGAACTTTTATTTTACATTTTATTTGCTTTGTCGAAAATAAGGAACTGTTTTGAGTTGTAGAGAGGTGGAGTGGCGGCAGCGCTGGTGCTGCTGGGCGCTGACGTGGAGAGAGGGCGAGAAAAGCAGCCGCTGTGCAGCAGTGACGTGAAGGCGACAGGGTGTGACAGGATGAGCCATCAGGCTGCAGGTCACACAAGGAGGAATGCTTCACTTTCTCACACACACACACACACACACATTTACATATATACCACAAAGATCAAATGTCAGCTCCACTTTCACATAAGGCACCCTTAACAAGTTGTAATTCATGGCTTTATTAATGGCTAATAGAGAAGTTATCAGCCACCACATCACCAGTTTTAGAAAAGTCCCTTTTGCTGGTGTTTGTCCTCTGAGGCCATAAGCACTCATATGGTTCAAGAGGGATCAGTCACAACCTGGCAACGCAAAAGACGTTCTTCTTAAAGGCTTATAACTCATCTATGGAACATTAGTTAATGATTTGTCAGCCATTAATAAAGTGTTTGGCTGATAATTTGTGACAAACGAATTTATTAATATCAATGTGTAATTACTGAGTTTCTCACAGATCAACAATAAGACAATAATAAGTGATAAACTACATAGAAAATTATAATTCTGGGCGAGGATTTACACCATCTTAAAGTTTCACAACCTGGCAACCCAAAGGCTGTTTTTGTTAATGGTTTATAATTTATAAATGCTTAATTAACATAAAAAACCCTATAAATTGAAGTTTATGACAAAGTGGTGCTGAACTGCCAACGCTTGCTGTGCAGCACTCAGGGAGGCAGGTTGTTATTGCTGAAACGTGAAACTCATCTTTCACGCAGACTCGTGCACCACAGATGTCTGATACTGCAGACACCATACCTGCATCCATTTGTACAAATACTTGAATGGACATGTACTGTGTACTGACAGTCTGGTAGGCCAAAGCAGCCACACACACACCTGTACAAACCTCGATTTCTGCCACTTTTGAAACCCTGCCTACCTGGAGCATCTGTTCTCCATTAGATGTACCTGCCGCACATAAATGCATTTCTGTTTCAACGTGTGCTCAGTTTGATAGTTTTTCTCCTCACAAAACGCCAAAACTGAGGGCACTTTGGATAACGAACACTCAGTTGGCCTCGACTTGGACATTGGAAACTTTCCTCGGGGTGTCAGCAAGTTCACTGAACCATTCTCAATCACATTTGACAATTTTGTCACTGAGCTTGAGGTTAGGCTGTTTATCAAGGTCAGAGTTTGCACATTCAGAAAAATGCTGTTTGACTAGGAACAACTTCCAAAGAGTCCATACGATATCTTTTAATGTATTAATGTGTAAACACAGAAATCTACTGCAGGTGAACGTTACATCAGAGCTCAGTTATGTAATCTGGGCAGCCAGTACGCATGAAGTAATTATACACCAGCAGGTATTGGTTTTTACTGACAAAAAGGCCCTTTAGACATGAATACTTGTTGGTCATGGAGTTTCATAAACTGCATTATAGACTGCCACATATTATACTCACATATTCGCCCAACTCTGCTTCAACTACACCACTCGCTGCTTGTCCAGAGCTCCTCCCTGGGGGGTCACTGTGGGAAGGAGGGAGGGATTTCACGCTTGACCTTCCCCTCACAGCTCTGTGAGCCTCTTCACTCCCGCCTTGATTCTCTTGACCTACTTGGTCATCCCGGAGCAAGCCACTTATAATACCTACATCTCACCCAGTAGTGCAATCTCTCTCTCTCTCTCTCATACACACACATACACATCTGTCTCTCACATCTGTTGGTTGGTTTCTCCCTCTGCAGGGCTCTTAAGCGGCAGCCTTTGACTGTGACTGATGCAAAAGTTTAGAGATAAAGGTTTAATCCCTTTGTGCCAAATATTGTTTTTGACCACTCACTGAATTCTGGGAAATGCACCGCTGTGGCTCTCCAATCCTTTTGTTTGTTTTTTAATCCAAATCTCTTGGGATCTCTCGCATGTTTTCACATGCATGGAGGGCAACAACTTTCATATCAGCTTGTATTGAGATGACTTCCTCTGGAGACACATGCGGTCCAGGCAAAAAGTATGTAATCATCTAGTGTACATTATATCTACCAACTCCCTGCTGCTGCTGCTGTTACCTCAGATATATCAGGACTGTTTGTCTGTGAGGATAACTGGGGAGGGTGTCATGATAAAAATTCGTTGCCCCTGATGATATGCCACCAAGACTCCACCGTTCAGCGCTTGTGAAAAGATCTGGGGATTCCCCTCGTTTCCCCCCTTCCTTTCTCACCCTCCCTCACCCATCTACACCCCCAGAGGAGGTGGATGGCACGTCGGCAGCACTCGGCGACATGCAGAGCTCCGTGTTTCTCCCCTCGGCGAGCACCACTTAAGGCCTCCTGTCTTACACTGCAGCCCCGCCAGTAGTTGGGAACCATTTTCTACTCAGATGAGCACGAACAAAGACGTGCATGTGTGGGAGTGAGGAAGGAGGGAGGCAGGAGCAGGAGGAGGAGGAGGAGGCCGTTGGTGTGTTTGGTAAACAGCGAGAAAGCTGCAGGGAGCGGCTACTCTGGAGGAGAGGAAGAGGGGAAGTGGAGGAAAGGGGAACACGAGAAGGGGGACAGAAGGCAATCCTACGACTGAGGTATGACTGAGTCGGAAGCCGGTAAAGAGTTGAGTCAAGGAAATTGCAGGGGTTTCGATGTCCCAATCCACAAGCAGACTGATCACAAAGGAAGGGGTCGGCACACCTGGCACTAAACAAACACATATGTATACACAGACACACAGCTGGAACCGTACACGCTGCTTAATGTGACACGCATGCATCCTCCGGCACATACAATGTAAACCATCAGATAGTAGAAAGTGCAATTAGAACAACTAGAACTCGTTCATTCTCACACACACTTGGCATTCATAAAGGCTTCACTACTGCCGTTACAAACACAGTGCAGAGAAAGTGTGCACATCCCTTAACGACACCCAGTAAGCTCTTCAGCATTACCCTGAGCCTCGCCCTATTCTGAGGATATGAGGGTTGAACCCAAAGATGACAAAGTCTTCATATCAAAGCCCACACACTCCCAGTTGACCCAGCTCTTCCCCTTGACCCTGTTATTTTATTTGAGCCCTAATAACTCTCCTAATTAAAGCCCTTCCTATTATTTTTTCCCTGCACTCCCTTGTAAAAGGCCTGGGTTTCAAAGCACTAATACAATAAACTGGAGGGGCCCATCTCTTTATTTGTATGTGTGTGAAGAGTGTGTGGGAGAAGGAGACAGGGAAAGGAGGAGGGTGGGGGGAGTCGGAAGGACAGAGGTTTTAGGTTCAGAGGGGGGTAAAAGAAACAGAGGTCAGTGGAAACAAAGGAGCATAAGACCCTGAGGTCAAGCTGCCTGGTGTCCACAGTCGCTGGGCTGGCGTTGTTGCAGGGCGAATGGCCCCGCTTGTATAATCGCCGGGGTACGTTTTGTCCACGAATATAGGATAGAATATATCACTGCGCTGCTGACACATGAACAATAGATCACGTTTTGTGGAAGTCCGAGTGGAACCTTCGCAGCTCTTTTGAGTTGGCTGGTACATCTGGAAGAGCCAAGATTAACCCTGAGATTACTGGCCCCGCGTATGGCTGACCCCTCTGACCTGAACTGCAGCTTCAACAATATCACTTATGGGTTAATATAGGACTCAAAGATACCCTATAGACGCAGCGTCAGTGAATCATCCTCTTAAATGCAAATGGAATACAATCAGTATAAAAGTGTTGATAACTGTTGGGAGATTATGAACGACTGACTGTTTTCAGTTGGACAGAAAGTGAAAGAGACTGACGACTGAAGGCCTGAATATACCCCCAAACAGACGCCACAGATATGCAGTAGCTTTGTTTATGCTACTCTCTGGAGTGCGCTTGAAGGACATGTTCTACAAATGCACAGATATACCATGTGTCTTTTTGTAGCACAGTAGCTCCACAGACAAAAAGTTGGAGACACACGATCATCCGCACAGAGACCATGTATACACTCTGGGATGGTGATATTTACGTCACTAGTTACTCTGTGAGGCTAGAGGCCAGCACGCGACTGCACTCCCAACAAAAATGCTAACGTGCTGATGGGGAACTACAGTGTTTTGACCTTTCTTGTAACATAAAGTAGGAATTTACTGTAGGTAAATATCAACAATGCCTTGTGTCCACAGCCCCTGGAAGCTGCACTTGTGCCCAGCTGATGCTTTGAGCAAGGTGCTAAAGTCATCATACTAACAAGCCCACTGCGGCAAAGCTAACACTCTGATGCTTAGCAGGTATTAAGTTTGGCATGTTCACTGCTTGAGTTCAGTGTGTTTGTGGTGGACTGGCAAACACTGCAACCCCGACATGCTACTGGCATCTCTACAAACTGAGAAATAATAACAAACACAAGCATTTATGGATGTCCCAGCAGGTGCAAAGCGACGCCATTGCCTGCAGGAGAAAAGCTGGTGCAAATCAATTCTTTTTTCCTTTTTTTTATGATATTTGAAGCTCAGCCATAAATGTGCTCAATTTCTGTTAACTCCCCCTTTGGTTTTATGATGATAAACATGTCGGAGTGGAGGTTTATGAGTGTGACTGGGTCTTTCTGCAGCGCCTATAAAAGCAGCTATGTGAATATCATATGCCTCGTGTGTCTGCTGCATGTTCCTTTGCTGGCTGTCATTCAAATAACAAAATATTCTTAAGGCTGATGTTTGAATAACTTACAGCCTCTCAACTAAAAACACCCGCACTGAGTAATACCCAAGGGGAGAAGCAATAACATAAAATGGAAATATGATAATAGCTTCAGGCTGTGTGTGATATAAACATTATCATATAGGCTATTGAGAACTCCTGGGGGGTTAAGTGAATGTAATCCTCTTTGAGACAAAATGCTAAAGAAGGAGCGAAAAGGAAGGTAGAGAAAGTCATATGTCAAGGTTCAGCCATGAGCAACTGGGAGCCCTGGAGAGCCTGGTGGAAGATTTGGGGTAATCATTATGCCAAGAGAGGGAACACGGAGCACGTTCAGAAGAGCTACACACAAGGGGTGCTTTTTAAAGTGTTGAATGAAAGTCAATAACAGGTCAAAAGAAGTTTATGAGGAGAAAGGGGCTTAGGGCAAAGGGTAAGCAGCCAAAATGTGAAAACTGGGTCGTGGCTTGCACAGAAAATGATGTGATTGACAGCGAGTAGAGATGGAGGAGGTGCAATAGGAATGAGGCACAGGTTCAAAGCTGGCGAGCCAGAGTGGGAAGATCACAGAGGTTGGGGGGGGGAGGTTGAGAGGGAGTTGAGAGAGGGTATGGAGGGAACCCAGAAAGAAAGAGCCTTATCTGTGACCCATCTGTCTTGACACGCACACTCCTCTGGTTAGTGCCCTGGAGGGGAGGGGAAGGGAGCTGCATGTGTGTCAGTAACTGAGTGTGCAGGGCTTAGGGCTAAGGCCTTGGCCTGTGCACTCTGGCCCGAAAACCAGCCTAACCAGCCCCATGCTTTAACAGCCCCAGGAAAAACTCCCATGACTTACCGCTGTGATCATGTGATTGACTGAGCCGAGCAGGGAGAACAAAAAACACATTAACAAAAAGGCTGTCAAACATCAGGGAAGACACAGCTGTTACTTTCCTTGACAATCCACTTTTTCATCTTTGCTGTCAGCTGATTGTGTCACAAACTTTTTCAGTGATGTTTCTTTTCTGTCTGGTCATTGGAGGGTGTTGGTGGGGGGGTGGGGCACCCCAAAAACACACAGGATCATGACTGTTGAGATGTCATTTTCTTACTGATCTGAAAACATACAAGTAAGAGGTGACATTCCAACACGTGCCCGCTTTGTTTTGTTTTGTTTCGGGTTTTGTTTTGGTTTGTCATGACCTAACTCCTAATTTTTCTTCATTAGGGGCAAGAAAGGTGAAATCACTGATCTGTTTTGAGGACACCTGAAGCTCATGAAAGTCATTTTCAGATCAACTAATTCAGCAGCTGTCAGAAATCACACATCGCAGGGCTGCAAATTGGTGATTCCCAGTCTCGTGCCAGTAAAATAATCTGTGGTCCTTCAGTTAAAAAGTTTCACTTAACTTATTTCTACAGAGTGAAATTAACCTCCTGAATCTCTGTAGTTTACAGACCAATGAGTTTAAATAAATAAATATACTCTAAAATAAACTGTGGCCATGTTTAGATACATAAAAAATTGGTGTGGAGGCGTAACCGTGATCTTGTTTTTTGATTGCACAAAACAATCACGACATGTTCAACCTGATTTCCTGCTACAAAAAGCTGAAAAAAATAAATGAGTAAATAAAACAGCATTACTAAGATTCACACTCGACTTGTGATTTGGAGTGCGTGAGGTCCTCACTGTCCACAGCAAATATCAATCAGTCCAAGTTGCTATGCATCAAATCCAACCTCCTAAGATGTTTGACTTTACTTGCACGTACAGCACACCTGGGAGATTTACCATAATGAATACCTGATGTGGTGAAGCAGTTAATTCCGCCTATAAAATAACTCCCTTCCTTCTTCCTGTGGGCCCCGGCTGTTGTTTATCAAACGAGGTAACGTCCTGTCATGTGACCCCCCCCCCCAGCAACCCACCTGTGTGGACTTTTCTCTTAATCCCCCTCCAACCCCCTCTGCCATCCCCCTTCCCTTTTCTTTTTTTGCTGTGCACTCTGAATACTTAGACTACAGAGTGTAACTAATTCTCCCACACAAGGATATTGTCTTCTCCCTATCTCTGCTTTTGTCCTTCCCTTTCAAGCTCACTATTCACTGATTTCATTAGCCGGTGGTGCTGTATGAGAGGGAGTTAGTGGTAGTGGTGGTGGTGGGGGGGTCCAATTAAAAGGCCTTAATGGCCTATTACCATCACCTTAAGTTCAACTCTGTTTTTTTACAACATGAAACCAGCTAAAGATTTACCACTGGCGCAGCATGGGAGCTTTTAAAACCGATTCTGTTATTAATAAACTGTAATTAGGACAGATGATCTTCAACTGCTTTCTGCAGTGGTTTTGTTTTAATAAATTAATAAATAAAGATTCTAATATTGCTGGGACAAAACTGTGCTACTTTTTACAGTTTCCATTCTATTGTGCATCAAAGACAATAAAAGTAATGACTGTTGTTCTAGCAGGGGGATAAATTAAATGTGTTTAACAGGCTGTGCGCCCCACACACATGCTGCACAGATCCTGCAGCTGACCGGGGAGGGGGGGCAGAGGATGACCAACCCTTTCTCAGACACCCATTTGTCGTACCCAGCCCACCTCCTCCTCCCCCCTCCCGATGGATGACCCTGCAACCAGCAGGGTTCAGCTGCGCAGAAGGAGCCCCCTGCACCCCAGCCCTGAGTCCGGAGCCGTAGCGTAAATCAGCGGCTGTTCATCGCGGGAACCCTGTCCTGCCCGGGGTCTCAGCCCAGCATGGCACCATCTGTCCCAGGCCTCTGACGCAGGAGCAGCGCTGCCAAGGTGGGTTCCCACTGACCTGCTGCACCCTTCAGGCCATATGGGCCAGACCTGGGACTGGAGACAGATCCATCACACTGGATGGAGTCTGGACATGATAGAAGAGACCGAGTGTACTTCTACTGCAAAGTCACTGAGCTGATGCAGTGGACAAATTAAAGCGACAAATCAAAGGAATTTCTTAAATAAAACTATTACACTGACAGCACAAATACACCAACAGCAGTTGGATCATCACCTTTCTGACAGACTGTCTACAAAAACTGATGAATTATTATGCCCAGTCTCATGTGGGGATGACACTGAATGGTCTTTCATTAGGCCTCAGTGATGGAAAGTATGTACGTTAACTCAAGTACGGTGTTATTTTAAAGTACATGCACTTTATGGGAGTATCCCCCGGGTCATGTCCGGGGTTCGAGTTCCTTTTCTGTAATAGTTTATGTGATACTTATGACAAGATTATCAAATTGTTCTTGTTTGGCCCTCAGCTGTCTGTTTAGATGAGTTGTTAGCAGGATCACTAAAGAGTGATTCTAAACTTCTTAGACGGCTTCACTTTAACAACAGTTCAAATTTCAAAAGATTTCACTAAAAATCCAAAACGTTACTCTAAATGCAGGACAAGACGGCAGGACTTTATTGCTTAATTCATTTCTCTCCCATTAATCACGTCACAGCCACTCAGATTCATCATCTCCACCAGATTAACTTCCTAAGTGCACATCAACAACAGCAAAATGAAGTACAATTGATAATTTGATATACAACAGTAAAATATTTTTCTGTAGGGGGGAGTACTTTTACTTACAATAATTAAAAGTACATTTTAGCAAAGACGTTTACTTAAGCTGGCTTTCTAATGCAGGATGTTTGCCAGTGATGGAGTATTTCTAAACTGTTGTATGGGTACTTCTACTTAAGGATCTGAGAACTTCTTCCAACACTGGTTAACCTAATAGGCTACACTCAACATTTTAAGCCAGCGCTTTGTACACATAACATTTCAGTATGGAAAAACAGCTCTTAGTGTAATAATGTGCATCAGCTTTACCAAGTGGTTTAATTTGAGTTAATTACAGCTATACGTTGGTCTCAAACTCTTGTTTTTATTGACAGAAATAAATTACTTTGTTGACATCTATTTAAGTGAGCAAAATGACTGATCTTAGAATATACTAGAAAAAAAGAAAAAGATGGCCAATTAGAGCGTTAGCATTTCCACCTCTGGCCAAAACAAGTCACAATCTATTTAGCTGACCTGGCCGACCCTGTTATTTAGCTGTTTAACTGCCACAGACTAAATAGGTGATGTACTACTCACACATGTAAAACAGCCCAACCCTTTAAGTGCAAGACAAGTCTCTGCACTCCACCTCATCAGCCTTGACAATTTGACATCTTTTCCCTCTCAATCATGGCAGCACCTGGATCTGCGACCTGTAAATCTTGTCAGCAGAGACAGTCTGCGGATCCCCGGGCAGCACAGTCCAGCTTATTGCCTTCTCCAGCAGCCCCAGCCTCGCTTCTTGCCCCCTTAGGCCTGGCTCTAATGGGCGAGCAGGGGTCATAAAGTGGTTGTGTTACTGTTTTGCTTTTTCCAGACCAGCGACACCAGTTGTTCACCCTCCTCACCGAGGGCTTTTGTGAGGCCTGACAGGCTGTCAGTTCCAGGCGGAGGATGATTGTAGAAGACAACACGCATTACCTTGAGGTGACACCACATTCCACCGAGGGCCTGTCTTTATGAGCTAACAATAACTTTGGATAGCTTTGCAGCAAACTACCGAAAGTCTGCTGTGGCTCTGCAGTGTGCATGTGGTGTCATCTCATCTTAATCTGGACACATCCCTTAAAAACATGCGGAGCAAATTAATCTCAAAGATGAATGACAATCACGGTTGTTTGTTAAGATTCCCACACGTGATATTTATCGCTCTCACAGGCCTGAGGAGTGATTTTTGGGAAATCATCAAGGTTGAGGGTAGGACAAGAAGACCTCCACAAGTGACACATACAACCCCAAGACAAAAATAGACGCCCACCCACATACACATACATGTACACACAGACACAGTAAAGAGTGGGTCATTCTGAGAACAAGTGCAGACCACAAGTGCAAACTACTAAGCATTTTGCACATTTGCCCTCTGGTTTGTGCAGCCAATCACTGAAAAGGTGAATTAGTAATCATCTAATAAATATAACTGAGCAGTCGTTTACAGAATCACAGGATGATCATATCAGACTTCTGTCACCATTGATTAGACACTACTTTTCTGTTTTGTTTTGGGTTTTTTTGTGTCCTTCGTATTAACTAAGACATTTAATATGAGATCTACGTTTAGATTTTTAAGTTCATTAAAGATAATATATTGGTAGATCAGTTTCCAACAAATCAGTCCTGGGATTACTTGTACTACTTATTTGTGTTTTTAGACAAACTGCATGTACAATCATGAAGAAAAAATTTAAACTGACTAAAAATTTTGTTTGATTTACAAGAGAATAATAAAGACATCTTGTATTCATCAGCTCACTCCCTCAATTCAACTTGTCATATAAATCAAGCACATACTGCCCTCATGTGTCCAGACAGTGGTACTGACACCATCCTGTTCAGCACACAGATTTCATGTTTCAAATACATAAGCAAGCCTGTCAAACATCACTACAATAGTTTTTGATGTAGATTAGCATAACTGAAAATGTGAACTTTTCTATACCAGCATAATGATGTGAAAGGACTTTTTTGGCCCAACAGAAGTGAGTTGATGAAAATTACATTTAACACATTCTACCAACAGGTCGACAGGTCTGAAGGAGGCATTCAGTGCTATGTGAACCTATACTTTACATAAGAACTAGACCCCCGCACACGCCTTTAAGAACCTGAACTGACATTTATTAATGCTTTTTGTTTTAGCCAAACACAGTTCACAGATTCATGTGTCTTGCTGGTGTAGAACACTACATGTATTACTCCTGCCACTCACAAATATTTGGTTGCCAGCTATCTTAAACATTTCTTGTCCTGCCTGGTTGCAGAAATACAGTCATGAAGATCCACTCTTTGGCAAATGCCATTGCTGTTCATGTAATGGGAGCTAATAAAATTAGTAATTACTTCTAAAAACAATGACACTGAGACCCATTAGCAGAAGCATAGATATGGAAATCCCTCACTTTAGCTCACACAATCAATGAATTTCTTCTGTATTGTGTATATTGAACAGCAGTGAAGCACCAGTGCAAAATATGCCATGCTGATTTAATGGTTACAATGTCTCATTTAATTTTGATCAGAAAACAATAGAAGCTAATTTTCGTGTTGAATCCACGACTCCCACAAAACAGAGAACGCATACACAAAGTTACACCACTTTTCACATGCATTCTTCACAGTTCAGTCCAACAGCTTCATAATCCAACACCTTGCTCTCGCCCAGCCTTAAGTTTCTCCTCCATTGTGTGATCTCCCTTTGAGCCTCCCATGCAAGGTGGACTCTTAGCCAGGTTGGGGCTGCTCTCCCACTGCGCAGGAGTCTTGGCCTGGATAGCCAGTGCATGAACGCAGCTACTCAACTCCTCCTTCAAAGCCTCATTAACCAGACGATGGCGCTTTATCAAAGGCAGACCCTCAAACATAGAGCTGACAACCAGGACACGGAAATGGGATTCAGAACCAGGTGGCACAGCATGCATGTGGCTTTCATTGTGGACCTCTAAGTGGTCCGGTTTAAGTGTGTCGGTCAGTTTAGTTCTGATAGCCATCGCAACGGGCCTACTTGGGTCCGGCTCCATGTGAGGTTGAAAGTGGCCCAGAGGGCGGCTTAAGGCAAGACGGGAGGAGATGGGCCGAGCACTGCGAAGGACACTGGGTAGCATCAGAGGTTGTGGCAGGAGACCACCTAGGAAACCAGACAGGTAGAAATAGACGTAACAACAACAACGATCTGAGGACCAGCTTGTCTTCCAGATGAGAGAAGAATGGATTATTCTATCCCTCCCTCTTTCAACTGGCAGTTTATCAATTCAAAATTACACAACAGCATTTAGCTCTCATGACAGAATGTCACATGGCTGGGACGCTGATTGCAGACTGAGTTTTAAGCACCACAGCTGTCTCATGTTCCTTACATCAGTCAGTCAATTCGTAAGTGATATACAGTGATGTATGCAGTCAAGAGTTTATACTGGTCGAGTTTATAATGGAGACATGAAAGCAAATAGAAATGATGCCATGATCTAAAAAGAGAAATGTTTTAGTGCTCAGGTATGCCTAACATTAGCCTGCTGGCCAGTGTTAAAAAAAACAGCTCCCTATTCAAGCATATGTTGCATTTTTAAGTCATATTTTTGTGAGAGCGTGACCTAAAATTGGCCAGGTTAGAGCACTGCCAGTAAAAGCGATAGACAAAGTAAGATCCTTTGTTATCCAATCAAATGAATACCAATGAATACTATCAGAAATGGCTGAATATAATTCTCTATCACAGTTGCATGCAAGTTGGTGACACGACTTCGAATGGTCGTGATGACTATAACTTAACAGCTTTACTGGAAGCGAGTGTTGGTAAGTAAACAGTGAAGCTAACCTTCAGCTAATTCTCTAAATGTTTGCTAGCATTAACTGTTGGGTTTAATAATAAAAGTCACCCAATGTGTGACAAAAGTGATACTCTGTGTTAGTGTATCCACACCGAATAGCTAAGACAATACATTCGTCTGTGTTTAAAAATACAGATAAACGACAAGAAATGAAGCTAACGCGTAAAATGAACTACTCACCTTGCAAATAAAGTCGGCAGCGGCGGCCTTGTTAGTGACCAGAGGAGGACCGCCTTACGCTGCATCCGATTGGTTTGTTGGATGTTTTTACTCCAACCTTGACCAATCTCACAGAGGAAGATAACGACTACTAGCCAATCAGAAGCAGAGAGGGGCGGCTCATGACACCCCCCCCCATCCAAACCCACCGGAAGTGCGTGTCCAGAGGCTTTGTAGCGTAGCTTTTTTTATGGACCGGTAGTGTTTTAACTGTTTCGAATATGTCTGTTATTAAAAGTCAAGCAGTACTTATTGACACAAATAAATATAATAATAATAATATAATAAAAAAAAATGACTTTTGATATTTTTTTTCATTTTCATTTGCCCTTCTTGGCTCTTTGCTGACACCATTTCTTGTAGTTTTAAAACAAAAGCGCATGGACCATTAAACACAAGTTCTCTGATGAACTGTTAAGTCTTCACTGACAAATGCAGTTTCGTCAGATATGAAAAATACTGTTCATGTGCTGTGCCCAAATGTTAATAAATTCACATGCATACTTTGTGACAAAAATGAATAAAACAAATAAAGAATAAAATCCTACAAAACACATTTTAGAAGAGGCAAACATTTCTGTAAGTGTGGAAGAAGCAGCACTTGATGACCAACCCGCACTTGATGGAATGCGGGTTGATCATCGAGGCGCGGATGGGATGAATCAATCAATAAACGACACTGCTAGCATAACATGGAAAAAAGTTTTTGACTGGGCTCTCACCTAAAGCAGAAGATGAAGCATCCAGCCAAATGTGCTTCCAAACGAAACGAAGTTCCCACACCTTGTCTTGGGCTTCACCTGTGCAACGGTGGGTAATGAGGAGAGACCGCAGTGTGTCGTCTGTCTTAGCGTGCTAGCTTGTGACAGCTCGAAGCCGAACAAGCTAAGACGCCACTTAAGAGACAAAACATCCAGAGCACAAAGACAAGCCAGTTGAGTTTTTCAGACAAAAACTCGTAAACTGCCGTGCTCAACAGTCTCTCTTTACTAAAGCCGGCAAATGCTCAACTCGCCTCATATAAAGTTGCCTGCCGAGGGGCACAGTGCAAAAACTCGCGGGGGAATTAGTACTTCCTGTGCTGTGGACATGGTTTTAACTATGCTTGATGACACTGCAGTCGTGTTTTAAAACCCATTTAGAGGCAGGTTTTGAAAAATACATTGATAGCAATGTTGAATATTTTAAAAAGAAACCTGTTACACTGAAAATAATTACACCGTTAAGGTGCTTGAAAACAGTTACACTTAAAATAATTATATAATTTATTGCAACCTGCAGTTTATGGCAGTTTGCTATTATGTGTTCAAAACAAAAGGTTGAGATTTGTATGAATTACAATGTGTGAAATAAACTGCAGTATATGTGTGTGTGTGTGTCTTGTTTTTTTCTTTTTCTTAGCAGTACACCAGGGGGGTACTGCTCTAGGTGGTACAATCAATCTTGGAGATTAGTGACTTTAGCTTCAATCCCCTGTTCAAATGCCGTGATAAAAGATCCATACTGTAGAGGGTCGTCATCAAATATTGGTATTGGTCTTGGTGGAAGAGATGCTGCGTGCTGCTGTTGAACTAACTGAGCAGTGATTTCTGTCTGTTGCTGTATAATGTTGGCAGTGTTCTGAACTCCATTTCATTTGTGGTCATTTGAAGTGGTACGAACATTGCTTGTCCTGTGGTCTTGTTGTGAATTAAAGACAGTTGTATTGCCTCCCACTGACCTTTGAAAGGACAGCATTTGTTGTACTGAAGTGACATTTTCTGTTAGTTGTGCTTGTGCATATTTCCTTTCCTTAGGACGTGCACCAAGTAGGTTTGGGGATGGTTGTTGTGGTGGTGGCTCTGACTGAACCTTGTAATTTTTCCATTTTTGATTTCATAGTCTTATTGTAATATGGGCAGTCGTGGATCAGCGGTTAGGGTGTCGGACCTGTAACCGGTGGATCGCTGGTTCGATTCCCCGTACCGGTGTCCATGGCTGAGGTACCCTTGAGCAAGGTACCTAACCCCCACTGCTCCCCGGGCGCTGCATGCGGTCGCCCACTGCCCCGGGTTTGCTGTGTGTGTGTGCACGTCACTTGGGTGGGTTAAATGCAGAGCACGAATTTCGTTGGAGTGAGTTTCCTCAAATGACAAAATATGTCACTTTCATCTTTCTTTCAATATGAGTTCACGCTATCAGATGGTACAGAGCCACTTCCCACTACACTGCCTTCCAGTATGGCTATTTTAGCTGTAGCAGCAGCAAATTTATTATTTATTGAATTGAATCTATTAAAAATTAAATTAAATTATTAAAAATTTTAATATTTAAATATTAAATATTGAATTTATACTTATTTCATACACCTGCTGTTGGGTGGTTATAAATTAAACTGAAACAGAAATATACTACACCCTTGTGGTCAAATAAGGTATTTGCACAAAACATAAATGAAGAATGGTTCCTACAATAATGATTGAATACTTAAAATGTCTTTATGGTGTGGGAAGAAACCGGAGCACCCGGAGTAAACCCGCAGTCATTTCATTTCAAGTTCAGGTTCAGATTATGCAAACATATTTGCACTTCATTCTGAGATCCTGTCAAACAAGGCTTGAATCCTTCCATGTGCGTTGCAATAATCAGCAGCGATTCTTCATCTGGCCTAGGAAAAATCCGTATTATTGTTCGTAGGATCCACTCATAAACAGCTGCAGCATACCTGGAGATTGTGTTACAAACTGTATCAACCCAAAGAGTCAGAACAAAACACATCCTTCGTCCTCGCCGCAGCCCACAGGCCTCGGACATGATATGTTGAATGTCCTCTCTGGCTGTGAAATATACACTTGAAATTCGTGCTCGGGCTGAGTACAAAGTACCTCGAACTTTTACTGAGACCCTGGAAAAAACAGCACGAATTCCTTCATTGTGAACTGAAAAACACAGGTGAAGTCCTTGTTTTGACTGTGGATACAACAGCAGCAATTCTGCCACTGGTCCTTCAAATGGCACCTCCAATTCTAGTTCGGACTGTGGAAAAAACAGCTTCAATCTGTTTTCTTGTTCTGGAAAAAACAGCCTCATTTGTTTCTCTGGCTGTTTAAATACTAGTCGCAAAGCTTCCATTGATCCTGGATGAAACAGCAGCAGTCTTTCCTGTGGTTCTGGAAAAGGAAACAGCAACTCTCGCTCGATTCCTGGAAAGTATATTGGTTGCGGGTTTAATATTGGAAAAACCAGTGGCAATTCTTCCTTTTTGCTTAAAAGAACTGCTGTAATTCTTACTCTTTTCCTGGAAATAAAGTAATGAAGCAAGGAGAGAACAAGGAAAAGAACAACAAAGATTAAAATCAAATGACCTAAGATTAATGCTGAAATTTTTGATCGAGCCTGGGAGTAAACAGCTGAAATATTTCTTGAAATCCAGGACCAAAATTTCACAATTATTTCTCGGGCCATGGTGAAAACTGGTGAAATTGTTGCTCGAGTCTGGGTGAAAACAGGTGTAATTTTTTTCATACACCAAAACCAAAAACGGCGAATTTTTATGCGGGTCACAGTGAGTAACACTGAAAACGCATCTTCGGTCCGTCTTTCTAAAAACGAGTTCCGCAAATCCCCAATACTTTCTTGGGTCCTGGTAGACAACGATGAAACTGTTTCTTGAGCCTGGGTGAAAACAGATTCAGTTTCCCCTGCTGTCCATGACAGGAAACCCACAATTCTTTCACGGAGCGTGGAGACAATACTTGGAACTTCCTCTGGGGCCAAAAGAGGTGCAGATTCTTCTCTAAATCTTTCTGGGGCACCATTAAAAAAATCTATCATATTTGCTCGAACTGTGGAAAAAAATATGAAGGCAATTTCTCTAAGCCTGGTGATAATGGCCAGAATTTCTGCAACAATGTCTGAATCAAGAGCTACAGTTTGGGAAATGGAAGGATCTGTTGCACTTCCTGTGTCAGACTGTGGTGTCTTTGGGTCGTTTCCAGAGGTTCTCTCAATCTCTGGACGAGAAACGCCCGGACTCAGATAAACAGACATGTAGAGAACAAGCGGGGAACGCTTCAGCCACATGCCGCCAGAATTACAGCGGTGGATCACAGAACCAATGCATAGAGAGGTCCTGTGCAGTTCTTGTTTCTTTTGCTTTGTTTTATCAAACAGACAGTTCAAGCCTCTGCTGTGGCTGCCATGACTCTGATGTAGCATCATCAGATTACTGAAGCTTCTGTTCTTGAAGACTGTCTGGGCTGGTGGGGGTACGTTTAGAGGTGAATCATAGGGTAAGGGCTCTGCTGGGTTAGTCTTGGGTGAACTGGGCTGGTTAAGTCCCAGTCCAGACCTGATGAGGCGACCGGCAGCTGAAGTGACCCAAGGGGCCACAACTAAACCCAAAGCAAAGAAGGGCATGTTGGCAGATGGTTGGAGTTGAAGGGAGAAGATAATATTTTATCTACTATAGCCAACTATGGCGTTGTTTTCAAGTTCGCTGTGCACGAAGGCTGGGGATCAAATGATCGATTCCGCTGAGTTGATCGAAGTGTATCCGGTGTACACGGTAACTCGTACTGAACTACATGTGACCGTCGACCGTCTTATATAATCTTAGATCAAAGGACGTGGGGAAATCAAAGGATGTCGTGTGCGTCAAACATCAAAGCCACAGCCGAATGAAGAAAATTACGTCACCACGACATCGCGCTTTCCCAGATTATTTTACGTTACGTTAATGGCGGGAAATTTTGCGTTCGAGGTTCTCTCTCAAGGACTACCTTACATTAGATAGTCCAATTCATGCACGCTGGTGCCTGCATGTGACAAAATATCTGACGTCGGTTAGGAAGACATGTTGGCCTATGCAGCGTTATATTCGGAATCTACCACTCGTATCACTGTATAGGCGATGCCCGTACATTTGAAACTTCCTCATTCATGGAGTCGGATCCGAAATGAACCCTCGCCAAGTGCCAGATGCTGGTAGGCTACTTCCCGTTTGGAGAGATAAACGTTTGTACCGAACGACGTAAGAAAAAAAATCCCAACCGCGTTTTGGCATCACTGATAGACGCGCCGTTTCTTGCTGCTTTCTGTGTGGGAGTTTTCCAGCAGAGGAGCAGGAACTTCATGGTGCTTTCAGGTGTACCTCCTAAACTCTGCTTTGTCCGGCAAATCGCGACCATTGACAGTCACTGGGGACCTCACGGTTCATTTAAATGCACCTCGTAAACTCCGAAATCAAATGGCCACAAGACTTGTTTAAAATAGGAAAGTTTCTATTTTCTTCTTGTTTTCCTACAATATCACAAACTACAACATTCGGGAATGGATGCAACACAGCAACTGTAACTCACAGTGTATTTATAGTGGTGATTTGAAATTCTGACATAAAGTACTCTGACATGTCTAGCAAATGGCATTTTTTTTTTACAACCTGTCCAACTATATCACAAAACTCATTAATTTATGTTAAATGGAAGGAGTTCCGTTGTTACAACCTGCCGCACTACTGTGGTAATTTGTAACAATAAGAGCGAAGAATTCAAAAAGTGGTCAGACATCTCATGATGTTTAATCACACGATAAGACTCCCAATAGATGGCACTTCAGAATGGAGCACAACCAACTGTAAAAGTAATGTTGTGATCTTTTGCAAAGATCACAACTACCTGCATGTGCTTACTTAAAGCCATGTGTATCATCAATCAGGGATGTAAATAATGGATGGAAAAATCCACTTTCTTCTTTATTTATTTTCTTTTCTTTTTTTTTTTCAACCAGGAAAGAAATGTATATTGGGTAAGACTTATGTATCTAAAAGTGCTGCAGCAAAACAATCTGAAGTCATGCCAGATGTAGGGGAGACAAAGGAAGGGATGGTTGTAATAGTACCAGTTTCACTTAGAAGGGGTGACTTAATAATCATGTGATGTATGACCACTTCCTTCCCGAAATGTAAATACAGGAAATACAAATACAAATGAAATACAGGTTAAAACAAAAAAGTAATTCTTTTCAGGTAAGATGAGAATTTGACTCGTGCAGATACTGTTTAAGATAACAGTATGCAAGTTGTGTTACATTATCTGCTACTTTCAAACCATTGTGGTACTGTCACTAACCAAACAATCACTGACAGGGTGGGGATGATTGTAACGCGTTCTTTAAAAGTGTTACAGTCAGCCCCGCAATAACAACTAAACACATTTTTGCTATCCTACTCCTGTTTTCAGCATGCCAACATAGCTGCTAAGGAAAACTGATAGAGGTCAGATGAGGTGAGGCAGGGAAAGACGGTAAGGTCCTCAGGTTTGGATGCTTCAGAAGAAGAAGATTTTTGCATTGTATGCATGGAGCTCTTTGGAAATTCCAAACCAAAAGAAACATGGATCGGGTGTTTATATTGCAAATTTTGGGCCAATGAAGACTTCACCCTTGGTGTACCAACATACATCAGCCACCACTGCAACTCTGATTGAATGGATAACACACACACACACACTCAAGCACCCCTGTTTTGTTCACTGCAAAGCTTTCTTTTCCAAAGTTCTCACGAAGGAGTCTTAGCATCATACATCACATGATTATTAAGTCACCCCTTCCAAGTGAAACTGGTACTATTACAACCATCCCTTCCTTTGGGATGGAAAGCCCCGGAGTACCCGGAGAAAACCCACATAGACACAGGGAGAACATAGAAGGGCCCACATACACATACATGTACACACACAGACACAGTAAAGAGTGGGTCATTCTGAGAACAAGTGCAGACCACAAGTGCAAAATGCTCAGTAGTTTGCACATTTGCCCTCTGGTTTGTCGGCCAATCACTGAAAAGGTGAATTAGTAATCATCTAATAAATATAACTGAGCAGTGATTTACAGAATCACAGGATGATCATATCAGACTTCTGTCACCATTGATTAGACACTACTTTTCTGTTTTGTTTTGGTTTTTTTTGTGCCCTTCGTATTAACTAAGACATTTAATATGAGATCTACGTTTAGATTTTTAAGTTCATTAAAGATAATATATTGGTAGATCAGTTTCCAACAAATCAGTCCTGGGATTACTTGTACTACTTATTTGTGTTTTTAGACAAACTGCATGTACAATCATGAAGAAAAAATTTAAACTGACTAAAAATTTTGTTTGATTTACAAGAGAATAATAAAGACATCTTGTATTCATCAGCTCACTCCCTCAATTCAACTTGTCATATAAATCAAGCACATACTGCCCTCATGTGTCCAGACAGTGGTACTGACACCATCCTGTTCAGCACACAGATTTCATGTTTCAAATACATAAGCAAGCCTGTCAAACATCACTACAATAGTTTTTGATGTAGATTAGCATAACTGAAAATGTGAACTTTTCTATACCAGCATAATGATGTGAAAGGACTTTTTTTTGGCCCAACAGAAGTGAGTTGATGAAAATTACATTTAACACATTTTACCAACAGGTCGACAGGTCTGAAGGAGGGATTCAGTGCTATGTGAACCTATATTTTACATAAGAACTAGACCCCCGCACACGCCTTTAAGAACCTGAACTGATATTTATGAATGTTTTTTGTTTTAGCCAAACACAGTTCACAGATTCATGTGTCTTGCTGGTGAAGAACACTACATGTATTACTCCTGCCACTCACAAATATTTGGTTGCCAGCTATCTTAAACATTTCTTGTCAGAATCAGAATCAGAATCAGCTTTATTTGTAGCTTATATGTAGTGGAAACAGTGGAATGATGTAGCGCAAACAGTGTGATGGTTCACACAATGGCAGGTGGTTTACGGGGAGATCAGGGAGACAGCCTGGGGGAAGAAACTGTTTTTGTGTCTGGTAGTCTTGGCATACAGAGCTCTGTAACAGGAAGCAGAAGCAGATCAAACAGTTTGTGTGCAGGGTGTGAGGGGTCTGCAGTGATGCTTCCTGCCCGTTTTTTGACCCTGGACTGGTATAAGTCCTGGATGGAGGGAAGGTCGGCCCCGATGATTTTTTCTGCAGACCTGATTGTCCGTTGCAGTCTGTTTCTGTCCTGTTTGGTGGCCGATCCAAACCAGACAGTGATGGAAGTGCAGAGAACAGACTGGACGATGGAGGTGTAAAAGATGGTCAGCAGCTCCTGAGGCAGGTTGAACTTCTTCAGCTGTCGCAGAAAGTACAACCTCTGCTGGGCCTTTTTCCTGATTAGGTCTACGTGGGACTTCCACTTGAGATCCCGGGCGATTGTAGTTTCCAGGAACTTAAAGGAGTCCACAGTAGACACTGTGTTGTTGAGAATGGTAAGGGGAGGTAAGGTGGGTGGATTCTTCCTAAAGTCCACTGTCATCTCCACAGTCTTGAGCGGGTTAAGCTCCAGGTTGTTCCGACCACACCAGAGGACCAGCTGGTCTACTTCACATCTGTAGGCAGCCTCATCACCGTCCTTGATGAGGCCAACGACTGTTGTGTCGTCCGCAAACTTAAGTAGTTTAACGGACGGGTCCCCTGAGGGGCAGTCGTTAGTGTATAGGGAGAAGAGCAGCAGGGAAAGAACACACCCCTGGGGGGCGCCGGTACTGATGGTTCTGGTGCTGGAGGTGATGCTCCCCAGCCTCACCTGCTGCCTCCTGTCAGTGAGGAAGTTGTAGATCCACTGAGAGGTGGAGGTCGGCACTGTGAGTACTTCTGGCGGAGGATTTCTGGGATGATGGTGTTGAATGCAGAGCTGAAGTCCACAAACAGGATCCTGGCATATGTCCCTGGGGTGTCAAGGTGATGGAGGATGAAGTGCAGTCCCATGTTGACTGCGTCATCCACCGACCGGTTTGCCCGGTAGGCAAACTGCAGGGGGTCAAGCCGGGGGCCTGTGATGAACTTCAGGTGGTTCAGCACCAGCCTCTCAAAGGATTTCATAACCACAGACATCAGGGCGACGGGTCTGTAGTCATTCAACCCCGTGATGGTGGGTTTTTTGGGGACTGGGATGATGGTGGAACGTTTGAAGCAGGAGGGTACTTCACACAGCTCCAGAGATCTCTTGAAGATCTGGGTGAAGATGGGTGCCAGCTGGTCAGCGCAGATTTTCAGTCCTGCCTGGTTGCAGAAATACAGTCATGAAGATCCACTCTTTGGCAAATGCCATTGCTGTTCATGTAATGGGAGCTAATAAAATTAGTAATTACTTCTAAAAACAATGACACTGAGACCCATTAGCAGAAGCATAGATATGGAAATCCCTCACTTTAGCTCACACAATCAATGAATTTCTTCTGTATTGTGTATATTGAACAGCAGTGAAGCACCAGTGCAAAATATGCCATGCTGATTTAATGGTTACAATGTCTCATTTAATTTTGATCAGAAAACAATAGAAGCTAATTTTCGTGTTGAATCCACGACTCCCACAAAACAGAGAAAGCATACATAAAGTTACACCACTTTTCACATGCATTCTTCACAGTTCAGTCCAACAGCTTCATAATCCAACACTTTGCTCTCGCCCAGCCTTAAGTTTCTCTTCCACTGTGTGATCTCCATTCGAGCCTCCCATGCAAGGTGGACTCTTAGCCAGGGTGGGGCTGCTCTCCCACTGCGCAGGAGTCTTGGCCTGGATAGCCAGTGCATGAACGCAGCTACTCAACTCCTCCTTCAAAGCCTCATTAACCAGACGATGGCGCTTTATCAGAGGCAGACCCTCAAACATAGAGCTGACAACCAGGACACGGAAATGGGATTCAGAACCAGGAGGCACAGCATGCATGTGGCTTTCATTGTGGACCTCTAAGTGGTCCGGTTTAAGTGTGTCGGTCAGTTTGGTTCTGGTAGCCTTCGCAACGGGCCTACTTGGGTCCGGCTCCATGTGAGGTTTAAAGTGGCCCAGAGGGCGGCTTAAGGCAAGACGGGCGGAGATGGGCCGAGCACTGCGAAGAACACTGGGTAGCATCAGAGGTTGTGGCAGGAGACCACCTAGGAAACCAGACAGGTAGAAATAGACGTAACATGCTATTTGTTGATCTGAGGACCAGCTTGTCTTCCAGATGATTAGATGTAAATACCACTCATGTAAATAATGCACATTTTCACTTTTTTTTTTAATTTAATTTTATTATTTTTTCTTTAAATTAAAATTTTTTTATTTACCTATTTTTTGGTAGCAGGGACACAAAGAATTTCACTGCACATTGTACCGTGTATGATTGTGTATGTGACAAATAAACCTATCTTGTATCTTGTATTTTGTATCTTGTATGAGAGAAGAATGGATTATTCTATCCCTCCCTCTTTCAACTGGCAGTTTATCAATTCAAAATTACACAACAGCATTTAGCTCTCATGACAGAATGTCACATGGCTGGGACGCTGATTGCAGACTGAGTTTTAAGCACCACAGCTGTCTCATGTTTCTTACATCAGTCAGTCAATTCGTAAGTGATATACAGTGATGTATGCAGTCAAGAGTTTATACTGGTCGAGTTTATAATGGAGACATGAAAGCAAATAGAAATGATGCCATGATCTAAAAAGAGAAATGTTTTAGTGCTCAGGTATGCCTAACATTAGCCTGCTGGCCAGTGTTAAAAAAACAGCTCCCTATTCAAGCATATGTTGCATTTTTAAGTCAAGAAATGAAGCTAACGCGTAAAATGAACTACTCACCTTGCAAATAAAGTCGGCAGCGGCGGCCTTGTTAGTGACCAGAGGAGGACCGCCTTACGCTGCATCCGATTGGTTTGTTGGATGTTTTTACTCCAACCTTGACCAATCTCACAGAGGAAGACAACGACTACTAGCCAATCAGAAGCAGAGAGGGGCGGCTCATGACACCCCCCCCCCCCCATCCAAACCCACCGGAAGTGCGTGTCCAGAGGCTTTGTAGCGTAGCTTTTTTTATGGACCGGTAGTGTTTTAACTGTTTCGAATATGTCTGTTATTAAAAGTCAAGCAGTACTTATTGACACAAATAAATATAATAATAATAATATAGTAATAAAATTGACTTTTGATATTTTTTTTCATTTTCATTTGCCCTTCTTGGCTCTTTGCTGACACCATTTCTTGTAGTTTTAAAACAAAAGCGCATGGACCATTAAACACAAGTTCTCTGATGAACTGTTAAGTCTTCACTGACAAATGCAGTTTCGTCAGATATGAAAAATACTGTTCATGTGCTGTGCCCAAATGTTAATAAATTCACATGCATACTTTGTGACAAAAATGAATAAAACAAATAAAGAATAAAATCCTACAAAACACATTTTAGAAGAGGCAAACATTTCTGTAAGTGTGGAAGAAGCAGCACTTGATGACCAACCCGCACTTGATGGAATGCGGGTTGATCATCGAGGCGCGGATGGGATGAATCAATCAATAAACGACACTGCTAGCATAACATGGAAAAAAGTTTTTGACTGGGCTCTCACCTAAAGCAGAAGATGAAGCATCCAGCCAAATGTGCTTCCAAACGAAACGAAGTTCCCACACCTTGTCTTGGGCTTCACCTGTGCAACGGTGGGTAATGAGGAGAGACCGCAGTGTGTCGTCTGTCTTAGCGTGCTAGCTTATGACAGCTTGAAGCCGAACAAGCTAAGACGCCACTTAAGAGACAAAACATCCAGAGCACAAAGACAAGCCAGTTGAGTTTTTCAGACAAAAACTCGTAAACTGCCGTGCTCAACAGTCTCTCTTTACTAAAGCCGGCAAATGCTCAACTCGCCTCATATAAAGTTGCCTGCCGAGGGGCACAGTGCAAAAACTCGCGGGGGAATTAGTACTTCCTGTGCTGTGGACATGGTTTTAACTATGCTTGATGACACTGCAGTCGTGTTTTAAAACCCATTTAGAGGCAGGTTTTGAGAAATACATTGATAGCAATGTTGAGTATTTTAAAAAGAAACCTGTTACACTGAAAATAATTACACCGTTAAGGTGCTTGAAAACAGTTACACTTAAAATAATTATATAATTTATTGCAACCTGCAGTTTATGGCAGTTTGCTATTATGTGTTCAAAACAAAAGGTTGAGATTTGTATGAATTACAATGTGTGAAATAAACTGCAGTATATGTGTGTGTGTGTGTGTCTTGTTTTTTTCTTTTTCTTAGCAGTACACCAGGGGGGTACTGCTCTAGGTGGCACAATCAATCTTGGAGATTAGTGACTTTAGCTTCAATCCCCTGTTCAAATGCCGTGATAAAAGATCCATACTGTAGAGGGTCGTCATCAAATATTGGTATTGGTCTTGGTGGAAGAGATGCTGCGTGCTGCTGTTGAACTAACTGAGCAGTGATTTCTGTCTGTTGCTGTATAATGTTGGCAGTGTTCTGAACTCCATTTCATTTGTGGTCATTTGAAGTGGTACGAACATTGCTTGTCCTGTGGTCTTGTTGTGAATTAAAGACAGTTGTATTGCCTCCCACTGACCTTTGAAAGGACAGCATTTGTTGTACTGAAGTGACATTTTCTGTTAGTTGTGCTTGTGCATATTTCCTTTCCTTAGGACGTGCACCAAGTAGGTTTGGGGATGGTTGTTGTGGTGGTGGCTCTGACTTTGAACCTTGTAATTTTTCCATTTTTGATTTCATAGTCTTATTGTAATATGGGCAGTCGTGGATCAGCGGTTAGGGTGTCGGACCTGTAACCGGTGGATCGCTGGTTCGATTCCCCGTACCGGTGTCCATGGCTGAGGTACCCTTGAGCAAGGTACCTAACCCCCACTGCTCCCCGGGTTTGGCAAGCGGGCACCCACTGCCCCGGGTTTGCTGTGTGTGTGTGCACGTCACTTGGGTGGGTTAAATGCAGAGCACGAATTTCGTTGGAGTGAGTTCCCTCAAATGACAAAATATGTCACTTTCATCTTTCTTTCAATATGAGTTCACGCTATCAGATGGTACAGAGCCACTTCCCACTACACTGCCTTCCAGTATGGCTATTTTAGCTGTAGCAGCAGCAAATGTATTATTTATTGAATTGAATCTATTAAAAATTAAATTAAATTATTAAAATTTTTAATATTTAAATATTAAATATTGAATTTATACTTATTTCATACACCTGCTGTTGGGTGGTTATAAATTAAACTGAAACAGAAATATACTACACCCTTGTGGTCAAATAAGGTATTTGCACAAAACATAAATGAAGAATGGTTCCTGCAATAATGATTGAATACTTAAAATGTCTTTATGGTGTGGGAAGAAACCGGAGCACCCGGAGTAAACCCGCAGTCATTTCATTTCAAGTTCAGGTTCAGATTATGCAAACATATTTGCACTTTGTTCTGAGACCCAGTCAAAAAAGGATTGAATCCTTCCATGTGCGTTGTAATAACCAGCAGCGATTCTTAATATGACCTCATGTCCTCATGAAAGGTCATAGGCCTCGGAAATATGTTGAATGTCTGGTTGTGCAACATACACTTGAAATTCGTGCTCGGGCTGAGTAAATAGTACCTCTAACTTTTGCTAAGACCCTGGAAAAAACAGAACGCACTCGTGTACTGTGAGCTAGGAAAAACAGGTGACGTCCTTGTTTTAACTGTGGATACAACAGCAGGAATTCTGCCACTGGTCCTTCAAATGGCACCTCCAATTCTAGTTCGGACTGTGGAAAAAACAGCTTCAATCCGTTTTCTTGTTCTGGAAAAAACAGCCACATTTGTTTCTCTGGCTGTTTAAATACTAGTCGCAAAGGTTCCTTTGATCCTGGATGAAACAGCAGCAGTCTTTCCTGTGGTTCTGGAAAAGGACACAGCAACTCTCGCTCGATTCCTGGAAAGAATATTGGTTGCGGGTTTAATATTGGAAAAACCAGTGGCAATTCTTCCTTTTTGCTTAAAAGAACTGCTGTAATTCTTACTCTTTTCCTGGAAATAAAGTAACGAAGCATGGAGGGAACAAGGAAAAGAACAACAAAGATTAAAATCAAATGATCTCGAATAAATGCTGAAATTGTTGATCGAGCCTGGGAGTAAACAGCTGAAATATTTCTTGAAATCCAGGACCAAAATTTCACAATTATTTCTCGGGCCATGGTGAAAACTGGTGAAATTGTTGCTCGAGTCTGGGTGAAAACAGGTGTAATTTTTTTCATACACCAAAACCAAAAACGGCGAATTTTTATGCGGGTCACAGTGAGTAACACTGAAAACGCATCTTCGGTCCGTCTTTCTAAAAACGAGTTCCGCAAATCCCCAATACTTTCTTGGGTCCTGGTAGACAACGATGAAACTGTTTCTTGAGCCTGGGTTCTAAGCCTGGTGATAATGGCCAGAATTTCTGCAACAATGTCTGAATCAAGAGCTACAGTTTGGGAAATGGAAGGATCTGTTGCACTTCCTGTGTCAGACTGTGGTGTCATTGGGTCGTTTCCAGAGGTTCTCTCAATCTCTGGACGAGAAACGCCCGGACTCAGATAAACAGACATGTAGAGAACAAGCGGGGAACGCTTCAGCCACATGCCGCCAGAATTACAGCGGTGGATCACAGAACCAATGCATAGAGAGGTCCTGTGCAGTTCTTGTTTCTTTTGCTTTGTTTTATCAAACAGACAGTTCAAGCCTCTGCTGTGGCTGCCATGACTCTGATGTAGCATCATCAGATTACTGAAGCTTCTGTTCTTGAAGACTGTCTGGGCTGGTGGGGGTACGTTTAGAGGTGAATCATAGGGTAAGGGCTCTGCTGGGTTAGTCTTGGGTGAACTGGGCTGGTTAAGTCCCAGTCCAGACCTGATGAGGCGACCGGCAGCTGAAGTGACCCAAGGGGCCACAACTAAACCCAAAGCAAAGAAGGGCATGTTGGCAGATGGTTGGAGTTGAAGGGAGAAGATAATATTTTATCTACTATAGCCAACTATGGCGTTGTTTTCAAGTTCGCTGTGCACGAAGGCTGGGGATCAAATGATCGATTCCGCTGAGTTGATCGAAGTGTATCCGGTGTACACGGTAACTCGTACTGAACTACATGTGACCGTCGACCGTCTTATATAATCTTAGATCAAAGGACGTGGGGAAATCAAAGGATGTCGTGTGCGTCAAACATCAAAGCCACAGCCGAATGAAGAAAATTACGTCACCACGACATCGCGCTTTCCCAGATTATTTTACGTTACGTTAATGGCGGGAAATTTTGCGTTCGAGGTTCTCTCTCAAGGACTACCTTACATTAGATAGTCCAATTCATGCACGCTGGTGCCTGCATGTGACAAAATATCTGACGTCGGTCAGGAAGACATGTTGGCCTATGCAGCGTTATATTCGGAATCTACCACTCGTATCACTGTATAGGCGATGCCCGTACATTTGAAACTTACTCATTCATGGAGTCGGATCCGAAATGAACCCTCGCCAAGTGCCAGATGCTGGTAGGCTACTTCCCGTTTGGAGAGATAAACGTTTGTACCGAACGACGTAAGAAAAAAATCCCAACCGCGTTTTGGCATCACTGATAGACGCGCCGTTTCTTGCTGCTTTCTGTGTGGGAGTTTTGCAGCAGAGGAGCAGGAACTTCATGGTTCATTTAAGTGCACCTCGTAAACTCGTAAAAAAAAAATAAAAATCAAATGACCACAAGGATTATTTAAAACACGGGCCTTTCCTGTTCCTCTGTGCTGACTGCAGATTGTTTACTGCAGTATATTTAAATAAAGTCATATATTACTCATAGTCAATATACATCCATGACTCAGCACATACATTTACTGTATATGTATCGTAGCACTAACTGGCATGGCCCGGATTGCCTCACTTCATCCCCCACTGAGAGAGAAAGCACTCTGCATTAAAAGTAAACTTCATGCACAGGGTTGACGTCCTTTATGTTTGCTATTAGAGATATTAAGTAACAGCAAATGCGGACTGTAGTCCAGAAGGCCAGATGTGAAAAAGTTCATCAAGTGCTGCAAACAGAAATTTCCAAGCTTCAGTGTCTCTAAGCTTGACCTCGATGCCCCTCTGAGAGTTGCATGTCCAGCTCACATTGTGGCCTGCTGTCTGTCTCTTAGCACAGAGAGACAGAAGGTTTGCTCAGCACCAGGCAATGGCTGACACATGTGATGTGACAAATAAAATGCAAGTGTGGAAGAGCTCTCATTTTGTAGTTTCTGATCCGTACATCCAACTCTCTCAGTGCTGTGCATTTTCACCTCAACAGTTACTTCCATGTTCAGCATGGATCAGAACAATGACTCGACATTTCTGAGCATGAAAGCGCTACTTTAGCTCTTCCACTGAACATGTTCATGTTTTTGGAGAACGCTCAGCTTTATCTGGAAGAGAGCATGTTTCATAATAGTCAAAGCACAGCACCTCCAGTTTATTGCAGTTCATTACAAATCCACTGGGGTGTGATATTGTATTGCATAATGAAGGCCTTCAGTAAGAAACAAAGACTCACTGCAAGGCATCATGTTCACCACAATAACGATCATGTTAACCACATGAATAACTGCTTTCAACATGGAAAAATCAACAAATAAGCACAGACGACAGTCAGCGTTGGATTTATGGTGGATTTATTTTACGAAGTGTCCAAAAAGACTAATAAATGTAAGTTATATAAGTATTTTTATTTACCTTAATGAAAACCTGCTGCCCACCTGCTGCCCTCAGGGAGAAGATATTGGTCCCCACCCCCACCACACACACACACACACACACACCCTACATCATCCACACAACTACAGTGACCGTGAACTGGACTTTGCATTGCTGCAGTACTCATCCCACACTTCCCTCCATAATTAAAGTCCCTCTGCCCCCCTCCCTCCCTCCTCCTGTTACCTTCACTTAAACCGTCAATGTATTTGTATTGCTGTGCCAGTAATGCTTGAATATTATCACATTGGTTTTGGACAATGACAATAAGTTAAAAATAAAGTTTTTTTCATGTCCAGTCTTTATGGTACTTTTATTAAACTATTTATGTTGAAATCCAAGACTAATTAATGTGAATAATCTTTTTAATGGAACACTTTTCAAAATGAACGTTACAGAGTGCTTCTCACATTACTTTTTGTAGTCCTGTGGGATTTACAACCATTTATAGTATGTCTGATATAAACTTAAGACAATATTTAAATAAATGCGTGAAATGACAAAAATCGAGTAAGTTTTCTACTTGTTTATTCTTCATGGTTCTTTGTTATCCATTGTGATTCCAAAAGGTCAGTTGCACAGCACAGTGCAAACCCAATCAAAAATCAACAATGAGAAAATATAAGAAAAGTTCGTACACGCCTTTAAACAGAACTGATGCTGTCACACTGAGGCTAACTATGATTCATAACCGGTTAGCACTGATGTATTTACTTATTTCATTCTCATTTACAAAACACACAAAATCAAAGACAACATACATCAATGTTAATTTACACTTCTTTTTATATATATATATGTATATATATATTTTTTTTATTCATGGTTTCACAAACAGTTTCTATACTTACAAACAATCAACTACAGTTTCTACAGCACAGTACAATGACAAAGGTGATAAACTCTTTCTTACGTTTAATTAATGGCAATGCAATCTTACCGACAAAAGCTTCAAGACTTAGGGATGTTTTAGAGAGTACACATGAATGTTAGCTGTAAAGTCCTGTGTCATTATTAGGCCAACACTCAGCATTTTGGTGGACAAGGCCAGCATATAGTAACGTGCTCCAATTTTTAATAGATTCAAAGGAGAGCATAAAGAGACAAATACCCAAACACTTATTGCTTTGTTAACTTTTTGCACTCACGATTGACTGTTGCTCGGGCAACAAGTTGATTATACAAAAGAAACCCTGTAACATAAGCTAAGATATGTATCTACAAGAGACAAGTTTGACTTGGACGCAGCCTGAACTGAGTCACTGAGACAGGTTAGCGCTTTAACAGCATTCCATGTTGAACGAATACAACAGTTATCTTGACATCTTAATTTTTGGGTGATACGGGACAACATACAGAGCATAGGACTACCTGTACAGTTATTGTGCATTCATATACTAGTATCAATGTGCTTTTGACAGGACATCTGGGCAAATTTTGCTTTCTCACTTGCAGGTCATTTTGGTTTCTGAAGCCACCATTCCTCACTTAAACAAGAGCACCTGGACTCTTTAAGACTCAGATGACTAATGAAAAATCTTCATCAGTACAATAAGACCAGTTGTTCTTGTTTCACATGATTGATAGCTGCAGACCCACAAAAACTGACTGCAAATTTCCAGGGCTCCAAAGGTTTGAAGATCTATCTCATTAGTTACATTATAAGTACTTTTATTTACATATATTCATATCTATAACAGAGAATTGATGGTGCAATGTGTAAACTCAGGCCATACAAAAATATTTGGCAATAATTAATGAGAGATGGCACACTCATAAATCATGGGTCAGATGTCAAAATTTGAGTCGGATCAATGTGAGACAGAGGGAGTGACGTGTGAGGGGTAGATCATCAAAGCTCCAAGCACCTATGTTCACAACTGCACTCATGTTCACAATATTGTCATTTGGTAGGTTTTGGTCTTTGTGCTCTTGCTAAACCAACACCTTGGTCTTCATTAAATCTCTAGCAAGGCTGCATCAGAATGTATCTTGGAGAAAACATTCAAAATTGTGCATGTACGGCAGCGTACATTCAGTGCAATGGGTTGTCTACTTATTCAACTGTCTCTGAGTCGAAGTATGGCTGCTATCCTACAAAATGGCAGTTTGGACAAAAATATGTTTTTGTTAATCTGACAGCTTAATGATTGTTTCGTTTTGTTTTTTTTCTTTAACCTTGCAATTGTGAACATATCACCCTTGCTTTTCTAGATCAGGGAAATGTGGCAAGTATTTTCACCCACACTCTGTGCTGTTACCATTGAGAGATATATGACAATCAGCCCTTGGCAGTGAGTTCTCTACGGTGAATCTCAGGTTAGCTCTAGCTACATTGGTGTAATAAAGCACAAGTAAACACAAGGTCCCAGTTTCACTCCAAAACCATACCCTCATCAGCAGAACAATCCTTTTCAGCTGCTATTAATCCTCAGTGTTCAACATGTTATGTGCCCCAAGACTGTACACATCCCAAACTGGGATAATTTAAGGTGGAATAACTCTGCTTGTACTTTGCCAGTGTTACTTTGGGTGCAGTGTTTTTCAGCAGTTTTAATATTTACTTTTTTGACACTTAACTCTTTCAGAAAGTCTTGTTCTAAGAGTAAAAAACAGGTTAAGCGTGTCCCCTATGTTATCACCCTGCTCAGCTATCAATATAACACAGCTACTCCACAACCTTTCACACAATAGTGTTTGCTAAATATGAAATGGTAAAAGACATAAAAAAAAAATCTCAATATTGCACAGAGGTTCAATATTGCACTAAGAAGCACACTCACGTTAAACATTCAGTTCACACAAATTATTGGATTATAGTTTATCTGTCATCTCTTACACACTTCACACAATGTGTGCCTGCACTGAAATCATCAAAATTAAAAGTGTAGGCTTTTTGTGTAACTTTTTTTTTTTTTTAACCTTTTGATTTCCTGCTTTTCATTCAGATGTGATAACATGTTGTAAGTTAATAAAGGATCCTGTGGAGTGTGCTCCAGGAAGAGAGCGATAAGGTCCGTCAACCTTCGCCTATTCTAACCTTATTCTGCTGCTGCCAACAGCAAAATAAAAGCACAGTCTGTTGTGGGTTCAAATATGACGGTAACACAAGACGGACGAATTGCTTGTCCAAAATGCTGTTCACATGTTGTACTCTCGGTTTTCAGAACTTTTACATACATACTTTGTGACATGCATAAAACCCTCCAAAACATTTTATAAGAGACAAAAACATACTGTAAGTCTCTGAGGAGAGGTACTAAAAAAAAAAAAAAAAAACATTTCTTACAAGGGATACACAGTGTGACTGAAAAAGGTTGATTCAGCTTGAGAGTCTGAACATTTTCATGAAGCTCAGAAAATGTTAAGGGCAATCACATCAACAAATGGTTGCGCTTAAAATGTGCATTTTAACAAACAGCTTCAGTCTTGTGATGAAACTGTAACCATGACAGCACAACACATCCATTAACTGATTCAAATGACTGTTCAAAGGTGATCAGAGAAAAATGTTTTAAAAGGGGCAAAGGGACTCAACTGATCTCCTTATCATATTCTAACAACAACAAAAACAAACCTGGAATGTCCTATAATCTATAAAATGGCAGTTCTGCACACCAACACAAGACCTCGGGAGGTAAAGACTGAGCACAGGTCTTTGTTTAAGAGAAAGCCAAGAGAGTTGTGTCTTGGTTTTACCCTGCAAAGTCAAAAATGCTTCAAATCAAGGCATAAAATGTTGCATTTTTGATTCTAAGTCCAACAACGGCAACATGCTCGAGACTTGACAGGTGAGTTAATTTTTTTTCAGAAGAATGGAAGTGAACTACAGAGAACTCTGCAACGATGACTGGTGGTCATTTCTATGAGTCGAACTGCATGGCTCATTATGAAGAGTCCCCCCATGCCCTGACCTCCAACCCCCAGTTCCACGCACTCCTACTCACAGGAGCTAAATTTACTTATATAAGCTATACTATTCTAGGGAAACAGCATGTTATGCTCTCACTGAACATGTTAATATTATTTTTGTCTCATGTTTCTGCACCAATTCTGAGCAATCATCAATCAATGTCTCAGCTCCACGTTTATTCAGCCATTCCAATTGTTTGTCACACCTCAACTATTCTTGACAATATGGTGGAGTACCTAGCAAATAATACCCACTCCCAAATATTTACAGCAAATTTGAGTCTGGTCAGCATGTAAGCTAACTTTATCATTGTGAGGAAGGGGTTAAAGGGTAGGATTTGGAGAGCTCTTGCGCCGTTCATTCACAGTGTGGCGAAAACTCTGCTGTCCCCCAGAAACTTGTTGGCGCCACACTATTGCAGCACCTGACCCCGCGTCTCTGGTAGTTTGAGGGCCAGAAAACTGCCTGCCGCCAGCGCACCCGAGGCAAAGAGGATGGGCACAGCTTTGGTGATACCAACAAACGAGGTAAAGATGCTTATTCCTAAAACAGCCGCCAATTTACAGAGGGCGTTGAGGAAGCCAAATGCTGTGGTCCTGTGGAAAGAGAGGGGACAGAGACACAGTCAGGATCCGAGTCAGTCAAACAAAGATGAAAAGCAGTGGAGTAATACAGCAAGCGAAGAGCTGTCTTTTACACAAGACAGACATTTTCTTTTTCAGATAAACTGTTAAGGTAAGTCTCAGAATTTAGTATGCGTTTCCTCGTCATTTTCTGTGCAGGCTGCAGGAACCTTAAAGAACCACAAGGTGGCGATACAGCTTGTAAACTGAAAACTCAGTAGCTGCTCTCACAATGAATACAGAAGGGCAACACATACAGTAAATGTTTTTTCTTCGGTAAAATATTACATATTTTTATTAGGCTGCATTTCAATAAATAAAATAAAGTACGATTTGCATATTCAGCTTCAAGGCTGGACCCAGAAACACATCAGACTGCTGAATGCTTTTCTTCACATGTGCTACCAATGATTTCACCCCGCAATATCATCCATCCCCGCGAGCCAACCAATCATTGTAGGGCAACTCTTATGACATCGTCATCGTCATCGTCATTCAGCACCACTGTCTTCACAGTGTCAAGGAGATTTCAGGGCAGACCTAAATTGCCTACCTCTTGTCAGAGGGGTAGAGCTCTACAGTCAGCACATCCAGGGCGTTCCAGGAAGCGATGCTGATTCCCCCAAACAGGCAGAGCAGAGCAATCATGGCTGACTCGCTGTTGCCAAAGGACAGGAAGAAACAGCTGAAGCAAGAGATCACACTGGAGCCCGCTGGAGGGTGGACAACAGCAGAGAAAGAGGGACAGAGGAAAAGATTTACGCATGAAGAATGGAAGGAAGTCCTGCATATGTCAACTCAAGATTATCATTAGTCTGTCATTTGGAACTGTAACGTAGTTAGACCAGCTAAGCGTCCACTCTGAAACCTCTAGGTCTCAATTATCCCTCTGCTTAAATTTGTTAGACTACTTTTAATGTGGGCTGACCTCGACTTTCTCCATTTTATTAATCACTGATTCTCACCAAGGATCTGGAGAACTTACTCTGGAGAGTGATCTCCATAAATTCCATAAAATAATGTGGCCCTGTGGTCATATTACCTAGCATCCTCAGGCGTCCGATCTTGTCCATGAGCAGCGCAGAGACGATGTTGCCTGGCAACACAGCCAGAGTGCCCAGGAAACTGACAAAGTAGACCATATAGGCATTGTTCTCATCACTGACGTCACTGAGCAGGCAGCCCTCTTTGTTGTGCAGGAAAGTGCTGTTGATGAGCTTGCAGTTGATCAGCCTGTACTTGAAGAGATCTGGGGTGAAGGGAAGAGGAGGGAGGAGTCGGAAGGAGATTGTGAGATTGCATTGACATCCGTCCTGAGCGATTCGATCACAAGTGGACAGCTCTAAGCACATGTGTGAATGTACCTGAGACGCACTGAGGACACGCACAGACGGCAGGCTGTCTTGGACACTTATGACTACATTGTCGAGTGATGTGAAGCTTCGAAAAACAACTTTTCATCATTTCTGCGTCTGTGCGAGTTGGAAAGGCGAGATCCGATCGCAAGTGGTCACTCGAGACACATTTTAATCCCCAGCTTTACAGCTGCTGAAAGAAACTTGTGTGGGACATGGTGGAACACGGATCTTTGGTCCAAATGTTCTGTCCATCTTGCTAAAAGTTATGTGACGATTGCACTGAGTTGGAAAAAAGAACAGAGAGTGCTCTTCAGTGTAATTTAATTCGCCACTGTAATCCCAACATCCTAACTTTGGAAACGTAATTGTTGCTGAGAGGCGCTGATTAAACTGGTAAGTTTGGTTCAGCTGTGTTAGATTTCAGTATCATTTAACTCCTCCACATACTGTATATAAATTAGGCTTTCGATAAATTGCATTCCAGTACAACGCAATCACACAGTACATCCTCAAAATGAGCCAAAACACAACGACAGCACTGTTTCTATTTACTGTATCTGTTAGGCATCTACAGGTGAGTTTACCTTTCTGTTGGAAATATGCTCGCTGCTTTATTCAGACACAGTTTTTCCTCTTAAATATTTACAAATCCTTGTATTTTGCCTGACGCCATGTTCTACAAGTGATACAAACCGTGTGCATAGTCTCTACATGCAGTAGCTATTGTACCGCTCGTCTGTTGCTCTTCGTGAAGTCTCAGCCATAAGTTACACTATGGCAACTATCAGACAGCCTTAAATTCTGAGCTGGGAGCTCAGAGAAAGATTAAGCGTTAATAAGTAAACAACTTTCGTAATCTCATTCTTATGAGGAGCTCCTGGCCGACACAGATAACAGCTGTGAGTGATTGCTCGACGTGTGTTGAGACTGCAAACAACTCACAAAGTGAGTGGACGGTCTGGTTCATGCACCTATTGTGTGTTTTGTATGTGTGGACACAGCTGCTCGGTTTACAGTGGACGGCGTCCCTTGTCGAAAACACACAAAGATACATTCTCATTGGCTTTCTGCGTCACTTCAGAGAAGAAAAATCAATAGTACAGTTTGAGATGAGAGACATCTCATCTGAAATGATGGGGTGTTCAGTTCGAGTTGCTAGGAGACGCTGCAGTTCTTCTTCTTCTATGCTGCATTTGGTGTAGCGCCAGTCAGTCAGCCAGTGGAGGCGGAGGAGAGGGGAAAAGAAAGTAATTGAGCCATTTTCAGAAACACTCAGAGCTGAATTTTCTGCTCTTTCGTACACCAGGAGAGGGGAAGGGCGAAAACACTGTGTCCAACTGAAGACACAAAAACAAACCCAGGGACGTAGTGATCATAATGGATGGTACACTTGAAACTTTGTCTTCAATGACACCATCTTCAAACCATCACAACATTAGAAACCGAAGCCACACAATCTCTTAATAAGATTGCTCTTGTAGCCAGCAAACGTAGCGAGAGAGCGAAACTGTGCCATAATCTTCACTTGAAAGAAAGTTATTTATAAGGAGCTCTTTTAAAGCACTAAAAATAGCATAGAGAGAATAAGGGCAGGGAGAGATGGGCAAGACAAGATTACATTTTAGCGTATGCTTGTTTGTTAGTGGAGGTTCACTGCAGAGCTTTCACCACATTTTGACTTTCAAAGCATTGAGTTCATTCGCTTTTTTAAGAGGCCACTTCAATTTCAAGTCAAAGTAATCAACGTCAGACTGATGTAAGTTGTAGAAAATGTGTCTTTCAATGCCACAGCATACACAAACTCAGTGTTTTTCTGAAAACATGGTGATGATCCTCCCTAATTTCGTGACCTTCCCCTGCAGGAGTCTGAGGAAGAGCCAGACTTCCATCTTCCTCTGTTTGTTTGCTTACACTTGGTTTCTTTTTCTGCACCGTACACAGGCCACATCTTCCGCACATTCCTGCATCATAGATACTACTGAGGATTTTTCTGTAGAGCTGAACATACACCCACACCCACATTTGTTTCTCATTTGTAAGATAGAAATAAAAATTTTGGTTGCAAATCATGTTGGAGCTCCCCTTTGCATCCTTGCTTATGTTAACTAGAACTTGACGGCTAAGTTTTGGTGTTTTTTTTAATTAACTTTTACACAGCATCAGTGTGTGCGTGTGTGTGTGTGTGTGTGTGTCTCTCTCACCCGTATTGTAGAAGAGGGTGGCGATGAAGGTGCAGTTTTTGAAGAAGGTGTTACTGGAGGTGATGTCCTCAAAGTAACACTCCTCAAACAGCGAGTCCTCAAACACCATAGACCTCATTTTCAGGTTCATAAACCTGCAAGAACATACAGAGATGATAGAGTCAAAAATGGTGGCGAAAAGACGATAAAGAGGGGAGAGAGGGGAGACAAAAGGAGGATACAAAGAGAAGGAGAGACAAGTCTTTCATCTCTGACACTTTCAGGTTGTCAGATATTCTATTACCATATTACTGTCTGAATTTCAACAACTCAGATCACATTCAGAGTTCAGCTTGGAAATTCAAGGTCAAAGGGAACATCAAAAACGTCTCCAGGGCCTTCATCCTGTCAAAGCAATCCCCTGAATAAAACATTTGCTGAATCCTCACTCAGATTTACAAGCGATTTGTTGTCATCCAGCACAAAGTATTAACACGTTGCCAATAAATTCGTCCTCCATGTGTTAGAGGAAAATTGTTGATATCCTCGGAATAAAAGGCATCTGACCATCATGCAGCCTAATTCGAAATGAGTTGGCCCTCATTCGACAGCTAACGAGGGGATGCAGCTGACTCACTTGTCATTGAAGTACTCTCCCTGGCGATGGACCTGGTTTTCCAGGGTGAAGTTAAAGGTGACGTGTTCTACTTTCTCCTTGACGAAAACCTTGGTGCGTGACGAGTACTCCTGCTTCTGCAGGTACTTGATCATGTCGGGGAACCACACTGTCAGACCGTAGTAGCTGGACATGCAGGAGGAGGAGGAGAAAATGAGAGTGCTGCTGTCACAGGAGAAACAAAACAGGTCTGCAGAGGAAAGACGATGCCTCGACTGAAGAGGTTCATGAGCAGTGTTGCCGTGTGCATTAGTGCAGTGATTCCCAACCGCTGTGCCGCGGCACACCAGTGTCGGGTGTGCAGGGGGGAGGGGGCATCCAGCTTCACCTGATCGGCACTGTGGGCGGACGGCGTGCGGTCGTGGGTGGAGCAGCCAACTGATCCAAACATGTTTGCCCGACAGCACGCCACGCGATCTTTCTAATGTTAGAGATGTGCCGCAGATCAAAAAAGGTTGGGAAACACTGCATTAGTGTACCTGGGAGATACGCTGCATTTATAACTTCTTTTACTTTTCTAGTCTTATGTTGTGCACTCAAAATGTCGGGTAACTTGACTGAAGGCAAAACTGAAATTGTCTTCAAGAGTAATGATGTTTTTGGAAGTGGTAGCAGTAACCAAAATGTTTACGTACGTACTGTAATGAAAAGGAGCATACTGACACTGTGGGAAAACAGGCTTATTCGCTCTCATTTGGAGAGTGAGATGAGAGCATCGATACCACTTGTTATTGAGAAAATATGTTTGGAGGAACGTAAATATGAGCCTGACATGAGCAGCCTGACAGGAAATAATGTTGGACCTCTTCTGCATTCAGATCAACCACACATACCTGAGAGCAAGCTGCTAAGTGATAAACAGACTTCACTGACTGGTTAAATAACTGGTTGTGTGTACCTGAAGTGTCAGTAAAACCCAGAAAAGCCTGCAGTGGTGCATCATTTTTTACCCTAATCTTACCTGAAGGACATAGAGAACCACACAGCCATCATCATGTAGGTGGTGCGGCGGTACTCCGGCGAGAAAACAGTCTGGAAATTACTCCACACCTGAAGGAACAAATACATGGAGAAGATAATAAAAATACACTACAGTCAGATGAAAAGTACACACACCGAACCTGATGTCTCTATAAACAAGTTTCTTTCCATCAGCTGCGAGAAACAAACACCACGTCCCAGAATCCCTTTAGAGGCATAAACAAACTCAGCGAGCACAAGCTGAGAAACAAACACCATTCATCACTAAATACACACTAAATACACACCATCCGCAAAGACAGAGAGAACTGGCACAAAAATAAAGCCTGAGCTGAGCTGAGCAGTCTTACAAAATTTCATCAAGGTTCCTACTGGAGTGTGTTTAAAGGAAATACATCTGCGTGTGGAATGTGCTTATAACTAAAAACACCTAAAATAGAATAAAATGTCGACTTCCTTAATTATAATATCAGTTTGCGATGCTTCCATGGTTTGAATTCGATTGCTTGCAGTGCACACTGATGACACACTCTGTTTTAAAGGAAAGCAATTCAAAGATTTAAGACTCTTATGCACTCTTAATATGTGCATAGGCGCTTATTGTGTATTGTAAAATGTGCACTTGCTGGCTGCAGGAATGTCCACCGGAGTTGTTGCATATGAAAGGAACGTTCATTTCACTCCCGTAAGTCGTCTCCGATGGCATTTCAGAGGATTTGGCAGTACAGCCAACTGACCTCATCCACATGCAGCTTCTTCACCTGCGTGATTGTCTGAGACCAGCCACCTGGTCAGCTGCGGCAACACTTGGTTCACTCCACCGAATAATTTCCGCACAAACAGTCAGAAACCGTCTCAGGGAGGCTGAGATGGCAAAGTGTCGCACCGCATGCACAGTTAATATTCCTACATTAAAAGCAGTGAAAAGGTTTTAGCACCTGATGGAAAAGTGTACTCAGCTTTATCCTCCACTTCTCATGCCAGGCGGCTCCATCACCCAGGTTCACCAGTTCCTCCATCTGCTTCACTGTTTTGATGGTGGTCACCTGGAAACAACAAGACAGTCATTCAGTATTTAGATCTGACTGCTCTGTGTGGAGCTTGTTGTTTTTTTTCCCCACAGCAACATCATAATTGATATCAATGCAGTGGAAATTAGAAACAGCAAATGTGTAACGCATGCTGTAATATGGATGTGACATCCAAAATCTACGACTTGTGATTGAATGTACCGTTTTTCATCACTTCTTGATTTGTCAACAACTTTTTGAAAATATTACAGATGTTCAGAAGAATTAATGGTCTTCATAAATTATTATTTATCTCAATTACTTCAAATTTATGTATAATCGCAACAGATTTACAACAGCAGGCAAATAAGCTCCCCCTGGGATATTAAAAAGGCTCCTGAAAATGTTAATGTCTCACCATTAACAGTATGACAGAGGTTATGGAGGCTTTTTGTCACCATATTTCATTTAACTGTTAATATGAACTGCGTGGTTTGAAGCATAAAGAAATTGCAGTAGTTTAAAGACAATCTGTTTTAAACCATTAATATGTAAATGTATGCAGCACAGAGAGCAGAGCCTGCTGCACTGCATTAGCCTACAGACACACACACACACACACACACACACACACACACACAGCAGCGACAGTAAGCGACTTGTGGGTGGGACCTACAGAGAAGACCCTCTCTGGGTAGCCCTTGGCCCTCATGTTGGTGTCGTGGACCTGCTTCAGGATCATCCACGCCTCGTCATGTTTCCCATTCTGGAGGAGAAAAACAAACTCTGTGGTTTTAATTTCCAGGTACGACAACAGGGAGGGTGAAAGGAAAGTCAATATTTCAACTTCTTGACACTTTGCTGTAGTTTTTTTTCCCAGTAAGTGATTGGGTCGAAAACTGCACATTAATAGACTCCTCGATGGCAAACAGACAAACGGCACAAAACTTTGACACACATTTGGCGAAATGAATCCTTCAAATGCTCAGAAACGTTAGCATACACCGCATGTTTTTCAGGAGGTCCAAACCAAGATGTGAAAACCGTGAAACAGCATTGTGCTGGCATGCTGATCTTTTTAAATTCAGCAGTGTTTTTGCTTCACGTGGTTTCAAAGGAGCATATGAAGACCCAAGTGTTTGCTCTCTCATCAGGAATTAGCTGAAAAGACTCACTCGTGGCTGTAGATACGAAGCTACGGCCAGCAGTCGCTTAACTTGGCTTAGCACAAATACTGGAAACAGCATTTGTTTCACACAGACTGGCTCTGCACAAAAACAAGAAAATCACCTCTAAGGCTAACTTAAAACATCCAGCATCTTTAACTGTTCTGTTTACTTTTAGGCTGTTAGTATTCAAAATATAGTGAACAGGAATAAAACATTCCTTCAGCAGTGCTTCTGTTTAGCCTTCTCCACGATGTAAATATATACACATTTATTCAAAAATATTCCGGAAAAGTGTGTAAGCAGCGCTTTGTCTGCAACACACTTTGCAAGCGCGCAGATGCCGTCTGTTTTCAAAGCTGTTTATACATTCAAGAAGTCAACACGCATTCGAACAGCATTTCCACAAGGCCACAAGTGTGGCGAGAGCAGCCAGGCTGACCTCCAGGTAGAAGCGGGGGCTCTCGGGCATGGTGGTGAGGGCAGAGATGGCCGCCACAGAGGGGAAAGCACACACCAACACGAAGACACGCCAGCTGTGGAATTGGTAGGCCGAACCCATCTGGAAACTCCAGCCTGAATATCGAGAGAGAGAGAGAGAGGAGGGAGGTGTTTGAGGAGAGCCAAGAGGCAGCTGCAGGACTTGTGTGTGCAGTTTTGATACCGTGAGGCTCTGGTTATATGCGTGTCTGTGAGCTGCAGTGATTAAAAACTGCATTGCGGTGACTTTGTGGTATGTGCTCTGTTTTGTGAGCCAGGGATGTGACAAAACCATCTTCTTTTCTACTCGGCACGAGACAAATCAGTAAGGCTGAAACAAACTGAGTTGAACTGCACACGTCTTTCAGCCTCATTTGGTCTTTGTCAAGGTGTGTGATACTGAACACTGCACTGAAGTGAATCAGTGACTCAGACTCGTCTTGGTCTCAGTCACTGAGGGATGTTGACTAAAATTTAAGAACATAAAAACAAGGGAAACACGTTTCCTCAGCTGTACACGGTGACACATTTTCTAACCCCAATGCCTTTTTTTATTATTAGATGTTCAGATTCAAGATTCAACACCTTTATTGTCATTGAACAGTTGCCTGTACAACAAAATTGTATATTGATGTCTATTAATTTTAAACTACCAGTACTTCCACTTAAACCTCATAGCAACTGATCCAACTCCATCCTCTGATGAAGGACATGAAATGTGACTGAAAGCTCAGAAATAAATCTGGTCAGTGGACATTTTTTAAGCTACTGTTTCAAAGGTCAAGTGAAGGTTGTCAGCTGTCAACTGCATTATAGACAGCAGAGACCATTTTGTGTTTATGTATGGGGTTTAAAAACGGGCTTTACCTGATCTGGAGTAGATAGACTTCACTACAGCCCGAGACAGGATGAAAAGAGTAGATTAGCTAACCCTGAAAATATGAACGCTTCAGACCACCGACCCCCATCGTGTTCCAGGATCGTGTACGTTTCATTTAATGTTATGTAATTTGAGGACAACGAAGCCAAAGCCCTGCACAAACCTGACATTCTTAAAAGTGAAGCAAGAGCTGCAGTTTACTTGTATTTTTCTACCATCTTTACACATCTGACAGAATTTAATCTACTGATCCAATCAGTTCCCACTGTCTTTACAGTGCAGTAAAGCGTATAAAACTACACCATTACAAGTAAAAGGTCACAGTTTGAGTAATTTAGTACAGTATCATTATGCCAAATGGTCCCAGTCAGATTTTTTATTGTGTGCATAACTTTGTGATGCAAAAGACTTTGGTTAAAATGATGATGATGGCTGTTTAGCTATAGGACTAAGACTTCACCCAAGAGGCGAAACACACTGCCTCAGACAATAATTTCCTGACTGAGCGATGTGTTTGTGTTTGCCTCACCATAGTGTGGAATGATGGCCCAGGCCATGGCGGAGGCGTAGATACCACCGATCATCCAGAACATGCACAGCCAGCTCAGATGCTCTCCTCGCTTCTCCTGAGCCAGAAACTCAGAGTAGTAGGAAAACACGATGGGGATGGAGCCGCCAATGCTGTGGAGTAAAGGAGGGAGGCACGAAAGTAAATGCAAAGACAATTAAAAGAAGAGCGAGAGGAAGGATTCACACAGAGGAGAGGCAAACGGTGCGTGAGATAAGAGAGAAGAGGAACTACAGAGGGCCGAAAAGCCGAAAGCAAGAGAGATGACAATGGTATTTCAGCAAGAAGAAAAAGAAAACAAATTAGGCAATGTGGTGAGGAAAGAAAAGAGCGGAAAGAAAAACAACAGAACAAAGGGAGGGAAGAGGGAAATATGGTGAATTAAGAGCAAGGGTTTCAAGAAAAAAGCAACTGGAAAGACTGTGAGACATGAGAGACAACTTGGCCTTGACCTTGTAGGCGATTAGGAGCGAAGACTGATTTGGAAAAGTTTACATTTTACCACACTGCAAATGACAGCGTGGAAGGAAGGAAGGGAGGAAGGAAGGGAGGAAGGGAGGGAGGGAGGAAGGAGCAGTCAAAACTCTTTAGTCTCACTGCAGAGCTGGACTCAAATCTGAGCCACACTATTTGTCTCAACTATCACTAAAGAGAAATGCCAACAAAAATCAGGATTTCATTGTATTTTTACTACCAGATTTCACTGCACTTTCTACATTTGCATTAAAGCCATTAACTGAAAAATCTGAAAAAGAGCTAAATGCTAATGATAGCATGCAGACATACTCACAGTGACCATGTGAACACGCAGATATTAAACAGGTGGCTGAGTTTTGTGCATCAGCGTGCTAACATTTGCTGCGTAACCTTAACACAGAGTACAGGTACTCAGTCATGACACAATTCAAAGTTACTTCAGCTCTTCCTGTGAGGAACATCAACGTCTGCACCATCAAATTGTCAAGACATTTCACTTCGAACCAAAAATGTCAAACTGCTGGTGGCGCTACATGAAAAGTCAGAGGATCACCAACCCATGTGGTAAATGTCAACAAACTCTGACTTGCTGGTGATGCTGAAGGAACAAACAGAAATAGAAACAGAAATATTTCTGTTGTGGTTAAAACCAGATCAGCTAATATTCTGTATCTACAACATCTACAACCTGGAGAAGGTCATGATTTAAAATTACAAAATCACACCCCAACAATCAGAGAAAGGGCCTCCATTTCACTGGCAATTCGCCACCAGCACGCAGCAGCGCAGGCGGAAACAGCCTTAAGAGAGCAGCCACAAGTTATTAATTTCAAATAAGGAGTGTGACAGTTGGCTGCAGTTTTCACACCCAACACTAAACAGTTAGCTCAGGCTTACTGTGACGGTAAATCAAACCGAAAACGAAAAGCACATCCCAACACTGCAAAATAGTTAACAGTAGTAAACACCGCGTTGGCACAGTGTCTTTATGTGCTCCTGGACACGTGGCATTGCTGTGCCTGTCAAGTGAACTGATGTACCACAGCAGTCGTGACTGGCTGCGGTGGCCGTGTGTGACTCATCTGTGTCCTCACCCCACGCCGGAGGCCAGCCGGCAGAAGAGGAAGGAGACGTAGCCCTGGACGAAGGACGAGAAGAAGGCAAACACGCTGTTGATGGAGAGGGAGATGAGGAGGGTCTGCCGTCGGCCAATCCGATCCGCCAGGCCGCCCCACACGAACGCCCCGACCATCATCCCCAGGTACACGATCAGACCTGAGGGAGGAAGAGGGGACACAAAGTCACGGAGGAGAGAGGGTGAGGGAGAGTGTAACGACAGGGGAATGTGAGGGGAAGAGATAACGAGGGAGGGGCGAGAGACAGAGGACATGATAATCATCAGTACACTCATTGATATTACTTCCAGCCCTCACTTCCACTCCCATTAGATTTCCAATGCCCAGTAAATTAGCTCATTTGCAGGCCTTATTGGACTACTGAAGTATTTTGCACAAGGCACAAAACAGGAAGAGAAAAGTGCTGACTAATCATTTGAACCGTTCGCCACCACAGCAGAGGGGCGGCGGGCTCAAGATTATGATGATATCCTTTTCCGTAAAGCAGTTTCACAAAGCGATTCACTTGAGAGGAAACAAAACGCGCTAACAGAAATAATTTGGACTGTACAAAGAAGGCGGATTTAAACAGACAGGCGTTTTCAGAGTTCTCACAGCAGATGCACAATCTTAGCTTTAAGTCAAGACAGGAGGAATGTTCATGGAGGTTGAGTATGGAAGCTCCAACGTGCTATTACATTGTTTATCTAAAGTGTAAACAAACGATCCAGTGTGTTCTGCATGTTAATTAGTGAGCTTTAGACAAGCTGTTTCCCCTGACCTGCAGTCCTCATGCTAACCTGAGGTCATCACCTGCTGGTTGTAGCTTAAGGATTAGCATATCAACACGAGGGTGATAAAGATCTTTGGATCTTGGCAAAATCACACATCCATGTGTTTCCCAACATGTCATACTCTTCCATAAACACACCAGCCGCAACAGAGACCGAAATCACAGATGACTCCTAACATTTTAACAATTTCTGTGTTAACATGTTTTTCGTTTTGGTCCACAAACATCTTTTTTCCTCCAGTATGATCACAGCTGGCACATCAGGGGAAGCGAGTGGCAAAGAGCAGGCAGGCTCAGAAACAAACATCACCGCTGTCAACCTGCTCTTGTGATTGGAGGTGCTAACATGACTCGCATCCCTCACAACCTCACGCCGTCTCCAGCTTTCTCTCTCCCTCTGCAGCACTGAGGACACTCCCACACACACACACACACACACACACTCCCACACACACACACACGTTTACAGTCGCTGCCTTATTGACATCCTGTCAGCAGCCTTCACGCTGCCTGAGCCTGCAGAGACACAAGTTATTGGTGAGATCACTCTGAATGCATAAGGAGGAAAAGGCTGGCAGTTTTCTGTATGTAAAATCTACAAGCTACATTATTACTATTATTAAAAGGACAAATTAAAGCCAGTTTGCTCAGCATGAAGACCCCTGCATTGTCAAAATGCTCCATTCTGACTGGACAATCCACCTTTTCACAGCTAATCATACTGTGTGAGAGTCCATATGTCGAGCTGATTTTAGATCTGACAACATCCTGCGTCAGTAACACGACACTACCTCATAACTGCAGGCACAAAAAATGGCTCATCAGTTGACAAAAAAAAAAAAAAAAAGCTAAGCTGGTAAAGCTTAACTCTGATGAGAGGTTCAATAAGAGTTGAGAATAATGTAGAGTTTGAACTTGGCCATCACTAGACAAAGACATCAATATTGAACAATTCTGCAAAAACCTTGGACTGCGTTTCTTGTTTCCCACGAAAAGAACAACAGCATCCGTCGTTTAATTAAAGGTGCCAATATGACATATGTTTTCATTGACGTGACAAACCCCTGCAGCAGCTGTGGCAAGATGCATAATAATAATAACAATAATAATAATAGTAATAACAATAATGATATGACATGATATGGGTGGGGGAAGTTGTGTGACATTATTACAGAGTGACAAAGGATGGAAGGGACAACAAAACAAAAGAACTTTAAAACAGGAGGCTTCTGTTCATTTCCTGTTTCCCGACTGTCAAAGTTAGAAAAAAGAAATTAGTGTTGTATGGTTTTGATTGTAGTCTGCTGGACATTTTGTCATTTCATTTTAAGGCAGGTTCACCATTAATTGCACTTCTTCACTATCCTCACTAAACCAAAGTCAGTTGAATCTGTACTAAGCAGGTGGACTGCTGCTCGCTTGTACACGTCACAGAGTATTTTGCTGTACTTTGTCAAAACACAAACAATCAAGGCGACTTCCAGCAACAATGAGGGCACAAGTTGTTTCTGCACCCAGTGGGAATCACATCACAACAGCTGAGACTGTTTGCCCTGGTTTTATTTTGTCTGAATGGTGTGAAAGGACCAGACAGATGAGCCAGACTAGTTAGTGATCTGTTGGACCAGCAAAGATAATCCACCACACAGTCTTCACAAGCTGCTTGGACGGTGGAGACGGACACACAGAATCACTGGACATACTGAGGGAGACAACCTAAGGGAGGACCTGGATTAATATGAATCGGGGTGTCCCTCTCTTTTAGATGAAAAGACCTTTAAAGGCTTTGATGGTGTGTGTGTGTGTGTGTGTGAGAGAGTGTGACTCATTCCTTCTGTCTGTCCTCTGCCTGTCTGTCTGTCTGTCTGTCTGTCTGTGTAAACACTGCAGTGCTGAACTGGGGAAGAAGGTGACTTTCATTCCATTGCTTGACTGATTACACTGAGTGCACAAACATCAGTTTCCACGATGTGTGTGTGTGTGTGTCTGTGCTTATCTGCACATGCTTCACCCTGGCAGGGCAGAAGGGCAGCTGTGCAGCCGCTTCTCCTGACAATACAGCTCATAGCAGCAAGAGCGAGCCAGTGATGACTTGGCTCAGTGGTCGTCGTCGTCGTCGCAATGCAGCAGCGTTGAAGTGGAGGGACAGACAGGAAGACATCCACAGCCATCAGGCCGGGCCACGCAGTCAGCACGTCTTCTCAGGCCTCCTCGTGAGCTGCATGCAGGGAATGTGATTTCTGTGCCGAGCTGTCAACCTCTTCAGCACTCGCTGAAACTGGACCACCATCTCTCACTCTGTCGCCTCACTCAGGCAGCTCGGGTTTGTCCGTCTGTGCGGCCAGAACGGATTAGCAGCCGCATTTAGCTCAGAGATAAGTTACGTCTCAATTTATCTCAATTAAGCGGGGAAAATAATTGATTAGGGGTCTTACTTGAGTGCAAAGTTTGAAAGCGAAATCTTGCGGCCGTCGATATACAAAAGCAAAGCACTTTGTGACTTTGCAGTTTGGCCTCTAATTAACAGCAATTAGGACTATTACACAGAGATTAAGTAATGAGCGCCTGACTGTGTGATTTTACCTTTCGTTTTTAACTGCAGTAGTTTGACAGACACATTACAGATTTCTCAGAAGACACAAACAGTGTAAATGTTTGCCTGTTAGCCCCAAAAAGCATTTCATTACAGATGACCTATACAGTCACATGATGGGCCCCTGAGAACACAGCAGTCTCTGATCTAAGAAAAAAATTCGATCAAATTCAGCCTGAACTAAAGGTAACATCACTTCAGGCGGCTACAGTCGGGCTGATCTTGGGGTAAACCTCATGATGTGTTTTTTAAGGTTGGCTCACTTTTGTTGTGTATGCGTTCACAGTCTGTGCTGCTACTTTCTTGGTGTGCAGCACGACGTCTGGCCATGAAAGCAGCGACAGGGAGATTCGAAGGTCACAACGAGGTTTGAGGGTGACACACATTCTGCCGACGATGATTCTGCTCTCGCCAGCCTTCGAGACCAACCACGGATTCTAGTTGTATTTGTCTGACACAGCTTCACACACATTAAATTATGCATTTTGTTCGGTTAAATAATAACGTTTTTGTTCGTGTTTTAGGCCCGTAAACCTTCTATCAACCCCCACCTTATCTATTTGTTTTCATGTTTATCTACTAGGACTTTCCAGTGAATTACGCCTACGCCTTACAGCGAAGCGTCTGGGATGTGTAATATCACAAACAACTACTGCTTTCTCTTCCATTCTTTAATAATTCATGTGGTATTGCGACATTACGATAAGTTACGGTAAAATATTTTTCTTTCCCCACCAGACAGAGCTGAAACGAAGTCAGAGGAATTCAGAAAGAGGGAGATGAGTGGGATGAGGAGGGAGAGGAGAAGCTGGAGGCTTCAGACAGCTGAGCACCTCGGCACTCTGGACAGGAAGTGGGGGGAGGGGAGGATGGAGAGTTAAGGCGAGAGAGAGAGAGAGAGAGAGAGAGAGAGAGAGAGAGAGAGAGAGGGGAGGGGAGGATGGTGGCTGTCTGTGCTATGACAGAGCTCCAGGAGGTTTCTGGGTAGTGTGTGTGTGTGTGTGTGTGTGTGTGAACATGGAAAGAAAAAGTGTGTGCCTCTGCAGGGTTGTGTGTCTGTGCACATGGATGAGGGAGGGGGCAGGGCACTATTAATAGTCAGTTTTCCCTTTCTGCCAGAGCGCACAGGGCTTTTGAATGAGCGGGGGTTGGAGGGGGGGGGCTGAGGCTCTTCAGCAGTCCCTCATCAGTTGACTTGGTTGATCAGTCAGCCATCACACTCCTCACTGCTAACCACTGAAAACTGAAGAAAAAGAAATGACCAGTTTGACAGCAGTGGGCTCACGCCGTCACATGGAGTACTGTGGTGTGAAGGCTAAACTAACACTAATTAAATACAATACAAATACAGACTCACTTCACTGTCTGTGTGACTCTAAAGACGGGGAAGCTGCTGTTTGTTTCTATCTTATCAGGCTTTATTATCAGCCAATCACCTAAAAAGCAAATGAAATGGAAATTGTTTTCTCAAAGAAATTCGAATTACAGCAGCGTCAGTGGAAAAATTAAAGCGCTAAAGCCACCAAAATGACATGTTAAGTCACAGCTTTTATCGAAGCATTACTGCCAAAAGAAAGAAATTTAAAAAACAGGAAGCATCTGTCGCCTGACAGCTTGCATATTTATTTTCACGCTAGCTGAATACTAATATCCAAGCTTTCCGACTCTCATTCCCATTTACAATAATGTGTACCAAACTTTAATTGCTAGAACAGCTAATTAAACGTAGCAGGTTGCAGCGTCCGAAACACAGATAGTTCTGCTCTTCCATCTTCTCTTCATCTCGTGTGTCTCCCTACAACCTTGATCTTTGTTCATTAAAAAGGCCAAGGAGACGTTATGGTATACAGCGGATCCTTTTAGCCTAAGGAGCAATGTGCAGCAGCTAATTGAACATGCAGCCACAATGCACAGAGCAAAGACTGCAGCTTCAGTCTCAATGGGAGAATATTCAACAGAACATGCAGTGTAATAATACTCACAATACTTTCTCCATGATGCATAAAAAACAGAAAGTATTACTTGGTCAAAACCTGTTACGTAGCTGGACGGAATGTGAAATGCTAGAGGGCTTTTATTTTGACAGTGGGTACAGGAAGTGGCAGTATTCAAATGCCTTACTGAACTGGACAGAGATGGAGTTTCTACATACTGTACAGGAAATACTATTTTCCATTTTTTTGTACTGTTTTAAGTATTTAAGGCAGGTTGTTTACAGTAGTAGTAGTACTCGTAGTAGTAGTAGTAGTAGTAGTAGTAGTAGTAGCAGTATTCTACTTCTTGTTCTTTCTTCCTGTATGGTTCAAACTCTGAGTCTTGTGTATCTTATAAAAATCTTGATGTTCAACATTATTCTGCATTTTGACAATACAAAGTACATGCTTAGGTCTTTAGCTTTAATTTTCTGGCAACAGCATTTTATATTTTATTTGGATACATTTATTTAAGGGGTATTTTGTATTAATATCACACTCTTTGCCATCTCCCATCTCTGTTTACACTGTATGTATAACAGACATTTAGCCCTTCGTCAAGCAGGCAGAATACACCAAAGGCTGAACAATGTGAAAGCTACTTGACATTTAAAGTACTTCTACTTATCCAGCACTTCAACAGAAATCTCTTTGGTGTGGCTGAGCTGCTGCACGTAACAAACCCCAGGTTCTTCTTCCCGTTACGGGAAAACCAACGGTGCTGCAGATGCAACCTCCGCAGCCTCACAACAAGGACAAACCAATGACAACCAGTCAGTGCTTCTCTGCTGCCTGTGAAAGCGTCTCCTTCAGCTCCGGCGTGTGAAAACGCATCCAAAACACTCACTCCGGCTGCTCTCATTTTAATTTCCTCACTTAATTTGAAATTAAAGTGTTGCAGGATGGTGATGTGCACGTATATAACTTACATTACACATCTAACCAAGTCAAAATGCCTGGAGACCGTGATTAAGTCAAAATGGCAGAGAGAAAAGCTTTGCGTGGACGGAGGGGATTTTGCCGAGCTGCGATGTGTTTCTGCCTCTGAATTCCTCTCTGTGGGTGCATCTGAATGCTTTCTGCTGGAAGGGATTTAATAATCTGCAGACGCTCACCGTCGCACACTGCACACACACAGTATAAATGTAAACATACAATACGAGCTAAGCGGCTGGCGCTACGACGACACTACCGTGTGGAGAAGAAGAGGGTGAGGGTGGGGGTGGGGGTGAGGACACTGGGAATCATGGAGATGCAGAGAGGCATGAGCAGAAGAGGCTCTCTAGCATGAGTCAGGCGTGTTGCGTAACAGGGAGGGTGGAGGGAATCGGTCGTGTCTCCCTACTGGCTCCCCCGTGGCATGACACAAACCCAGCCGGAGAGGGGGGAGGAAAGGGGGGAGTGATGGACGTAACCGAGCACAACTGAGTAAATGTACAGTGTCCTTTTCTCTTGCTCTATTATTTTATTTTAATTCCATACCTTCTTATTTCTGCCCTTCTTTCTGTATTCTTTCCTCATTCCTTCCCCTCCTTTTTTCTACTTCATTCCCTTCCTTTGTGAAAAATCAAATTAGGCCTACAAGGTTTTCATCCTAAAAACGAAACAAATCACTTCACAGCCTTCTGCACTATGAGCAGGTTTATCCAGCACTCCGGGGTACATTTGACTTCTTATACTAATTTGAACCTGTAATAACTGATTTCTTTGGCCACTTAAAGGAGAGCGGAAAAAAAGGCGTGAACGCATCGACGACATAATAGAACCTGATGAAGCCGGCAGAGTTAGCAAACAGGCTGATGTGGAGCAACATGAAGCCTGTTCTTGGTCTCTGTCAGCTCCTGAGAGAAATATCCATCCCATCGGCTGCTAAACGCTGTGTTCATCAGCTAGTTGATCACTTTGTCTGCTGCCGCATGGTGCTGAGCACGTAGCTTACACTTCATTTGTGACAGATCTGCCACAAAAAACAGCTGCCTGCTGAAGATCACAAGAAAAACTATTTATTTTATAGCAGAACTTCAGAGTCAAGTGGTACTTCTCTATGAGCTAATCACAGATAACTGGCCGATTTCACATTAGCTGATCCATTATTATTAAAACACTGATTTTAAAAAGAATACTGATTAAAGCTTCTTTTTTTCATACTGCCACTGCTGATGCCTTTAGCTTTTGTCTCCCTACTGGAACAGATACACACAGTTCTGTACATGTATGAAACACATGCAAGCTGTCATGGAGGTCTGAGCACACAGACATAATCCCTCATACGCAGGCTGGTCAGCGTATTTGTGTCCATACCTTGTCCTGCGCATGGACGTCTGGGACAACACAACAACCCAGTGACCGATAAAAGGCATGGATGCTTGCCAAATGCAGCTCTTTGTGAGTGTGTGTGTGTACTTTATGTGAGTAAATGAGTTAAAACGGTGCGTCTGTTGCACCTGTAAACACTCAGGAAGGGAAACAGGAAAACCTGAGCTGAAAACAGAAATAAAAGTCTCCTCTCAAACACGTAACCTCTTGATGCAGTGCTGCAACACGCTGAGCAGCAGTAGGCTGTTGCATTTGAGCTGGCAAAGAACACACTGAACTCGAACGGCAAGGTTAAAAGAGAATTTAAACTTGTACTGCGAGTACAAGCTGTGACCTTTTTAAACAAAGAAACACTCAGGCTAACATTGGCCTCCTTGCTGAACTGATCTGTGGTCATCCTGTTGCTCCACAACAGCACAGTTATAAACATCGGTTTGTCCTCCTCAGTTAAACTCATAAAAGGGCAATAAATGGATTAAACAGAGGAGATAACCACCACCAATCGCCTGCCTGCTTGTTAACTGAGATGTCACTGCTTGTAATTTAGGTACAAGGAGGTCTGAGGGTTTACGCCTTCTAATCTCACGTTATCACAGCAGTGTGAATGCCACTGTGGCTAATTTGCTCGGTTGTTTTACCTCAGGCTAGCGTGTTGTTATTGTGGTTTGAGGCAGCGGTTCATCATTAATCACACGAGAGAATTTTCTCTTATGGGAGACAATAAAGAAACCCGAACCTTCAAGTTGGAATCCTTCTAGACAAAACTGGTGCTGCGTCCTTGTTTAACTGTCCAACAGCACAGTTCCTGAACACACCACGCCTGCCCCCCCATCTGCAGGGAGACAACGTTCATCTGCATGGCAGCAGTACAGTTGAACAGTCAAAGCCCTGCGACTACACTGGAGATTATGTAATTAGATCTCATCTAATTTGGCTAAATTAAATAATGCAACTGCACATTTGAGGCCATGTCGAGGTGTTGCTAAGCTGCCGCACTCATTCAGCTCAAAGAACTTTTAATTCTCCTGTTTTGTCTGTATTTCAGTTTGGCTGATGTTGACTCGGCAGCATTTTCAGTTCACTTTTGGAATAAATTATTATGGTATTTTGAATTCAGCTATCAAAACTAAATCAGAAAGTATTTAAAGATGATCTCTCAGAGTGTGAAAGTTGACTTTAATGAATTAATTCTATTTATGTAAAGAAATGGGTCATATTTAGACAAAGCTGGCCAGTGACATGTTCATCAAGCTATATTTCATCCAGAAAAACAGAATATCTCTCTGAGTATCTCTACGTAGAAAATCTTCGTCTCTGTATCTCAGTTTTTTTATCCTCAGGAGACCTCTGGTCCTTGTTCACAGTGTCTTTTCTGAGCAGCCAATGACAGATGGTGAGGCAGGTTTGGACTCTGATTGGACATTGACCCTGAGGGTGGGAAATGATCACGAGGTCTTTGCCGACTTCACAGCACACAGAACCACAGACAAATGCGACAGACACTCATTGTGAGGAAGCAGACAGGAGGAAGACAGATACAGTCCATGGACATATTGAAAAAACTGTGAGACACAGAAACACACACACACACACACACACACACAGTCCCGCTAGCGACCAGCTGTGAAGTGAAGCAGAAAACATCGTGTTCGGATTGGCTGAGAGTTCGATTTAAAATTCTGCTGTTGTTCAGATTCAACTGCACGGGCAGTTGAATCCTAAATAGCTGTAGTTCCTCTGCCGGCGAGACTGGAGAAAAGCAATTACTGGGGGGACAAGCTGTAAAGGTAACTGCTAAGACAAGACAGAGATAAAATGCGAAGCGGTGGCATAAACTCCCAAAAGAGGCACCGAGATGAAAATAAACAGAGAAAGGACACAGAAGACAGCAGGCGAGCTGAAAGACGGAAACACGACACTGTGTGGAACTGCAGATCTCTCGTGTGTTGTAATCCCTCCTTCTGTGTGCTTTAGAAATGTTCTTATACAGGTTAGAGGTTAGGAAGCAAAAGGGCTGATATCTGTCAATCTTACCCAGCATGCCCTTGTTGGGCTCAGACAGACACATGTCCTTCTCTGCACTGGGCAGCACGAAGCCAACCACGAAGATCTCCACACCATCCGCCATCAACGCCAGCCCCAGGACAAAGTAGAGCGTCCACTGGAACTTCCCGTGGCCGCACTCCTGCAGGATGGTCTCGTACTGCTGGGCCAGCTCCTCCTGGTCTTTCCTCCTCTCGCCCTCGTAGGCTGACAGATCCCTGAACTGTTGTGCCTGGGCGGCCGTCACCCCGTCCATGCTGCCAGCCTTGCCTGAGTCAGCCCTCGGGATGCCCTGGTACTCCCCTTCATAGATCTCATCATCTTCGTCGTGTCCTTCAGTGGAATCACTGTGACCTTCATCATCATTGGCGCGGCTGTCATTGCGGTAATATCCTCCATCGTTGCTTGGCACGCCGGCGTAGTCTTCATCATCATCTTCCTCCTCGAAGCGTTTATAGGAGCGCTTGGTGTACTCGTCGGCCATTTTGTCCACACTGCGCCCCACCTTCTTGCCGACCTGTTTTTTTGCCACTTTGGCAATGTCCTTGGCGCCACGAATGAAATCTGAGCGGCCGTCTCTGTAACGCCCGTCGTCGTCCATCTTGGATGTGGAAGTGGTGATCAGTTGCTGCTAGGAATGGGATATATCAGGAGCGGCCCAAGCACATGAGTGTGCAGCGGGGATCTCTGTTGGCTGACGAATTCAGCACCACGGGCAGCTCCCTGCTCCTCTGCACTGCTGCTGATGGACTTTGGCCACCGTGCACTCGGATAACAAATCCTGTGGAAAAACAAAGACAAGAGCTGGTGTTAGCATGAGTCATGACACTGGCAGGGTGAGGAAGAAGCACCTCCTCTACACATATGTTAAACAGTCTACATGAGAGAAAATTCATACTGAAAGACGAAGGTGCTTTGCCATTTGCAGACATATCATTTGGCTCAGCGCTGATGGCTGGAGAAGAAAGGACATGACAGCTTTAAGGTGCTGAAGCTCAGTGGCCCGGACTGACAGTTAACTCAAAGCTGTTTCCTCAGCCCAGCACATGTCACACTGTGCCATTTACAGCAGCTCACCACAGAGTCACACATTTGTAATTAACAAAGGGGGAATTGCATCAGGCAGTGTGTAGAGAAGTTATCGTTATTTGCAAAGTTAGTTCCCACTGAGGCCACTTGTGATCTGTGATATATTATATTCCTGGCAAATAAACATTTATTGCCAGAAAGTCAGGACATTATGTCACTTCGTGCTGGTGTGATATTTTACGAGAAAGATCATTAAATAGAAAAGCACTGAAACATTGAACAGAAAGATTCTCTGCATTAATAGTCTAGAAGATTATCTCAAATTTCTTAGCCATATATTTGCAATATCCACATATCAACACATTCCAAATGATATTCCTTTGTTCAGCTTGCCGTCATAACGTCGATAAAGAGAAAAGAAGAGAAACACAAATCAGCATTACAAAATCAGCAGGCCACCACGCTCTTTTCCATGACACTCCTGTCAGTGTGATGCTGCCCTTGTTTGTCTCACTGATGAGGACATGCTGTGCCAAGAAAAAGGCTGCAAGGCCTACAAATTGGCAAAACAAACTCAGCAGGGAGAATGTTATTAGCATATGTTTCAGAGAGCATTTGTCTATGAATTGTCCAGATTCACACACTGCATCTATACAAGAATTAATCAATTTCAGTGAGCCGCCCTCTGCTTCATAATCCCAAGAAATTAAGGCAAATTACTTCCACCTTAAAGAAATGTCTGGCTTTTTGGCAAATACGGTGATTGACTTTCTTGCAAATTAGACCAGGTTAGGGGGTTATGTGTCGGACAATTTCTTCGTTATAAGATAATCGTCTCCTGGCTTGAGCTTCATACTTACATGCTGATATGAGATATTTTGGGAGCTAAAAATCCACTATTCCTTCAATCAACAATTGAAATGACAGCATATTTCCTAAAATGTTAAACTATTCCTTAAATTTTTTAGGGGGGGGGGGTTAATTCTGTATGTAAAACAAATAGACTGTTCGCATAAAATGTGCCACGCAAATGAACTTGCCTTGTCCTTATCCGGCGTACTCTAGTGTGGCTGAGTTGAGACGAGGAAGAAATGTTCAGTCAGGCACTGAGAGGGTAAATGGGCTCAGTGTGGAGGTGGATATATGCAGTCACTCGCACTAACGGCTGATAGTCGGTGTTGCTGATCTGCCTGCACTGGCTCTTATTTGTATCCCAGTGTGCACACACCTGACACACAGCTTGTACATGAGCACATTTTGTAAAAATGATGAAACACTCAGTATTTTTCACGTTTCAGTATGATTCAGTATATCTAAAATCATCCTGCGCTAAAGACACAATTTGATTCAGCACCAAACTGGATGTGTCCAATGTCTCCAAGATGAGAGACTGTTGACTTTTTGTCTTCAACAATAACATATCTCTGGTATGTATTTGCTTACGAGACCAAACGGAGATGATCTCTGGGGGACTGACTGCAGCTGTAGCCAACGCTGAAGCCATTCAAAAGCACAGCAGCAGCAGCAGCTCAGCATGGGGGGATGAGAGCGAAAATGTTCAGCCCGAGGGAGCCAGCAGCATGCATCAACATGACTACAAACACTGGCTCAGTGTACCGAAGAACAGCGTCATGTCAGAGGGAACAACGCCGTCCAACCCTGTCTGATAAACTGCTGCATTGGATGCTGAAAGCACAAAATGAAAAATTACTTTGCAACGATATCCCATTGCTTTTCCTTCCTTTAAGAGACACTTAATTTCACAGATTTTAAGGTAAAATGAGCAGGGTTTAAAATGTTCGTACGCTATCTCGGTCCAGTGCCTGCAGTAATAACAGGGGTGAAAAAAGACCAGTGCAGGCTGACATCCTCGTCCATCCTCCTGAGTCATCCTCTATGTTTTCTTTGGCCCAGCCTTGCAACTGTCAAACAACCCTCCCCTCTCTTCTGACCGAGCCAACATTGCTCTTCAGCTGGAAACACTGGAAATAAGACATTTCCTCACTCACTCACACAAACATATGGCTAATATCTATTCATACACTCAAAAATGTATGCATTTATGATCCAAAGTTAAGTGAGGAACGGTGGCTGCTGATTAAACAAGAGATTAAACAACAGCTCGCTGTTGTGTTTTAGATTTTAGCACGACACATAAGCAGTTTACATCAATAACGTTGGCAGGTTAAAAATAAAAATCTTAGAAATTCTTTGAAACGATGGAAATGGCTGAAATGTTTCAGACAAAAGCGGGGTTGTCATTTCTAGCCTGAAACTATCACCAGTCAATTTTATCAGCTGTTGCTAGCTACTGTTAGCTAATTGACATCCACTCTGTGTTGGATCGTCTCCAACTGACTCACTTAAAATGAAAACCCTGTAAAAGGATATAAATAAATATATAATAAATATGACAAACATTTCAAGTGCATTTTACATTAATGTACAATTGTGCTAAAAGAGAGAAGCTAAAGCTAATGTTAACATGACATAATGTGGTTAATGGTTAATGTGGGGGAAGCCGTGGCCTAGAGGTTGGAGAAGCGGCTTGTGATCGGAGGGTCACTGGTTCGATTCCCCCAACGGATGGGCAGGAAAAGTTTGGGTGTGGTGGAGTGATTAATGCGAAAAATGCCCCCCCCTCCATTAGCCGGCTGATGTGCCCTTGAGCAAGGCTTTGCAAGGCCCTTACATCCACCTTGAGCAAGGCACTTAACCCCCCAATATGCTCCTGGGCGCCTGATGCTGCCCACTGCTCCTGTGTGTGTTTCACTGCATGTAATTTGCTGGGTGTTGCATGTGTGTGTTCAACTAAGGATGGGTCAAATGCAGAAGATAAATTCAGTGTGTGTATGTAAAAATATATATACTATATGCTAGTAGCAGACATGCTAACGACTGCAGGTTGCACTAGCGAAGGTTAAACACACTGTTTAATCAGCCCTTACATCCACATTGTCGCATTGTGAGGATAAAAGACAATTAATTCAGGGCCCACTTTATCATACTGTTCAGTATATCTTAGCATTTACAAACAACATCAGTGTGCCCCCTCTGTTCTCTATTTACTGTGGTCTTCATGTGTAGGAAGTGATCAAATAGCACTGACTGACTGTACTGTGTAATGATCCATAAATCAATGAGTCATGTAATTAATATGAGGCGCGACCGAGGGGCAGTGCAAAAAATAAATAAATAAATAAAGTAACTGGAAAAGTGCCAGTGAACTGCAAACTAATCTTGGTGGTCCTCTTATCATCCCCTATGCAGTTTATTAAATCTGTTTAACTTATTTGTATAACAACATTTGTGTGACAAGCGCAAAATAGTGAGAGAACACAAGCAGATGTAACCAGGAGAGAGGAGGGGTTGTAGCAGGTAGCAGGAAGTCAGCAGGGAGCGGATCTTTGAAAGCTTCCTGTACAGCCTCAGGGGTGTTGAACAGACAGACTACTGCCAAGCCGACATCGCACAACCCAAAGGTCTGCTGGGACGACCGGGTTTCTAAGAACGCACTCACTGAAACCGAGACCCCAGAAGAACAGGGGGGAGGTTTTGTTAGTGGATCTCCCTTCACTCTGCTTGTACAGAATAACGCAATAAATGCAAAGGTTATAAAAATACAAATCTGTAATTTAATTAGTGCTGACATTCTGATTAAACAGATTTCAGATTATTTAAAAAGTAAACATGACTATTCAGGCTAACATGCTGATGCTGAGCACGTGTACAAATTATTACTGCATCCGAGATTAGTGTGCAAACATTTCCTATTCATTCATTACTTTTTGTAGATATTTGGCCATAAACTAAAATTTCGGACAAACTGAAAATTTAGATCTGTTGATGGTGTTAGACGAAAAGCTGACAGATTACACAAGCTATTACAATTTATCCCGAGGGGAAGAGGAATGTCTGTACCAAATTTCATGGAAATTGATTGACAGTTGTGAAGATATTTTCTCTGGGGAGCATGAATGCCAGTACAAAGTTTCAAAATTTCATGGGAATTTATCAAATAGTTGTTGACTATACTTTTCCCCAGTGTGGGACTAATAAAGGCCTATCTTCTGGAACAAAGTAGTGGAACGACCAACAGACCGGCATTGCCATTGCAAATTATTTCACCATTTCTACTCATACCTCATCTGAAATATAGTAATCAGTACACAATACATCACCACCAGGCCACTGGGCTGAACAAAGCCACTGCCTCTCACATTTATATATCACGTTCAGACAGGCAGGAGGCTTTATAGGTTGCTGACCTGCACCTGTGATAAGCATTTTGGGTTAAAAACAAAACACTTCAGTCTGGATTGCATGAACAAGCAGATGAACAAGCAGTCAGGGCTAAATCGATTTCTTGTCAGTGACTGGAACCTCGGTGGCAATGCCTTTGGGTGAGGCTCAATTTATCATCCATTGGTAGCTCTATTGAAACCAATTGCTATAAGAAAATTTTTTTTGTTGATGAATGATTCGGTCGCTCAATAACAGAGCTATTGCTCTGGCTTTTGAGCCTCACAAACGTCCCTCTGGCCTCAGGCTTTGAATGGTTCTGGACAGAAATGTGGGTTTCAGGTTGAGTTTAAACAATCGGTCAGAGGAAAGATCAGTAATACCTCTTACAGTTAGTCTGGTATAATTCAGTAATCAATTTATCCATATCTGTTTATCATTCATTTTATGGTCATTTTAAGAAAGAAAAACTGCAGCTCTTTGGTTTCAGCCGTTTCTCACTCTGAAGGGCAGCATCACATCATGAGCAAATGTTGTGAAAGACATTTGGTGCTTTGTCATCAACTTGGATCTCATGCTATGAATTGCTCACTTCAGTGTTCACTTGCATGTCTGTGATAACTGAAGGACCATGCATCCAACCATGCACCAACAGCATGCACTATGACCTTAGATGGCTGAACTACATGTACATACAGCATCCAAATTAAATACAGAATCGTGGAGTTAGGTGGTTACAGGCTACACAGTCATATTTTGTCTTAGTTGCTCAGCTTTGACTCAGATCTCCAGCTGCTGTTGAGCCAATCTGTTGTTTGGTCAGTCAGTCCTGCCGTCCACCACAGCTGAACGTTAACATGCATCTAATGACTAAACGCTGGCTCCTAAAAGCCCCACAAAAACCAACTCTGCTGAAGTGAATATTAAACCCTCTGCCTCTCCTTCGAAACACGTCTTCTAACATAGTAGATATGGTCATACGCCCCCTCCCACCCCACCCCAATGGAGTCGGAATAACTTCACTTCCTTTAATCTATGTCTTGAAAGCAATTTTGAAAGTGATTGCTCCATTAAGAATATATTAAAGCTGCGATGGTAGTGCTTGCTCACTCCTCTCAGCTTCACCCTGCTGCAGAAAATTGGATTTCATGGCTCAAAAACAACTGCCAAGTGAGCAGCGAGTGATAAACTCAAACTCCAGGCTCCAAATCCGCCGACCCTTCTTAAATTCATGGCTGACATCAACTGCAGACACTATGTCCATGTCCTGTTGCCTTCAGGTCACGGTTCAGCAAACCAACAAGGCAGGCACAATGCATTAAACCTGTGGTGGAATAACGGAAAAGACCACAAACACACTGAAAAGGATGGAGAAGCAGCCACAGGAATGGTGAATGCTCATCCATAGTAAGAACCTGATCCGGTGGGTCTACCGCCCAATCACTACTGCTTTCTCATCGTTACCCCAAAAAGATTAATGTAATTTGGTTAATGATTTTTAGGAAAATAAAGCCAATGTTGAACTGATACACAAAGGTTAGCTGAGCACGCATAATGAATTCCCAGCACATGTGGATAATCAGGTGTCCATTAATAAACAAACATTTCATGAATGTTTGCATGGTATGAAGGGAGCTTTTATTTTATCATTATTTTCCACATAATCAGTACCAAATGCTATGGTCCTATCTCTGACTGTAAACACAAAGACTCAAACAATTTTCTCTTTCTCTCTTTGGTTTCAGCAGATTGGTTAACCCAGCTTTGTCACCATGATCACGACCTTTGTACCAGGAGCCTCTTGAGGCCCATCTGAATGCAATGAGGCAGCCCATCACCATCTGATTAGCCTTTCACAAGCTGGAGAAATGAGAGTGGGTGTTGGTTGACTCTGCCTATGAATAACAAATACTTCTTTAGTGTGTACATGTATGGCGACTGTGCAGCTGTGGCTGCCTTACTTGTATGCAACTGAGTGCAATGAATATTATGCTAGTTAATAAATAAGCTCACAGTATAAAGAGTTGTTGCAAAATAAAGTAGTTTTTCAAACTGTTTTGGCATCTCTAATGAAGTGTAAATTGATATTAAATTAACAGTCGAGAGGGGGAACAAGCAGAAAACCCTCGCTGTCGTTTGACGCTGATGAAAGACTTAATTATGTAATCCCATTTTCTTCCAGTGAGCAGAAAGGACACCAGAGGGATAGGAAGTGCAGTCTCACACACACACACACACACACACACACACACATACACACATATGTGTGCAACATACAACGTGCCAGGCTAAAAGCATGCTAACAAAAGATAACAAGCAAAAACATGGGCCCCAAATGAATCATGGTGTCTTGGAGCTACCGTAAATCCATGCTGCACCAAATAATCACAGTTTTACAGATTGTTCGGGGAAATATTGAAAGAAATACTAAACGTGTTTGTTTTAGAAAGTATTTTTTAAAAAAGAGTCCATGTTAGCTTAGCTGAAGCTCAGCTTTTTTTCAGCTTTTCCAGGAGTGGATGCACCAATTACAGTTGGGTTTGGTCTGGTTTGGGTGACCGTGTCTGAGGCATGAAGGCCTGGATGCTGAAGGGAATGAGAGATATTGTCTCAAGGTCCACTGCGCTTGAAGTTGCACTTTTTAATATCTTATTTTTTCACCCAGCTCTGCAGTCACCCTCAGCTCAGTGGAGCTTCCATGCATCTTTCAGCTCACTGACACACTCTTCAATAGAGAAGCATTATAGGGAATAATATATCACATTTGCAAAGAGTCTTCCTACATCTCAACTATTTACCTTTCAGAAGAGCACTAAAGATTTCTAGTTACCACTTAAGGACTCTGACAAGGCCGTCCTTTCAACACACAGACAGCCTTGAGCTTTTGGTGGTAACTCTTCACTATTAAAACGAAACCTTTAGAACATCTGCTAAATGAGCAGCTCAAAGCTCAAAGCCCCCCGCACGCCGCCCTCCACATTGAGCCTTGGCTCTCAATGACAGGAGCTGGGCACTTGATTTAGTAGAAATACAAGACCTATGGAGCAGCAGACAGTTTTTGGCAGGGAAAAAGACAAGCAGTTACTGCGCCCCGAGAAAATGGATGAGGAGGAGGAAACCGGTGAGCAAATCACACACAGCACCGCGACCGTCACCCTTAAAACTAAACCACTCTACTTGCCGAAAACATTCTCTGAATAAACTCGCTTTGATTATAACTCATTGCACTCAACTCGATTTATTTTCTTGACAGCAGGAGGTATTTTTTCTTTCGCTTTCTCTCTCTCTTCTCTGACAGCAACACAAGACCTATGGAAAAGGTGTACAAGATTAATCATGACTAAGGTTGTTTTTATATCCCTAAATTTGACAGTTGACTAACTAACATATTTTAAAAAAATCATTTGAAAATAGCACATCCACATTATGTTTCTGTCAGTTCACGTTTTTTGTAGATTAGTGTAATCACATTACTCATGTCCACATGATTGAAAAGGGGCACTGCAGCAGCATCTTTGATCTGGTTCACCTAGACACCCACACACACACACTTCGGTTTGACCTCATTATGACCGGAGATGTGTGTGTGTGTGTGTGTGTTCAGTGTGGAGCAATAAGTTACCTGTCAGGTGTTATTTCAGCATCTTAAGGACCATAGAAACATGTTTTCATTTGAGCTGGACAATAAACTGAGAGCTGTAAAATATGTAGTCTGAACAGAAATAAGGTCAAATATTTTTGCTTCTTTCTACACAGCTTAAAGAGTTTAAGAGTCAGGGGTTGGTGGAGACCAAAAACAGAGACAAAAACAGGCCTAAACAAAGCTAAATATGTAGAGGAACGCTAACGCATTCACCATTTCCATTTACAAAGGTTATCATGTGTCACTTCAGCCTGGAGAAGTCAAAAATAACTAATACAGGTTGACAGCAATATTCAACATCACATTAAGACAAACCAAATGAGACCAACACAGAGAACATCAGTCTAAATTATATTTACATTATATTCATCTACTGGGCTGCTTTGTGACATAAAAGAGGCCTAATTTATGGAACAAAAGTGAAAGGCTACTGTTCCACCTGTGGAAAAAATAAACCTGAGAGCCCTCAGAGATTTTGTAACGAGTCAAATGGTGATGTGGAAAAGCCTTTTCGACAGAGCAACAGAGAAAACAAACAGCGACACCAGGAACAAACAGTGTGACAAGCTGCAACCCCCTCCAACAGGAAACAATGGGGCTTTTAAAAATGTGGTGTTAATTAAACTTGACTGTACAGTCTATCCATCTTAGATCCAAAAGATTCCAAATATACCAAACAGTTCAGTCTGATTTAAATCTGTGTAAAATGATGCACAAGACACCTGGAACATAAAGTCTTCAATTTGAATATTTCCCTTTGCATAACTTCACTGAAGTGTTGGAACATGTCTGTTTTTAAGTGGTGATAAGGAGCATCTTGACAATGATCCGACTGTCGGTGATTTATTCCCTTACATTCCCATTTCATGCCTGTGAAAGGTTTCTGAAGCTCTCTGTGCTCGAGGTGGATTTTATTCCTTTAGAATTTTTCGTTTAAAGTTGCATCCAATTAACAGCCCTTCGTTCGCTGCCAGGATGAGTCAGTCCTGTCTCCAAATATAACCTCATCTTTCATCACCACCCAGATTAACACCTTCACAAACGCACTCGACTTCAGCTATCAGGCCTACTGCAATGAGCTATTATATTCTGGAGAGGGACCGATCATCAACCTGGCTGATTATCGGATCTGATCTAATATTCAGCATTTTTGCCAAGTATCTGCTTCTGTGTGGGGTATTTTTTTGTCCAATTGTCCAGTCTTTCATTCACACTTTTACACACTGAACTAAATGCTGATGCTCATTTGACAGCACAGATGCTGCAGTTAGCGAGTGTGAAAGATGAGCATGAGGGATGATAGTCTTTGTCTGCGTGTGTGTGTGTGTGTGTGTGTGAACATAGATGTGTGTACCACAGAGAGCCTGAGAGTGAAAAAGATATGCAATGTGTGCAAATGTGAGATTAATGCAGCATGTACTGTATGTGTGTGTGTGTGTGTGTTCGGGAGAGACATTGATAGGTGGAAATGATTAGGTCAGTGCTGAATCCTGAGGGCTGCAGATGGCTGGTAATGTCATGCAGCGCTGAATTAATTTCTCTTGACATCTTTGATTTGTCGTCGCACACAGTGAATTTTCTCCTGTGATAGATTGTCCCTGAGGCTCAGCACAATCCTGATCAAGATGACATGCTGACAGATGGATGTGAATGTGAGGAGTTTATTCCCAAAACACCACTGCACAAAAATAAATTAAAAAAATTAAGTTTAATAATCAGTATTATTTCTAAGATACACGCTGGTCTTCAAATTACAAAATATGTTGTCAGTCTGTGTTTTGTATGGACTGCGTGGGCGTCTAACGTTTTTTTCCAAACTGATTGTTGAGGTCTTTTCAGAACAAAACTCTTCATACAGTTTCTTAGCAACACCAAGTGCTTCGATCATGAGCAATGACGTACTGGTCAGCGTTATTTCCAAAATTACTGAATGTAAAACTTTGGCTAATGCATAACATCATTTTAACTGTATGAAATATGGGTGGAGTCTAAAAAATGAAAACCAATGCAGAAGTGCCTTAAACCTGCACAGTTTCTAATGGCCAGAAGGGGGCGACTCCACTGGGTTCAAAAAGAAGTCTGACTATGGAAGCTTATCAGAAAACGAGCCTACTTTTCATGTGATTTTTTTATTTAAACAGCTTCCTGATGAGTTGGTCTAATGGTTTCAACCAGTGGTTTTAGGTATTCTTCAATATAGCATGATTTTAGTTCTATAAATTATGGTAACTTTTAGAGTAAAACAGACAATAAAGCAGAGTAAGCTTTAGGCCGTGACTACCTTGAGATTGAAAGGGACTGAACTGAACTGACCAGCCCTGTTGTCAGATACGCAATCAAGCTATTTGACTTTGCATCAGCCTGACATCACATCAGTGTATACACTTAACAGGTGTGCAACTGGCTTTTAGTGCAGTGTAATGTAGTTCTTTTTGTTTTATAAAAAAATATTTCTTCATTATCATCACAGCCCACTGAGAGGCACATAAAATAGTCCTGAAGCAACAATAAAATCTGACTTTTTAATTCACTAGATGGCCACTGATGTCTCGGCTCTCATGAGTGCATCAGGAGCAATGCATTCTGGGTCGTGTCAGCACGGCCCACGCTCTTCATCTGTTTGAAAATTTCCCCCATTAGACTCAGTCAACAAACACCTACATTCATAATGAAAAAGCACACGGTCAGCTGCCACACTGGGCTCAGAACACAGGAGGGGATCACATCCAGCCGTATGTCCAGTTCAAATTAGCACGTTAAGGTGGAAAACAGAGACAAGGCAGCTGCCTGAATACATCTATTTATTTATATACACACGTTAACTGCAGGAGGACGTATAAACCTCTGAAGAAACAGGAAACAAAGCGTTTAAACTGCTGACAAACTGCACCAAAACTGAAATTCATCTATTAGAATACTGATGTATACTGTCAAAAATGGAGGACAGTATGTGCAGTAATCACATGTATGCTTCATATAAATGTATATCGCCTCATAGTCGTTGGATCTTTGTGGACGCAAAAGTTTTGAGAAGACATTTAAATTCAGAAGAAGTAATTGCTTTCTGAAAGGATTTATCCTGGCACACACATTGATTTTAGCAAGTAATTTGAGGAGGTGGTTAAAGGTTAAATCAATAATATCGTCCGATACTAATCAAGCTGATATAAACTCGCCATGAAGTTGGTTTAGTAACACTCACTGTTACAGGTAAGGTCACTGAAATGTCCTCTAGAAATGAGCAGGGTGAGGTGGAAAATTCTGTATTTTTTTTTACCTGTTAGAGACACATGCAGGTTTTTTTATGCTCATCCTGGCCCAGCCAAAGCTTCTTGTGGTAACTCTGAATTTCATCCATCCACAAGCTTTTTTTCATCTATCATCCATCATTTTTATATCAGCTCCACTACCCTGAGCTTCAAGGGGAGCCCTGTTGAGGCCGTGGGAGGGGAACCATCAATTATTCATGTCTTGCTTTCTGGCCACAAGGACTGAGGTGCCAGAGTCGGCAACCCGGCAATTGTGCAGTGATGTATTATAGCCAGCTCCTGCTCATCTGCACCCACCGCAGTGTGACATCTGCACAGAGTCATGCAGGAAGTGACAGTTTTATTCAGCTGCACCGTGTTCCTGCAAGGCTTCAGGCCAATCAAGGCGAACAACATAACAGCAGCCTGAGAGGAGGGTGCGATGATTGGTTGTTCGGCTTACTGGGTCATAGCTCCTCCAAGGCTGCTAAGTCCCCTTTGGGAGAATCTGCAGCCTAACATGAGTCACGTCATTGTTCCCCTGCTCGGGCTCTTAGTGTGCACCATCACCCTGGTGGCACCAAGGCAGCTAGCAACACCATGTCAAACACACTGACGTCAGCTCACTGCATCCATTTTGGCTTTTTTGCTCACTGCAAAATGGACTGAAGAGGAGTCAGACTGGGGGCAGCTGAGAGGTGCAGTTCAAAACCTGCAGCGCAGTCGACAGAAGCTGTCATGCATAACACAAAAACACAACACAAAATGAGCTTTTCGCAGCACGTACCAGCAGCTCACATTAGTGTCATTTTATAATGTTTAGTACATTGGCATTCACTGTCTGACTTAACATTGTTGTGACCTGCTGTCGTCTCAAAATGTCTTTCTTAAAATGAAGGTTTGTTAGAAAATGGCCGACCTGCAGAGAGCAGCTGTCAAATCACACTATGAGACTAATATCATAATGAAATGTGACAACTTCATTACTGACACAGGTAATGAAGTCAGGTGATAGTATAATTAGTAGTATAATTAGACTTTGTTGAATAAATTTGGCTGTTTTGTGACTGAGGGATTACATCACGCTAGCTGTACATATACACAGCACTGCTTTGAACTAAATGCTAACATCAGCAAGCTAACATGCTCACAATGACAATGTGGACATGCTAATGTGTAGCAGTTAGAATGTTTACCTGGCTTACCATGACAGTTTACTGAATTAGCACGGTAACATTTGCTAGGCAGCGCTAACCACAGTTGCTAAACCTGATGTACATACAAATTAATATTTTGCCCTGATTACAGCATGAGATGAAAACTCATGCAAAAGCAAACTTAAAGGCTAATTCACCCTGAGATTGAACCGATTGTCTGTACCAAGTTCTGTGGCAGCTGATCTCAGGATCAGCTGAAATATTTCACTGGATGAATGAAAACTTTGACATGATGGTGGTGCTAAATGAAAATTCAGGTGATCACCAAAGTCAGAAGGCTTCATCCTTTAGATACCAGGAATGTCTACACAAATCACACACCATGAATTTAACTCAAGTATTTCAGATAGTATTTACCATTCAGCACAACTTCAGGATTATTTGGATTAGTATTAATATTTGTTTGTGTATCTTCTTCACAAATAAAATGAATGCCCAGATGTTGAGATATTTCACTCTAGTCTGGATCAAAATGGTGAATTCACAGATGTAGGGGGAAAAAAGGCTTTTGGATGATAAAATTCAGTGTAATACTCAAGTGTGTTCTTCAAGGCAACACCATTACTTCCAAGGACAAAATAAACAATACACCAATATGTAGGCCAAACGTCCCATGCAGAAATCATCACCACTGCGTTCTGCAGATGCTTTGCTCTTTTCTCTCTCAGTGAACTATGGGTGTGATGAGTTTTTATGGTCGTTTGAACTAAATTGTTGCCACTACAAGCTTCAGTATGGTTTTCTGTGCACGAAAGCTATTCATGATTCTGCAGGAGCTGCGGCGTGTGTCATCCGATTGCTGCATTAAAGCTCAATCTACCGAACTCTTGTCTTTAAAGTGGTGGAGTGGAAAAGAGGAGATGCTTTATTTCACAGGTTCATCATTTAAAAGATAAAATAGGTGCAATAATTTGAGATAGTCCACATACTAAAGGAATAGTTCATCATTTCAATAAGTATGTTTATTTGCTTCTTGCCAAGTCTTTTAAATATCAAATTGGAGCCAGGTTTCGATTAGCTTAGCCTAGCATGAGGACTGGCAGGGACAACCGCTAATGTGTCTCTCTCAAAAATCTTGAAAATTGCCTACTAGCACTTGTGAAGCTCACTAATCAGCATGTTATGTTCTTTGTTTAATCTGTACGCAAACAGAAATGTAAAAAGATTTGATTTTACTGGGAGCTAAGTGGTCTTTTGCTAGCCTAAGCTAACTGCCTCCTTTTTTTTTAAATATCCACTGATTTATCTGATTTTTTTAAAAGCACTAGCAAAACTTACAATTTCCTTAAAAGAACTAAAAAAAAATTATATATTTTCCCACAAAGTACAACTATACAAAAGATAACACAAAAAGAGTTGTTCAGGTGCACTGACTAACTAATAGGAATTAATCAGACGTGTACCATTTAAACAGTCTCCATTGTCCCTATTAGGGTATTAGTACCAAATTAGATAACCCTTACCAGATATCTTACAAGGAAAGTTATACACTTTGTGTTATTTTTTTTTAAATTATTTGCCAAGTTTGGTGCTCATTACTATACCTGATAAAGTGTTGCATAACTGCAGTCGCACTCAATTAAGAAACACAATCACAAATATGAAAAGGAGGCGGGGCCAGTGAATATTAACCACATGCATTTGTTTATAAAGCAGAGGACAAGTAATCAGACACTTCCTCTGGCATATAAGAAACCGATGGACTGTCAGTTGTTAATGGAGAGTTATGTGCTTGACAATAATCGCTGCTTCGACCCACCCGTCTGGAGACGACAGAAAAGGCCATTGATTACGTCTCAGTCTCACAGTAAATCTTTAGCAGAGAGGAATGTTTCAGCTGCAGCAGATGTGTGTGGAAGAACAGCGCAGCACAAATGAACAGGAGTTTCCTTGAAGCACTGATCTAAATGTTGAGACAGCTGTGCTAACTGCTGGTCTTGGCAACACCCGGATGGGGAAGCCGAGGAGGGCGGCTGTGCTCTACTGCATTGCAACCTGTTTCTTCTTTATTTTTTTAAAGATATTATGATAATGTATCCGGCACCGTCGCCCCCAGCTGCAGGGAGAGGCAAGTTGTAACTTGTGACGGGGCTAGTCTCTGCGGACCGACCGGAGCACGGCCCAATCGGCAGGGGCAGCAGGCAGAAAATGAGAACACCAAACAGAGCAGCTCCCTGAGCTCCTCCTGGTTTCAAGTGGAGTCTCTGTGTGTTAAGCTGTGTGAACAGAGCTTTAAATGGGAGCGTCGGCCTCCCCTGCAATATTTAGTTTACTATTGCATGTTGGAAAAGAAAGGCATCAAATCCTGGCATTTGAGATGCTGGAATTGAGCCTGATGTGAACATTTTTTTGGGTGAAAGTAGTTGCTGGTCAATTGGCTTTCTATTGATTGATTCAAAAAGGATAATCTGAAATTTGTATTTCACTTTGCAGGAGTCTTTGCCACTGAAGCAAACATTATAGCCAATAATTACAGCCTTGTGTGTTGTATAGTGAGTCAATGGTGAGGGAACCGATGACCAAAACTTCTACATGATGATGTTCACTATTAACAGTCTGGGATGTGACTCCCTCGGCTGGCGTTGCCCTTTCTGTGTGGGTACAGCATGTTCTCATCGTGGTGCTTTGGAGGACCCCATGAGGCTCATAACACCACATGAATGCAGTAAAATTAATGGATGGATGAATCGCGTATGAGCATGCAAAAACAGGAAAGTAATCCTCCTGAAGAATGGGTGCTTTTTACATCTCAATGCATCAGAAGTCTGTAAAGATAAAGGAAAATAAAACCGTCGACGGGATACGTCAGACTGCGGTTAACGTCTTCAAAGAGGAGCGCTTGTACTGTGTGTCAAGGTAAAGATGTTACCTCTGCTTTTCCTGCAGACTGATGGAGAGACTGAAAGTGTGTCAGGCTTTGAATCACAAACCATAAATCAAATCAGAGAGGAATGTCAGCAGGCTCTCCTCACTGTCACCTCCATGTGGGCTGGGGATGTTAACAGTTCACAAACTGCCTGAGCTGCAATCATGGCTGCCACGGGGACAAGACATCAGACATGCCAAGTTGTAAACCGCATCACCTCCAAACAGAACAGACCAGGTCACATCCAGGCCACCCATCATGTTCCCACAGCGCGATCCTCTTCCTCATCACGGCTCCTTCAAACAGCCAAAGGTCACTAACAATATCAAGCAAATGTCCCTCTCTGGGCAAAGTCGTTTGAGTGCCACTGATCTGAAACACCGCAAAGCAACACCACAGAGCAAAGCAAGGGGAGAAAAACCCGCTCATCGCTCTCCATCACACTCTCCCCGCTGGGCTTCTACAAGGTCATTTAGGCGCACGACGCAGGACAGGGAACCCTGCTGCACTCATACTTTCACGCTTGCCCTGATTTTTTTTTTACCCACTAAATACACCAACACATAACTGAAAAAACCAACAACAATCTGAGAAAATGCAGTTAAGGCACAACTAGAAATCTGTGACCGTGGGTGGGAGAAAAAACTGCAACGAGAGGACGGAGAGAAACAAGGGCATCGGTGCCAAATCCATCCGCGATTTGACAAAACTGGATCGATAAACTGTTGTTTAATGGCATTAAAACCTAAGACTGGTAACCTCCCACCCTTCTCTCCCTGCCTCCCCCCCTTCAGAGCAAATCCCCTGCGCTTGGAGGGATGATGATGATCGCTCTTAACGCACAAGACCTCCCCGCAAGACCAAGAACGAGGAGCGCATGTCGCCAAAATCCGCAGTTAGAAATCTCAACATTTTGTCTGAACGCAACATTACGAACGAACGGGCTACGCGTTCTTGTCAATATGTCGACTTCTTCCTTCAGTTCCCCTTCGGGTGCGGGTTTAGGGGTCATCGCATTGCGCAGCACGGGCCTACAAACTTGTGCCTAAAGACAAACAAATGTCGACTTGTATCATAAACATGAGGAAATCTTCCTGTCATCTTGCACCTGGATGCACAGCCGACAGCGGCAGCGACCGAGGAAATCAGCCAATTAACGCATTAAAAGATAAAACTGCGCCCTTAGAGAGGGTGATTCGCTTTCTTACCTTTTGGCAGGAAGGGCAGCGCGATTTAGGGGCACCGGGAGTCGCTTTTTTCTCTGCGCAGGGAGTCACCCCGAGCACCTGAAGCAAAACGCTCCTGTGTGGCCCTGTGATGCGCACTGACGTAGTAACGGAGAGCTGCGCCCTCCTCCCACCTCCGCCCCTTTCACTTACTACACAACATCCCTCTTGGATGGAGACACCGCCCCCTCCTCCTCCTCCAGCAGGCACCATTCCTCTCAGAGAGAAAGGGGGGGTGTGCGGGAGTCTGCTGGTGTGCACGAAACCTTACATGGTGATTTAATTTTTCCCCAGGAGTGATTCGGTCACGAGTGGGTCTAAATTATCATATTATAAGTCGCTTTACAAGGGATGCAGGTGGAAAACGCGCTCTCCACCCTAATGCTCAGTGGACCTCGTCTGTTTGCTCCATATGCACCAAATGGTTGGTGCAGTGAACTGTGCAAGACGAGCCTCTCCCTGCACGTGCTTGGGCTCGTGCCTGTAATTGGCCATTAAAAAAACCCACCTAATCAGGATGCCCCTGGTGGAAAGCAGCTGAAATCCTATGAATGTGCCATTAAGCTCAGTGATCACCTGAAAACTGAAAACTGAGATAAAAAGGAAACTTTAAATTACATCTATAATTACATATTTCCATATATAATATTACATGTATAATGTCCTGACAGCATCACATCAAGGTGTTGGAGAGGAGAAGGAGTCCTCAGGGAATCAAAACCACAGCAACTGCTTCTTCAAAGCACACATTTTGACTTATATGCCACTGCAGGTAAAGCACAGGTGTTAACTAAGATCAACAAAGCCTCCATTGTGTTCATATACATTAGCATTTATATCTCTGACTGGTCTGAAAGCACACGACCTTTGCGACCTCAGTCTTTCGGTCCGGTTCGGAGTCTCCAGCTGTCGCCTGATTGTCATCAGGAGCCACCAGATCAGATGAGGCCTTTCAGCTGCTGTCGTCTATCGAGCGGCTGGCCTAAAGAGCTGCTATCTGCAGGCACCAGAGGCCGCGAAGACTGATCGATCAGTAAAACCGTTAAAGAGTGACAAAGTGACACATCATCAAGATTCGTTTGCTTTAACGGATTGCCTGAGGTGCAGTGGGACATGACACAAAGTCTTCGCAGCGACAACAAACTCGTGGTTTACACTGGTTTTTAATAAAGTGCCAAAAAACATTTAATATGAGACATTTAATGCGTTAAGTGACAGCTATTAACTTTGGTTTTGTTTTGAAGATCATGTTTACTGTGAAATGTTATCTGCAGTCCTAGTTTCCTGTGTCCAGACATTCGAATGAGTTGACGGAGACAAGAATGTTACAAGTCAACAGTTCGGTCTGACATCAGAGACTACAATTCGGACTACAAACTTCGGTCGACTGACTTGAAACACGACTCGGACTTGACTTAAAAACAGCTTTCACTGCGTTACAGAAAGCAGAAGAAGTCACAAAAAGACTCTCTTGTGTTGAAGCCTCTTTAGTTCGTACTTGTTTCTTCTGCTTGTGGGTCAAACTGACCAAAGTGACCTTCATTGATTTCTGCTGCGTCCAGCTGAGAGCGTCTGCTCCAGCAGGGACTCGGCGACAGGGCGGCAGACCTGACTCAGTGTCTGGGCTCACAAGTCGACAGGGTTTTACCTCCCCGAGTGGCTAACACTCCAACAGGAAGTGAGGTTTTACTGCATGTAAAGAGGACCTGGACAGCCACACGTGCAGCAGAGCACAGCAGCCTTGTGCTTCTCATCGTGGCCCTCGAGGTCTCGGTTGGGTTTGGATGAAAAGCGTCTTAGCGGGATACACTTTGGGCTCCTGGCACTTTTATTTCTTGTGCTATTTGACGTGTAGAGGAATATCATGTATGCTGTCATGTTTATTGTGTTTCCTTTGGTTTTGCTTTCAGTTTTACTGTAATTGTAAGTATGTTGTCCACCGTAATCCGTCACCTTGTAGCCGACCAGAGTCCAGAGAAACTGTTGTACAATTCTGCAACACGACGCTTTCAGCACTGGTGCTGAAATTTAATGCTGAACATAACTTATGAGGTGTGGATTTTAAAAACGCAGACGTTATTTCAAGGCATGCTGGGACAAATCGGCATACATTTATTTTAAGAACAAATTCAGCAGATCCTTATTAAAAATGTTTTGTGTGTTTGTGCAATAAAATGAGCTGTGCTCAAAGAAAACCTGTCACAATGAGATCTCGGCACGCGTAACTCGCCCTTTTTTAGACACCAGTGAGCCAGTGGTCGTGGACAGAGAAGACAGTGAGAACAGACAAGATGAGCGACGCGTCTCCATCTGCAGAGGAACCTGTTGGTCATCAGATGGAGCAGATGAAGTCGTTTCCCTGCAGCAGCTGGCAGCTGGAGCTGAAGCTCTGACACAACACATTATCATCTCAACAAACAAAAATATCCTCCAGACACACACTGCAGATCCACTGTGTGTGTGTGTTCATGTGTGTGTCTATCTGCAGCTGTTGACCCCAGTTGTTTTTAAATGCATCTTCTCTACCTGCCTTAACAAAAAGCAAAGTCACGGCTGGTCGACGCACAATCTGATTTCCAAACGGGATCAAATGTCCCGCTTTAATGATGTGCCAGCTGTTATCTGCAGCTGTAAACGCTGTAATGGAGAGGCTTGTTGTAAACTGCAAAGGTTAAGACTGTCCATATATGTGTCTATCAGTATTAACAGGACAGGACATCAGGACAACCTCTGACAAACAGTAACAGACGTTTTCCTGTGGGAGATTACTTTGATTTGTGGTATTTCCCCCTCACTCTAATAGCAGAGAAAGAGTTCTTGTCTTTGAATGACAACATGGTTTGGCTTTAGGGTCAATTCTTGGCGCCATCTGGTGGTTAAATCAGGTAACGATGGGAATGAAAATGGAAAACGAGTATAATTTAAAGTATTAATTTTAAAAAATTATATGTTTTAATAAAAATGCAGGAGATAACTCGCACATTAACAGACACGTGACTGTGTAGTTAAAGTAAGATTGGGGCTGTCTGCAGTCTCTGAAGGACAGAATAGCTTTGAATGTTGTCTCACACTATGAAAAACAAGCTGTGTTATATTTTAAATGACGTCTTTCTCAGCTACCTGATTGGTGGGATTATTAATATAATTAAGATCAGTTTTGGTGTCTGAGACATGAGCTCCTCCTCTCCGGGCCTCGTCAGCAGGTTATTTTGAGGCCGTTTCAGTCTCCTGCTCCAGTTTGAGCTCATTGGTTGATTCTCTCCGATTGATGCAAATCTAACAGCTCAGCTGCGCCCCCCAGCGTCCACTTTGTGCTGCTGCTGCTGTGGGGGGGAGGAGGAGGAAGAGGAGGAGGAGGAGGAGAGACACGATAGGAGAAACCATCGAAGGCGACTCAAACGCGCACCGACGGAGGCACGAAATGAACGCAGCGCTTTGTTTACCTCCTTCACATGCCTGCGGATGATGATGATGATGATGATGATGATGATGATGACACGTCCTTCTCGTTCGCAGGTTTAAATACGGGGGGGCGGTGAAGGCTGTGGTTTGGTTTGTTGTGGTTTTGTCCTGAATCCGAACACCTCAGAGACTCGGTTTGTGTCGCGCTCTCTAAAACATGACGCTCGCCAGAAAGCAGGTCGCTGAAATCCGGATGTTACCATGAGAGGAACCGGCATGGATCTGCTGTGGAGGATCCTCGCAGCTCTCAGCTTCGACTGCTTCAAAGATTCGTCGTCGTCAAGGTGAGTGGGGGGTCTGAGGGGGTCTGAGGGCGTCTGATCGAGCTGCATTTGGTCGGATTTCACCTCAGAATGTGGCTCACGGCAGTTCAGCCTCAGCCCGCTTCCCAGCCTCCCGTGAGTCCACCTGTTCACCTGAAACGGGTCAGACCTACTTTAAAATTCACCACTCGGGTCAAGTCTTCCTCTGCGTGACGGTGTCTTCCTCACGGCGAAGGAAACGCTCATTAGCAGTTTTCATGTGCGTCGTGAAACGAACAAATGTCGGTCCAGGCGGTGCCAAATCACACCGAAATAGATTTGTGTGAATGGAAAGGGGAAATATCATCCTTCATTTCCCAGTTGTTATGACAACAGGTTTTTCTGAGTCAGTATTTGCACGGATCCCCCCCTCCTCAGTTTTGCCTCAGAAGGCCAGAAACAGTGAATCTGAAAGTCCAATGAGAGTGGAGGGTCATTAACATAAACGATTTTCTTCCTCATTAAACTGGCGCGCAGGAAACCTGAACTGGCATAACAGATTTTCAGCGGGTTTGATTGGCGGCGTGAGGCCCACAGGTGTGCGCACGGTGTCGGTGTGAAGAGGTAACAGTCAGCTGTCACACCTCCACACTCACACAGTCAGCTCCACCCTGACTGCGACCGTTTCAGGTCGTGTTTGACCGGTTATTCATTCACAGGAACAACAACAGCGCGTCAGTGTTAAAATCCTGATCCTGATGATTTGTGTAACTTGGACTTTAATGGTCATTAGTCTCTGTTTTCTGACACTTTACAGACCAAACAGCGAGTCAGTTAATCAAGAAAATATTGGGCAGAAGAATCAATAATGGAAGTAATCATTAGTTGGCCCAGTTTGGCTTAATAAAACTGTAACATTGTGCTGAAATGATTCAGTTGATGACATTTGTTAATCCATTCATTTTTCAACTAACGTGTTCAGTTTACATTTTCCATTTTTGTGTTACAGCTTTTCAAAAATGAGTGATTTGCTTGTTTTTCCCCTGTTTAATTTGTTTGGTTTTGGACATTTTGTGACAGTGAATTGATATAATAACAACTGAATTGTCAGCTGTGAATAAAACAGACCGAAACAGTCCTTAAACAGACAGCTCACCTGACCGTAAGCAGGCTAGCTGTAGCCTTTAAGCTAAGCCAAACAAACCGCCTTTTGACACTTGCTTCTTATTTAACAGACGGATGTGAGAGTTGTACAGACACAAGTCATGGTAAGAAAGCCAAGAAGCTTGTTTCCTAAAGTGTAAAACTGAGATGTTTTACATTTTGACAAAATAAACTTGCCAGCGCCCTCTGCTGGACAGACTATGTGATGCAGACACGGTCTCTAAAATGCATCAAGCATGCAATTTCTGTACCTTTTCTGGGCACTTCTCAGCCCGCATTTACACTGATATCGATATATTTGTGATCAGCTATTATCACCTGATATATTGTCTAAAAACGGTATAAAAGAGAGAGAAGCAGAAAACTCACGATTGAGAAGCTGAAGCCAGCAAATGTTTCATTATATGTCAAAACAGGCCGTTCATTTAATCGACTGATCGTTTCAGCTCTGCAGTGTGTGTGTGTGTGTGTGTGTGTGTGTGTGTGTGTGTGTGTGTCTGACCTCTGTTCTCCTCCTCTTTCTCAGGTCTCCCACCAAGCACAGTTCCAGCCAGGCGGGCAGCCTGGAGAGCAGCTCCCTGACCGGCTCCCTGTCGCTGGGCCCCGACCTGCCGCACTGCCAGTGCTGCATCTCCTACGAGGCCCGCCTGAAGCGCCTCTCCTGCGGCCACCTCTACTGCGACCCCTGCTGCGATCAGATAGTCAACCTGGCCTTCGAAGATATCGAGGGCCTGTCCGATTACCCCTGCCCCATGTGCAAGTCCATCCGCCAGCTCGGAGGCCTCGGCCCGTCCTCCTCTGGGTACTTCTACGGGCCCTACGGCATCCTGCAGCAACAGCAGCAGTTCATGGGGAAGGAGCACGGGAGTCGGTGGGGGTAAAGCCGAAGCTCTTTCACGGGAGGGATGTAGACCATCTCCTGATGTTGGGGATTTTGTTTTGTTTGTTTGTTTCTTTCAGCTGTGACCTGGTTGACTTTTAATGCACTGCCTCCGCCATGGTAGCTATGCGGTGACATGGACTACAACTAACGGCCATTTTATTTTAGTCTCTGTCGTCTGTGGTTATCAGGTGAAACGTGAGAACGCATGACACTAACATCCATAGGTTTTAAGGGCCAAAACGCATAGGTGGTTGAACCCTGCACGTCATCATAACAAATGTGGAAGAGAGGTCTTCTCTTTAGAAAAACAAAGATCCAGAAATTACGCCTCAATATTTTTAACAGCATGCAGGTTTTCTACCTACTTCTGTATAAAAACACCGAGTTTCATCCTCTCAGATGTGATATTGGAAACTGGAGAGACCAAACCAGAGCTTTACATGAGTAAACTGTGCAGTAGATATTTTGTAATGTTAACATTTCCTGTCAGGCGAGTTCTTACTTTGTACATTTTCCGTGAAAGTATCGAGCATTTTGCACACGATTCTCAAAGTGTTTTTATTCTGACTGTACATATCACACAGGACAGTCAGAGTTTACATTTTAATTCTATTGTACAGTGCCATGCTACTTTTTAAGTGTTCCAGATCATATGTAAATATTTATTTTGTTAAAAAATAAAGTTTGTGAGCTGTGTATGAGAATGGATTTTGTTTGCTTTTTATTTTTGTGGCACAGATTCTGAACACAGCTGAAGGTTCATGAACTGATAACACTTTTTATTCATCAGGATGACAACATACTGATACAAAAAGAAAAAAGTACATCTGGCAAATTTACGTGACGTTCGTACCAAAAAGATTAAATTATACAATGATACAGAGCAACAGGTGAAGCAGAAAATCAAACTGGATTTTCAATGCAACGGGACAAAACCACCTTGTGTTTTTTTTGGGTTTTTTTTCCGCAGAGGACAAGCAAATGCATTGGCATCACACCTGGAAAGCTCAGAAACCGCAGCTGATGTCCATGTGCCTTGATACTGATGAATATCTACAACAATTTAATAGCTCATAGTGCTATCAAGTGAGGTACCCTTTGACATGAGCGAAGGTCGGCATCAGTCATACAGCTGACAACTGTCCACCTGCCTCGACATTTTTAGAAAGAATAAGCTTTTTCAAACACCTAACGATGCAGTTTCAGTCGTCGGTGGGAATGACGCCAGTGCATCCACTTGACACCCACATCATGCTAACGACAACCTGTTTGGTTTTAAAGGCGCAGGACCAGATCCTTCCTTTTGTGCTTTAAACGCAGTCAGACACTTCCAAGTCCTTGACCTAAATGCTGGCCGCATACTAATACGCCACCAGGCAGGAAAGAAAAGAGGTGAAATGAGAAGTAAACACAGGAAGGAATAAGCTTCCCGTTGCTTCCGACACTGGTACCTTCTCAAGGTACGGCAATTAAAACGACAGAATAAAGTTTGTGTTTTTCAATTCCGCCACAAGATCATGGAGAAATTCTCCAAGTAATACTAAAGTTGGTCCGAAACAATTCAGAAACCACACTCACCTACATGTCTGACATCAAAGATTGACCGATAATGGTCAACAACACATGAAAGAAAGATGAGGGTTCAGATTATATCACTAAAGCCCTGAAGTTACGTCAGTCATGCAGGAACTGAATTATACTGCGATAATGTGCGGGGACGTGAGTGACATCCAGACACATACAGGCTAATGCACCTCTCTGAGCTGAATGTAGGCCTCTCGCTGCATGCACGCCAGTGGAGTGATACGAGAGCCATACCAAAATAGCTCTCATGTCCTAAATTCCACATTAAAGTCACTGCTCACAGTGTCTGTAGTTCAAAGGTTTTTCAAACAATATCCTGCGTTTCCACTGAGATCTGAGATACAAAAACCTGGAATGTGCCTTTTGCACATTACATAAGAAAGACTTAAAGGGCTAGTTGTAAGAAAAAAGTCTTCTGCAGACATGCAGCCTGGTCACAGGTCAGATCCAGTGAAGATGTGGTGTGTGTCCACTCACTCTGTCAAAGTGCCCTTAAGAACCACCGTATCACACCAATGTGTGTGTGTGTGTGTCCCGCCCAGTCACTCTAACCCATCTCGGATAAGAAGCTAAAAATGGAAACTTCCTTTCCTTCTAGAAGGTGACATTAAATGTGTCGGCACCATTTTAAGATACTGCAGGATGCGCTTCTGAACTTGTGTCGGGTTACGTTATTAAGCATCTTCAGCCCTTATTCTTTTAAGTCTTAGATATACTCATCAGTTGAAAATTGAATACTAAGATTTTCTTTACAAATATACAAAACAGTTGTCACATTTTTTAATACAGTACTCATGATAGGTAACAAAGTGAAGAGCTCTTGCACTGACTGCTTCATACTACTGCAGTTCACTGGGCCGTCCAGCCAATCGAATACGCTGTAACAGGAAACACACACCTGTGCCTCCTCACTACATGATGCCAGCAACGTTGCGCAGGTATGAACTGGTAGTGCCCTGTCACAGGGTGAAGCGGCCTGTATTATGCATGAGACCAGTTCAGACCAGACCTCAGGAAGCTATCGAAGACCCGCTGCTCTTTGGCAGCTTGGCATTATTGGGTGCTGGGTAATAGTGCTGGTCAGGACGGACCTCTGTTACTGAAGAGTGCCCAAAGAGGAAGGTGTGCTTGTTGCCGCTTCCACTGTCTTTGTGGCCGGGCCTGGAGGGTGGAGCTGATGCAGGTGGAGGGCCCCTGGAGGTGTGGTGGTTGGTGGAGGTAGGAGGGAGTGCCAGTCTGGGCACTACTGCACTGTGAGGCCTCGAAGCTGGGAAGAGGAAGGTGCCGTTGTTGGTGTTTTGGTTCAGGTTGGTGTCGGTCCGCCGAGGCTCGGAGATCTTGATGGGCAGGTTTGGATCGGTGCCGGTGGACACTTGTGCTAGCTTGTCTTTGAGCTGCTGCACCTCCCGGGCGAGCCGCTCCACAGGGTGGGGCTGGTTTGCAGAGATGGGGTGGGAGAACGCCTGAGGACAGAAAGCATCGTGGTGTCTAACTTAACGACTTCGACTTATTTTTCTTACTGTCAACAAATCCCATGAAAAGACCAAAACAATCAATGAACTGATCCTAACAAGTATTTTCTGTGTAGTCAAAGTGTGATGTAGCGAATTTCTTTGTGCCACAGAGCTCCAGTGTTGTCCAAAAACTGAAAAACACAATAGAATATGGTTGACATATTCCAACCAATATTCTCCAGTTCAGCAAACGTGTGTTAATCCATGGTGAAAACAGTCCTCAACAAATCCACTAGTTATTTACTATATACACAATTAGAAAGCCATTTTCTAACGAAAGACAACACAGGGAAGAGCACTGAGAGATGGACCAGCTCATGCAGAATATCACAATCCTTGTCCTTTAGCATTCAAACAAGGTTATATCAACATGTCAAGGCACCAGTTTATTAGGCACACCTGCACAATCGAACGCAACAGCCTTGTTACCTCCCACCTGAACGTTACATTACGGTAATTTCTGATGCTGTGGTTTGTGGACTTGCAAAGTCTTGACGCTGACGCTAAACAACTCTCATGTATAATACATGAAGCGTATTAAACACTGTGAAAAGGCAAGAGCAACAAGAGTTAGATTGGCTCTTGCTAGTTTTCCAGGTGATTCAACGATGACTGAGTGCTGCACTGGTGGTGAGTTCGCGGGCATTAACGATCAGTGATTTCTGAATGGACAGATGTATCAATACTGCTCCAAAAAGAAAGAAAAGGGATTTTGTTGGCAGTTTAACAGACACTTACATTACACAAAGCACAGAATCCATGCTAATCTTTCTACACTGCTAACCTGAGCTGGTAATTTAGCAGTTTGGTAGGTTTTACTTGCTCCTCATGCAGCTCGATCGAAATAGATGCCTGGACCCACCCACACAGCTCTCGACTATTCTTGACATCACCATGGGGACGCTGCTAGACGAGGCTGTTCTACAGACATCACAAGGGCAGCACCGCGTCCATATCGGGAGTTGTGGATCAACAGCTCCAACTCATCAGCACATCAGCGCGACGACGTCACGATGTGAGAGGACGCAGCAGGATGTGGAGCCAAATTTAGTAAAAACATTTTTGAATATTTTGGCACCCACTTGATTGATGACACACATCCGCACTCAGACAATCAGCCCTTCAATACTTGAATTAGACAGCCTTTATGCCTGCCCTTAGTAAACCACCCCCACATTTTATTACGAAAATGAGAAATTATTTCACCTTCTGTGGCTCTCGGGAAGAAGTGGTCGCTGTTACCCAGTACCATATTTGTGGATATCAGAGCGAACACTGACGACGTCATTTTCAGGTCTAAAATCAACTTGATTACAGTGTAAATACTGAATATCAAACAGTCTTTTGTGCATGTGGTTCAGCATTTCAGGTTAATATCTGCTCCACTCACTAACCATAAAAGGCAGCTCTGAAACTGTTATGGAACATGTGACCCAACTGAACTGTATTGGTCTCTGATGTGTGGCTTTTAGTTGGTGTTGTGGAATAATGAAGTTCTGTGTCATCAAGGAGTTGGCTCTGGTATAACAGGCTTTATGATAGCAATAATAAAACAATAAAATAACACCAGTTTCAATCTGAGTCTCCATCTGTAAGCCAGCAGCCACAAACCTTCTGCCTTGTGTCTCCTTAAAACAACGAAATGTTGTGTTGCAGCCCCTCATCACAGTTAATGTTCTAAAATGGCCTCATTCAAAGGATTTTTATGTCTGAAGAGGTGGAAAAAAATGGAGAAAATAACAGAAATTCAGGATATCTGTAGACCCCTCAAATTTATCACAGCCCCCAGGTGGGCAACAACCGCTTAAAGCAAAAGAGGACATCTTGAATTTCATCCTGATCAAGCAATAACAAAAAAAGTCAGTAAACATGTGATTCCTGACTGTGGGCACAATTCTATAGATAGATCTTTTTTTTATTATTTTTGTTAGTTTCTGTTGAGAATCTGAAAAAGTGATTCACTATCTAAAAGTGATTCACTATCTATTACATAAGTAAACCAAACTGCCTGTGGGATACTTCCAACATACCTGTGCATGGAGCGCCCCCCGGAGGTAGCACTCCCTCCACAAGCCCATGCAGGGTCCCATGAGGAGGGGCAGCAAAGGCTCATAGGGGTCAAGTGGTCCTTGAGGTCCGGAGGAGGACGTGAGGCCTTGTGGAAACTCGGTCAGGGCCCAAGCTTTCAGCAGCCTCTCCAGGCCCGGCACGTTCTCAGAGGACGCAGCCCTCCGGTGGCTCTTCTTGTAAACGCCCGAACTGCTGCTGCGCCAGGGCAGCAGGTTAGCAGGACAGGAGAAGGTGCCTCGAGAGAGGAGGAAGACCGAACCGGGGATGGTGTCAGCCAGCTAGTGGGCAGATGTGCGAGGGAAAGATAAAGTCTGTCAAAATTTTAGGTTGCAGACACCTTCAAAAGTGACCTAAGCTGTTGTATTTCTTGCTAAAATCTTGTATTATATTTTATTATTTGACTGAATTGTACCCCTCAAATCAGATAAGCAACAAATCAGTGACATCAGTGGTCTGACTGAACAGCATTATGGTTGGCTTCATTTGAAGGATGCATATTTTATGATTACCACAGGAGGCATCATGCCCTGATTCAAACACTCAGGGGACTGAAAGATGTCAGCTCAGTGCAGAGACAAAAAAACAACCAAAACATCCTGGAACCAAAATCTGCCACAGTCCCTTATGTTCTCTGATACTGAGAATACTTTACAAGATACTGACTAAAATTTTCATCTATATTCATCAGTGAAGAAGAATGAATGAATGTGTTGCTTTCTATTTCCTTCCGAGCTGAGTAAGCACAAAACTGATCGGATCAATCGCAACATAAATGATCCACTCTAAGCCAAAAGCTGCAGGGACTTCAACATCTCAGCATGATCCACTCTGTAGTGTCAGCCACTGTTAAACGTGGAGCTCCCAACATGGCCACTAGAGGGCGTGTTGCACCATGAAGCAGTCTGCAGCCCTACCCTGTGCGTGTCTGGGTTGGTGTTGAGGTTGCCATTGAGTAGCGGCTGGAGAGGAGGGACTGGAGAGACGGGCTGCGTGAAACGGTCTCGTCTATGCTTGCTGTACTGCAGGCCCCAGTCCCACACTGGGGGCAGAGGAGGGTCAGACGGGTCTGAGGAAGAATCCGGATGAAGCATATCTCTCCAGCCGTTGACTGGCGTGTAGGACTGCCCGACGTTCTGGGCAGAGCAGGACACAAAAGTTTACGTTATCGGTTTACTGTGAAATGCCACAGTTTATTTCCTCATGGTGCCACATGTTTATCACTTACTCAGATCCAGCAATATCTCTATAACATATATCTGAAGAATACGATTTTGTATTGACTTTAAAATGTATGCACTATAAATATGATGTGATTATTCTTCCAATCAATACTTTTCACAGGAAAGCCCTTCAGACAGTTTTCAGTCCTGTGATCAGGCAGATGATGCCAAAGCCCCTCTCAGGTGTCCGGTACCTGGGAGCGTTTGCATCTTTCTCGCTGGCAGTTGGCCAGGAAGCTGGAGAAGAGTGGCAGGTGGATGCTGTCGTGCAAGGCCAACAGGAAGTCATCTGTCAGCTGGAAGCGAGACGGATACTGGGACAACAGCTGCCAAACACAGTCCAGGAAGAGCAGGAAGACTGGAGCCTGCAGGGACGGAGGGAAGGGGAGGGAAGTCAGTAGGAAGTAAACTTTATTTTGACATTTATTTATTTCTGTAGCAGCTTTCAAAACCAGTCACAAGGTGCTTCAAAGCTGCACATAAAACACAACTCCAGAACCGTTTGTTGCTATTTGCCCATTGATTTGCCAGTACCTGAAATGATTAAACTTCAGTTGAATGCAACAGAGCCTGTTTGGTTGGTGTGAATCTCTCACCTCCTCCTTGTCATTGTCACGGTGGTAGTTGATGCGACTGTAGAAGCGGTGGCCGCCCATCACCCACTCCTTCTGCACCAGGCCCTGAAAACCATGCTGGGTTCGACAGTGAGGGTCACACATCACCTGCACCAGGCTGGACACAACGCAGCTCATGTCCCGGTCGTCTGCTTCTGCAAAGTCAAAACAAGGGGAGCACATGCTGAAACCTCTCTGCTATCACCTGACACTCAGTCTACATCCACCTGCTGGAGGTCAGCACTTCAAGTATTGACAATACGACATAATTGTACACACATTTTGCTGCGATGTGAAGTGAAGTTTAGTTTAAATGAGTGGGCTGCACTATTGGTGGGTGTTGTTTTCCTGCTGCTGTAAAATGCAATGAGTGACTAAAGAGACATTTGTGTTTTGAGCTTAAATGGTTTTCAATTTCAGAGCACCACTCGAGACACGCAACCCTTTAATTTACAACCACCATTTAATTCTGCTCTTATTCCTCTTATTCTGTTTCACAATGGAGGGAGGCTGTGAGAGGGAGAGAGAGAGAGGGAGGGAGAGATAATATCAATATGACAGACACGCTGATAACACTGACCCAGTGCCAGACCAGACAAGCAAACGGGGAGAGTCAAGCTGTGAGACAAAGTTTTCTTGTGCTTGCGTAGTGACTAATTTCTGCAGTGGGATGTTTACTGCAGATCCAGACAATGTCAGATCTGCCGCAACACAGACACATTAAGAACACGGCTGATACACAAACCTCTCGGCTAAACAGGAAAACTACCATTGTTTGAGTAATGCAGTGTTGGGTCTGCCTCTCTGGGTGTTTATTCACCACAGACAGACAGGCCAGATGATTAAAAATCATCCTGCTGTTGGTAAAATGACTCATAAAATGGAATGTAAGGACTTCAGCTAAATATTATCTTTTTAAATCATCCCTCTTTTGTACCCTCATTGTCAGACACACATATAAATGCAACTTGGATGGCAAACATATATTCAGTTTTGCTGTTTCTTGGTAGCCTAAGCAATGACAAAGTCAAAGGAGTAAGAACAACAATAGCACAACTTATCAGTAAGCAATAACTTGAGGAGGTGAAAGCCGAAGGCCTTGTGGACCGGAGCCCCTGCCAGACACTTTGAGGTCACCCTCCCTGCATGTTTGGGTTTACCTCGTCTGTCAAGCAGCATTCCCCGTCACCTGATCCAGCTCCGTGCCAGATGGTGATCAGTTGACACCTCCATGCTGCAACAACACAGTCAGCATCTTCCTTCTCACAACACACACAGACACATAGAGGTGACCCTCTTGTTCAAAGGGAGAAAGTCCAGCGACACTCAGACGAGTGCTTGTGAGCATCCCCACACCCGCTAAGTGCCTCTCATCCTGAACATCTCCAGAGGAGCAAAATCCAGCCCATATCCAGAGGTTTGGTACAAGAGCCGATGCTGTGTGAAGAGATGCTCCAAGCTATAGCTACAGGACCTCTCAGAGTAGCTGAGTCTCCTCCCCCACCAGAGAGGATAACTTTTACAGCCAGAGAGACAGTTTCTGTGGCCAGGATTCAGTTTATCAGGGCCTCTGCTTTGACCTGATGCTGGATTAGCAACAAACCAGACTGCCACACCTCGCCTTGTGGAAGATAAAATAGCAGGAACAGACCTTCTGTTCCACCGAACCTTAAAACCAATACTCAAATCATACACACATAAAATCCACATCTGAACGAGAACTCATGCAAACAGACAGCCATACAGATACAATTCATTGTCTGGAAACCCTTTAACTGATGGAGTTTAAACTTTAAATCTGACTTTTGGCTGATGTATGACAAACTTGAGATCAGTCGTGTTGTACATCATGTACAAGCATATCATGTATGTATACATTGAGATATATGTCTTACTTCTTATGTGGCCTCTCAGATGCAAACACAACAGGCGCAGCCTGGTGTGACCGTGTCTTTAAAAGCATGTTGTATGGAGGCCTGTTGACAGTGCACATGCAGGCTCAGTGGAGTGTGCTTGTTGCTGGTATAAAGCTACTTTAAGGCAAGCCCTAATGTGGCATTAATGAGAGGGAGGCGCCGTGAATAATGAATGGATCGAATAATATGAGCCGGGTCACGAGTCATGTGACTCACCTTGCAGTGCCACAGTCAGGTGACCGCCACGAAGCAGACAGGCTACCTCTGAAGCTTTCTTCAGACAGGACCTACAGACACAGAGGCAGATATGATCATATCAGATCATCATTAATCTCACAATTACTTACAAACATAACCAACAACTTTGCACATATTAATATACTAGAACCTGTCATAGATTTCAGGTTTCCTTGAAATTTCTCTAAAATATAAACATAAAATCCTTTGTGTAAATTATTTTACAATTAAAAAACATAAATACATAAATTGTTTTATACAAATTTCTTGATGTTACCAGTGAGTAAAGCTAATCACAGCTGTCTCAGCAAATGTAAGGTAATACACAGTGTATCATATGTGTTTAACAAATATGGTGCACGGACCCAGTGTGATGCTCTGATGCTAGAGTATATTTAAATAGAAGGTTAGTACTTTAAGTAGTACCCATTCAGGTCTACAATGGCCAGACAGAGTAGTTACCTTGTGTAGTCGAGCCAGTGGGTGCTTTCCAGGGTAGATAACCATTTGTCATCAGGCACAGATACAGATGTGGAGATATCTACAAGTCAAAACAGGAAAACGTTAAATTAGGCTCAGACATTACGCATCACTACAAATGCAGAAAAACCTTAAAGGGGTCCAGTGGATCTGTGCACATCAGCTGACTCGAAGGTTAGAGCCAGTACACAACAGAAGACACAACAGTGAGACGAGATACGGACTCATCAGGAGCACAAGGTCATCAAGTAGCATCAGGTCTTCAGTATACATAAAAGCTTCCAGGTTGTGTAGGCTGCACTACAATAATGTCCCATGGTTGATAATGTGATGTCTAAGCTTCTCTTTAACATGTCCTTTTGTTTTACTTGGAAATGAATCTTGAAAAACAGTCAGTGTTGCCATTGCCAACAGACAGGTGTTTATTACAACAACATCACCATTTCAGTTACCTCCTAAAACTAAATCATCCAAATCTTAAATGAGACCCTAAGAGCCAAATCCACTTAATCTCACTGGGTCTAATTTCATTTTCAGTGTGGCTGTCGTGAAGACTGCCAATAAGCCAATCGCATACATCTGAGTGGCTGTTTTTACAGACCGTCCTCCGAGCTGTGAACTCACAAAAGACAAAACAGAAAACTGACAAGTGTGTGAACCGCAGTGACCTTTACTCATTGTCAGAGTATGAGGGAGTGTGAGAGAGGTCAGCATTTCAGGTTCCAGGTCCGGTGGTTGCAGAGGACTACGAGTTTTGTCATTTCTCTGTTTACTCAACCGTGGAATGTGCTGTGTGGGCCAACATGGCAAACACTACACTAAAGGGCACCTCACAAAGCCTGTTTAGAGCTGCTGCTGCCATCAGAGTTTCAGAAGATTTCATAGAAAATTCAGACAGCCTCAGCGGTTTGAATGTCAAATTTGCTTTTTGAATAAATAAATGACTTCACTGACTAAATAAATATGGATCTCATGTGTGAAGGGCTGCTTTAGCTTTTTAATACAGATTTGCTCGGTGGTTGTGTGCGTATTCATGTCCCATCCTCACCTCCCAGACAGAGAGCACGCAGGCGGCTGTGTGCCAGCTGGATATCGGCAGGTGAGGGCAGCTCCTCGCCCAGCTCCACCACCACACACAGAGAGGACTGGCAACCGAACAGGATCATCTCCAGGTTCCTACAGAACAACACACGACTGCTGTTAGCACACGGCTACGTCTGCGACATGCCTGGATTACTTTGAAATCAAGCTGTCTGGTATGTCTTTCAGCAGCTTTTCAGTCATGCCAAATCAAGTCTTGGTAAACAGCAGATTTCATCTCCAAAGATTTGGAAGTGTGAAGTCAAACACCTTTAAAATCTATCAGAATACCAGAGCACACTGTGATATTTTCCCCAGAAGTGGTTTAAATGTTACTTCACTTGAGAAGGAAAAAAGCACAGGGTTAACCTGCTCATCAGTGAAGACGGATTTCACAAAAAGTTTAATTAAGTATCTCATGCAATCTCCTTCAGAGGGGAGTGCACTGACAAACTCCAACGGCTGAATGTGAACAAGCTACAGTTAACCCTGTAATATGTCACAAGGAGGCACGTCGGTAGGTCAAACTAAAGCAAAAGCTAATGTTTTTCAATTTTACCAAGAAATGTGAACTTATCTAATAAATTGCATGTGGGCAATTCTGCTGGTGTGGACACTTTCTGCTAAAGCAAACCGCAGTGACAGAAATCTAACACAGTGACTCCAAGTTTCCCTTCAACAGACCACTCACTCATCGCCGCTTGACATTTTACATGTAATTAAGAGGGATGGGACGGTCGTTTTCATAGCAGCTTTTCATTTTGATTTAGAGCTCATGGCAAGAAAAAGTTTCCTCAAACAGATTTGAAGCATAACATCAAACCTATTATTAGTTCGCTGTAACCCAGTTTTGCCTTGTGGCATCTACAGCTAAGAGCACAGCTAAATCATGTTGAGACTCATAGCGCACACACACTGAAAATCCATTTGAAAAACATCAAATGCACACGCGCACACACACACACACCTGATGTCGTCTTTCTCGTGGTAGATGTTGTTCTGGAAGCTGGCCATTCGCAGCAGATCACTGCCTCGAGGGTGTCGCCAACACCAGCGCTGCAACACAAAACACAATTTTACCCTCTTTGATAACAAGTTCCGACTCCCTGAAGGCACTCGCTGCATGTGCGCTCATCTTGTAATTTGTGTCACAGGAATGTTAATAAGAAGGGAAAACATGTCTGAAGGATAACTGCTGCTGAAATACCATTCCATCATAATACATAATAGACACTCAGAAGAATTTCTACTTTTCTATTTCTCTCTAAGTTCAAGAGGTTGTTTGAATTTAGAGTTGTGAGAGTCCGCCCTAAAGCACCTAATCTACAGCATTAGACATTACAGGACATTACGTTAAGGACATTACCTTACACTAAGTTTGTATCTTAGTTACGAGTTACAAATACAGGGATTACAAGTGCAGGACTATTAGAGTAATACTGTGCATAAAATCTGTAGAAAATGTATAGAAATGTAAAACAAAATTACAAAATCTCTCACAGGTTGAAGGCCCCATCACTGATTTGCTAACACAGAATGACGGTACATGAAAGCAAACTGTTTGCTAGCACTGAGAGCACTCACAGGGATGCGTCCTTCGTTGAAGTGGGCGAAGCTTTTCTTCAGCTCAGTGTCTAAAACCTTCTGTGGAACCACGATGAACCTCGGCAGGCTGACAGGAAACAGAATTCTCGGTGTTACTGATGGAACATAAATTGCAGAATGATCGCAGCAATGGATGATGAGCTTTCTAGTTTTAAAAACAAAATTAAACACTTAGAACATACAGTGGAGGATACTGAGTGGTCTTCTTTGTGCGGTGTACAGGAGTTTAGCCTTGGCTTTGTCTGTCTCAGTTTGTTTCATGTTTTCAAAAGAATGTTTCTCAAATGTTCCTGTCAAGGGTCTGCAAGCAGATGTACTAACACACTGCTTAACAAAACTGGGTTAACGATACAGATAATCTGGCACAGAATTTCATGTTTTTTTCTACACCACTGGTTAGTGGTGGGGAAACGAATACATCACATTTTAATACAACACACAAAAATGTGGTGGTTACCATCCAGCTGGGCTGTGAGTTTACCTGGTGGACATCTCAAAGCGGTCGTTGACTGAGCTCACTCGCCAGCCAGTGGCCCCACACCTCTCCACTTCCTGCTCCCAGTCCGAGGCAGACTCGAACCAGTTCATGTGGGCATCTCGACGACGGTTGCTTAGAAACTGTTTCATTTCTGGAGGAAGAAAGCGATGCCAACACTTGTCTTAAATATCTTTTGTCAGTGTGCAAATATTGCTTTGATGCTTATAACACTTTTGTGTTTTATAACAACAGCAGAAAGAGCATATGACGACACAGACTTTTTAATAATTTCATATTAACACCACATGTTTATTTTGGGGAAACAGGCTTTCAACTATTTTAAGCTGCTGACTAATTGTGCTTCAGTCTTCTTCATTGTAGATAGAGCTGATAAACTGCTGACTGAATCAGCAACTTCCTATTTTCTCAGTTTTATATCAGAAGCTGAGAATATTTGGGCTTGCAAAAGGGAATGTTGCCCTAATCGTGTCGAAGTTTTATTGAAAGAGCACTGAGGAAGAATGAAAAACACCTGACAGTGCAGGTCCACTGGAATGTCAGGCATGGCTGACTCTTAAGAAAATCCAATGTGAGCTCTTGCTTCATTCTCCACCAAATTTTTGGGGAGATCAGAAGAGGTAAAATCATGTAAATTCACAATCAGAATTAATTCAACTTGAAAAAAAAAGTGTTTTAGTGACTCTAAACAGCTGGATAATCTGGTGCAGCTTTAACACTTAATGTATTGTATGGACAGGCTCATATTACTCTATATGGCTGAGGTGAACAGTTACTTAATGGGTAGTGTGATGTTAAGACTGTACTGGATCCGAGAGCGCAATACTGTGTCAATTATGAGCTTTTCATTCTCTCAGAAAATCAGACCTTGATAAATTTAGTGGTCCTCGCCTCGAAGCTACTCAAGAGACTTCCTCACATCTGGCCATGGTTACAAAAACAGCATTTTCATTACGTCATCATAAAGACGAACGTTTCAAATGTCGCCAACCGGAGGGGCTGTGAGCTAAATGTGTCATTATGGTCCACACAGAAACCAGTATGTTTCCTGTTCAATAATCGCTCCAGTCTTAAGACTTGGAACATCACATCACTGATGGTAAAAATCAGAAATCAGAAGACGATAGAGACAAGAAGAGAGAAGAGAGTCTAAGTAAAGGGATGATAATGATAAACAGTTCTTGGGTACATTCTGTCCCTGAAGCTGGTGGGTGAAAACCAAAGTGAGAACAGATTTGATGAAGCCTCACCAGCAGGAAATTCTGAAAGCTTTGGAAAGCAAGTCCAGCACATGACTAAGATATCCACGCTGCCTTTCTGATTCATGTGGGCCTTTGTTTCTCACTTTCACCGAGCTGTTACTTCTATGAATATTCATCACAGTGAAGCATGCAGGGAGAAAAATAAATTGAACGATTGACAGATTTACTGATAAAATATTTTAGATCATCAACTCACTGATTTTTACCTCATTAAAATCAAAACAAATAAGCCAAATAATTGAAATAATCTTTAATTTCCCATGGCATCCTGGGAATAAACCACGATTATTTGGTTTAGGTCAGAGTAATAATAACTCTCCAAATGTTACAGGACATCAGGCCAACAAATCAAGATGTGTGACCACACATACAGCAAACACCGACTTGTTTTGACTGAACAAAATTTGAGTCTGGTACATACCACAGTAAAATTATGAAAACCAAAAAATGTGTGAGCTATACTAAAGTATCTCTCTCTGTTCTTGGGGACCTAATACAACCTAATACTGGACAGACTGACAGACCTATGAGGTACTGTTTCAGTGCCAGGGAGGGAACTGATGCTGGTACACATGAGGGTGCATACATTAATCTGCTCACCTACACTCCCAAGGGCAGCGTTCTGGAAAGATAAAACTGACCCCGGTTTGGGAGGCTGGTAGGTCTTGGCGATGGTGTAAGTTATCTGAGGAGGGAAACGACAGTGAGCCCATCAACATGACAAAGGTCATCAGCTTTCAACATGAACGTCCCACAGAGTCAGATCATCGGTGTACGGCACAGATCAGCTTCTCTACACACGTCTTAAGGCATGACTGATGAACAATATGACAGCAACCAGAGGCTTGAATCTAAGCCAACACACACACACACACACACACACACACACACACACACACACACACACAAACTAGTTTCAGTAGTATAGAGACAAAGCAAAAAATAAGATAAGATAAACTTTTGTGATTTTTAAGACCAAAAAATTAAAATCCTGCATGTATATGTGCAGTATTTTTGCAGTATGCTTAATGTGAGATCACTGAATTCCTAAAATCAGGAGATGGACACACACCTCTAGGACTTGTGCGTCAGGAGTGAGGCGGTCAAACAGGAAGCAGATGACTCGCAGGTCCCTACAGTAAAGCACCAGCTCCTCTGGAGTGAACTTCAGAGACGAGTTTGGGGTCACCAGCTTCGTTCTGTTTGGGCCCACTGCAGCAGAGGGAGGAAAAGAGGACTGACTGAACATTGATTAAACAGACAAGAGCCAAAGAGCCATACAATGCTAGTTATGAACAGTATGTAGGTTAAACCTATAGTATATGGGTAAACTATGCAACACTTCTAGTATCTTCATAACATGTAACAGAAATACTAATAATATCTGATAGAGTGATGAAACTGTAGCACTAACAGCATCACAGTAAAATGTATGATATAAAGTATACTAGTATGTGATTGGACCATAACAGGGAGTGTCACATCAAAGTAAAACTTGCCAATAAATCTCCAGTTATAACATTGGTTAAAATATTAGTCATGATCAAAAAATGTAGGCATATGGTTTGACTTACCAACCACAACTTTCTCTATGGATGCCAAAGCCACATCATGATCTCCTAAAAGCACTGGGTCTGCATTGTCCTGCATCATGAATGGTGTTGAAAGAAAATACATTAAAAAAAAGCTTTTTGCATTATGTTAAATGTTCTTAATCCATTTTATTTGGACCAGCACAGTTGTTCAAAGGGACTCACGTCAGGTTTGGGGCTGTCCTGGGGCACAAAGGCCACTCTGAAATGGGTACAGAAGAGGGTCCCAGATAGCCAACCTCTTCCTTCCCTTGCAGTTAACTTCTTTCTCACCATAACAGCCCTCTGAAGTACACACTCGCCTAGCAGAGACAAAATGCAGATATTGTAGAGGTTACAGGATAATATTTACAGTTATTGTCAGTCAAGGGGTTTTTATTTTGTACACGGCTGATAAAATTGCTTGACTGAGTTTGCACAAAGGGAATTCTAGCAAGGATACAAAACAGGAAGTGTACACAGAGAGACCCAACGGCGAGGAAGTTCACTGAGGCTAATGGGAGCTGGTGACACACACACCGTCAAAAAACAAAAACAACAAAAAAAGGTGCATCCTCAAGTTGTTGCATACTATTTCAAGTCCTCAGGCCACAGCAGATGGACAACAAGAACAACAAAAACACAATCTTACAGATGACTACACCCTATTTCTTCTGAATTATATTATATCAATTTGTGTGTTCATTCAGAGGGAGAGCATCAACTACTGTACAGGCAACTTGAAATAGAAGCTTCAGAGAAGTCTGCAGAGAGATCAGAACTCCTTCCAAGGCAAAAAAAAAAAATCACTTACAATAATATCTGATGTATTAAAATATGTCATGTGTGTGTGCAGGACTTTATTAGCAATGTGCCAGTCCTGTTATCTGATGAATTCTCATCACTGGCTAAGTGGAGAGGAAGGTTGAAGAAGCATCTGGAATTCCAGGATAAAGCTTCCAAAAACAAACCTTTTCACCCTGAAAAAATCTCTTACACACAAACACAGCTGTGCATAAACACTCTCAAAGGAAAAAAAGTGAAACAGTTGCACCAAACACACACACTCACGCACGTGTGAGACAGCACATTTATGACAGTCTACTTCAGGAACACAAAGCCAATGCCAGCTAGATTGTGGGTTTCCATGGCAACAGAGTCCAGGAGAGGGCAGACGTGGAGAAAATGGCCTTTTTGTCCATGACAAGAGAAGTACTGGGCCAGACACATGGCAAGGCAAATGTTTTCATATTCACTCAAAAGACCACGAAAATGACAGGGAAGGACTGCTGGTTCCTCGAAACCGAAAAAACATTCTGAGGAAACACAAAATTCCTTTGCTGCACATGTGGAGGGAACCAGCACGGCCCTCAGACTGACAGCAGAGCTGCTGGGCAGAGTCCTGGGTCTGCAGAAGGCTGCCCCTCGCTCTTAGCTTAATGAATGTTTTTGGGGACACGAAAGCACAAACAGGAAACAGACATTTTTACACATGCAACACTTGTTTATGCAGCCAGGGCATAAGGAAGAGGAGACTTTCCTTCCAACGCCATCATTTTCTGATTGCACAAGAGGAGTTTAAATCTTTGGGTGTGCTCTGAGATTATGCTTATGCCCTCAGCCTCCAAAACCACACATAAAAACTCTAAGGCTGGACTTTTCAATTAAACCCGATCACACGTGATCTAGCTTTAGAGAATGCAGATGTTTAGCACAGTGAACACGAGTGAACTCTTGTTGCGAGCTTGTCTTTCCAAAGGACAATCTGTGGCTTTGCATGCCTTGTTTGAATGTCTCCCCAGGGTGCAACAGAGCCGAAAACATTCCTGTAGCCTGTAGCAAGGGGGATTTCAAACACAGGGAACCAGGGGCTTCTGTGGTGAGATTGAAGCTTTGGTGAGATTTAAGAAATTTGTGCTATCGGGTGCTTCAGTCCCGCACGAGTCAGGAAGGTGTTCACAAGAACATTGTCCTTAATCAAGTAAAATCTTGTATGTTCTTCATGTAAGGCTCTAGACAGAGTGTGACAATGTTGCTCTACCAACACAGCAGCTTCTCTTTCACACTGAATAAAAGGCAGACTATCCAATCTTTTAGATTTAAATGCTAAATTAGATCAACTGATTTCAGATTTCCTGGGTTTGCTATAGATTCTTCCATGCTGGTGGCAGCTTTATAGATGCCAGTTACATCAACCTCTGACATCATTACAGGGTGGACAGCTCGCCAAAATAAAATGATGGGTTAGAGCTTTGACCAACTGAAGAGGAGAAGAGCGAAACTACCAGGAGACCTCAAGGCAAAAAAAGGTGAACTACATAGTTTAATTTCACTGAAACTAAGCAGCTACTGGCATTTATTATCTGTGTGTGAATAGTGAGGTCTCACATGCCACCACAACATGCCCCATTTCATGTAAAGCACACCCTTCAGGGTAGAAGAAATCAGTTCAGTTGAAATCCTGAGAAAGTGTTCGACCTGAAGTTTTCAGGAACTTGTTTAAGAATGTGTGCTCACATGAAAAGTCTAGCTGAAAGCATTTGTTCAGTTTCTGCATGCTGCATTAGATCTCTCCACATGAAGTTTAAATTTGAGTTTCCCCTTTAACATTTCAGCTGCTTCTGTTGATGTTGTGGTCACTGACTTGGATTTGAGGAGGGAGCGACCTAAAGCATCAGCCTGAGAAAATACAGCTGAACGAGAGAGATCTGAACCACATGCTCTCAGTCTCTGTTTTATTTGTTTTTGTCCACAGTTGTTCTTCATTTTCAGCTAGGCTGCACGCAGGGCAAAAGCTTTCTGCCCTCCTCAACCCAGTGGGAGGACGAGTACCGACCAACAACGGATATCGCTGGGATAAATTCAGGGATAAACTTGTGCTGACAAACTGATATTTTGTGTAAATGTCAAAAAGAGAAGAGCTGCTCTGAAAAATTATTCTACCAACAGCCCCAAATCTACCAGCCTTCATGTGAGGCAACATCCAGACACAGTGACAGCGGTTTAAATACGACAATCAAACTCAATTAGCTTGTCACGTAATACAACAAAAGCAAACCATTCTCTGTAAAATTGCTCTGCAGTACTCAGGTTGCACTGTAATTTCTACAAACCACACGTATAAGATAAGATAAGATAAGATAGGATGAACTTTATTGATCCCGCAGTGGGGAAATCTACTTGTCGTGGCAGCTCACAAGAACAGAAAAAGAGTGCAAAAAGCAAAAAGTGTGCAAAAACAGTTACAAAAAAAATATAGAGGTAATAAATTAACAATGCACAAGTACAGTAAATACAGTACAATATACAGCTATATACAAGTCCTCATAAGGGAGGAAAAGAGGACTAGACCACTGAATTATGTATGTATGAAAATCAGGAAAACAACACAACACACTACATCTCCAGACTTACTGATTATTAAAACACAAAATCTTATTTCTATATCTCTATTCATGGACAATATAGTCACTCAAACAGAATATAATACCTTCTTCAACTTCAAGATCGAAACCCAGCTGTACAAATATCGATGCTCTGGTCTCTTGTCCATCAGTCAGCAAGGTATTAAGCTGATTGACAGCCTTTTAATCCCACAGTAACATAAGACTGAGGAGAAAAGGGGCTGTGATGTTGCTCTGAAGGGGTCCCGGCCTCTGTGCATTGTGTGTGAATGGACAGTATAACCCCCCCTCCCCACTCACAGCATTGAAAAGGTACATGATCTACCTATGGCTGTCGGAGCCGTGCTGACCCGTCTGCCCTCCCGCAGGCCGGCTCGGTTTCTGCGGTCCTGTGTCCCAGTGTCACATGAGAACGCCGTCAGACACCGAGCACTGCCCCTTTACTACGGGAAGAACGGGACAACTTCTGCAGAAATATTTCACAACTCTGTGATTCATATGCTTGTTCTCAACTTGTCAGTGGATCTAGAACAAGACGGCACACAACTTAAGCTCCGCCCACCACGCCAGCCTCCTGGAGTTGATACTGATATGAGAGCTACCGGTGCTGTTTTTAACACACAGTTGGCCATCCTCTGGCGGAGTATGTGCTTGAGAGAGGAACAGTGAAAGCAAGAGGCCACAGGTGCAACGTGAGCCCTTTCACACTGACTCACGACTCCTTTGTGTCTGAAAGTGAACTTGTTCTCACAAATTGTCTCAACACACTCACTCCGCAGAGCATGCACAGAGCCAAAGGATAGATTTCCCTGCCTCAAATCTAAATCTGTTCTTAAAAAATGCCCCAAATAAAATAGTAAGTAATTTAAGCTCACAGAGAAGCTAATTTAAGTCTCAATGGGGAAAAAAGGAAAAAAAAAAAAGAGGATGATGACTCTGAAAACAGAACGGCGCTGCCAATACACATCCACATTTTTGTCTTCTCTCTCTTAATATAAGACAGGTTCTCATGGACAGCTGTGTTTTTAATCTGTCTGGAATGGAGGAAGAGAGAAACGGAAGAAAGAGAGAAGTGAGAGCAGCGTAAGGTGGTTTTGGAGATGGAGAGGACATTGAAAGCCAGAAGGGGAAAAACTGTGAAGAGTAAGGACAGTGGACATTTCACAGAGAAATGTTAACAGCTAAGAATAGGATCTCTGTGCGTGTTGTCAAGGAGCAGCAGAGTCTGGAAAGTATTTGATGAAAACACACGGCTGGAAAACAAATTAGGCTGACTAAGTGAATGAAAATAGGGAAGGAAGTGTGTGTGTGTCTGTAAAGAGTATTTGTGCATGCATTAATGTGTGTGTACTTAATGTTTGTGACTGTCAAAGGTCGGTGTAAGCCCACAAAAAAACAACCGAGGCAGAAAAATCCTGCTGTGATGTGCCAAGGAGGGATCTCACCTCCTCATAAATGTCACTTCATTCACACACATACTCTTTTACACTTAATCTCCTCCGGTGAACAGCACCATGAGTAACTGCTGATATGCAGCGTTCACGTCTAGGCGCTCTCGTCTGCTGCCATTCTCATGAAAAGCTCCTGCAGAGGATTTTCTGTCACCCTGAACCATCAAGCAAGTGATCACTTGGGTTAAAAAGGTTGACCTCTAGTAAACTTAGCAGGATTTTTCATAGAAAGGAAAAAGAAAGTGTTCCCAGGGTGACCAGGATATGAATGCCGTATCTTATCAAGGCTGCTCTATCTAATCTAATCTATTAACAATCTATGTACAGTTCACCTTGGAGGTGCAGGATGAACAGAGGCCAACCAGTAACCGACCACAGCTGTCACACTTTAACACAAAGTGAGTTACATAATGGAGACATAACTACATGCACATGCTGGTGCTGCTACAAGTAAATGGTTAAACTCCACAGCATCTATAAATCAGTCTACGATGTAAGCATCTACTGCAGCGAGCTCTGCAGCACCTCACCTTAAATCACATACAACATGAGACATTTGATGCTGACTTTAATTTAATTTTCCTAACATTTGAGCACATTTAATTAGGCAACAAACCTGCAAGACATTCAGATCTCATCTACACAACTGTCCACTGAAGTGCCCTGTTCCCCTTTTGTGTGCTCAGCTCAGCTTTTCAACAGCAGATGTTTTCCCATCTCGAAGGCGAAACACCTGCTGTGACATTCCTCGTCCAGGTGTGGCTGTAAGTGCACTATGGAAATCTCAAACCGCAGAGAACAATGAAAGCAGCAGCAGGTTTCTGCCTGAGTGTTAGTGGGTGTTGCATGGCAGTTATCAGCTGAACGTCATGCTGTGAGGTGTTACATTATGTAGTGCCTTTAAACATTTCTTAAGTCTGACTAATTGCAATGTTCAGCTGCAACGAGGGGTGTGCGATCAGCCAAAAAAGTAATATCACAATCTCACAGTCACAACCCAGATTTGAAATAGCCTATAAATTTATCGGTTTCCACTTATAAAACACAATAATACATGAAAATAGTTTGTTTTGGGAATGAGCTCCTCATCCACCGTGCTGCTAACTGTAGATCACATTACATTTTTTACAATATGTCACCAAAGGAAGAACCTCATCAGGGTGGCATCAGTCAGGCATCACAGGTTTGTTCACAGTTTTTGTTTGTTCATAGTGTGAACTGTGTTGTTTGAAGTTTGGAAATGTAAGTTAGAGGACAAAAAAAGAATAAAATAATGCAAGGCGAGAGATGCTAGACCCCTCTGAGATCAATCATGATGTAGCCAGCTGCAACTTCTTAACTATAACTTGAATTTTTCAAGCTTCGTGTATTTTGTTGAGGCAGGTGTAAGTTTAGGAACCACAACAGAAAATGGTGGTTTCAGTAAGGTAGTATAGGAAGAACCGATTGTGATAAACTATGCCACCGATATCCTTGTTTAAAGACTCTTATACATGTCCTTAAATATTAGCTCATAAAAGCACAATCTTACCTGGAAGGCAGCGTAGCCCAAACAAATCTCGACTCCTTGCGTTCACCCCACTTTGATTCAACATCCTCTCCTGTAAGAAAGACAGATGGCTTGTGCTTAAAGGAATAGTCTGACATTTCGAGAACTTGCTTATGTGTTTCCTTGCCATGAACTGGATGAGAAGACAAGATGTTATGCTAAGCTAAGCTAAATGGCAGCAGGCTGTAGTCTTAAATATAACAGACAAACGTGAGAGTTGTTTTGATCTTCCCATCTAAGTGACATACACTTCAACAGAATTCATTTAATGTAAACAGAATGCTAAATTTAGTTCACTACACTTCGTAAATACCCCGAATTATTATGAAATCAGTGTTTGGTTCAAAGGAATAATGCTCAATTTCTAACGTATGCCCACAGACATCAAATTGTTTAGTCAAGAAATAGCCCAGACTAAACTGAACACACTAACCACGTGGACCAAGCCCCGTGTCACCTTTGGTCTCATTGATTATATTTAAGTTATGGCTCTGCCTGCTTCTCTCATCTGGCTGGTCTAAGTGGATTCACTTTCAAAGACAAAGAAACAAAGCCAAACCACACAATGCTCCATGATTCTTAGTTTCCATGTTTCTGTTTGTTTCTGCTCTCTCTATAATAGTCATGAAGTCTCATGTATTTGAGCCTGCACTACAAGCACAATCCAACCCCACAGAGATTTCTATAATCAGACTCTGAGCCTACTGGCACATATGCTTCCACTTAACTTTGCTACTAACCCCCCTTTGCGAAGGCCATTTACATTTATCGGCTTGAAATCCCATAATACGCCGAGGCCTGCAATGTGAGAGGATGGCGTGATTATACAGGTGGAGAATAAGCTGTATGGTAGGAACTGAAATAGAGCTAAGGGTCTGAGTGAATATGCATGAAAACTACACATTGTAGAGCCTCAAACGTCTCTCTCAGCAGTTCTGGCTAAGTTTAGCCCACAATGAAACTATTAATCACGGTTGCATTTAAGGCATCGGCTCTTTCAGTAAACACCGGTATTTCTTCAAGTCAGCAAGGATGTGTGAACGTCAACAATAAATCTACTTAGCTGCCAGTGTTATGCTAACACTTTTGCAGTGTGGTGAATTCTGTGTTAGCAGCGTGCTCATGAAAACCTGAGACTCTAAGCTTGTGGCCCTCCATAAAGAAACAGAACATTTAATAAAGAGGGTCTCTGCTCTGTGAAAAGGTAATAAAATCACACTTGGTCAGAGCTGGTTGTTTTCTTTGCTTGTGAGAGTGTCTGGCTGTTTCTTTAACAAAAGTTCAAAGAGTCTGCTGTTTGCTTCTGATGGTATCATGATGGAGGATTGATACAATATGAAAAAGACTTCATTTCATAATTGTTGATATGAAGGCGTATAAAAAAAAGCAAATATCTGAAGACGTATGTTGTAAACTGTTAAAGGTCCAGTGTGTAGGATGTTGGTGGTTATAATATTAGTAGAAAGGCATTTTATATCTACAGAGGAAGTATGTCATCTTCTGCAGAAGTCACATGTTTGTACAGTAGTCCAGAAGGCACAAACATAGCACTGGCTCTAGAGAGGGACTCACACGATTTTGGTAGCCACTCTGGTGAAGTGTGAAGCGAGGGGCGTTCAGTTGGTTACAATCTGCAACCACACAGCTAGATGCCACTAAATCCTACACGCTGGACCTTAAACTAAGCATTTCTTCTAACATTAAATCTGAACAACTGAAGTCTTAGTTAACTATTGAGAAAGAAATCAGTAAATGTAATGTAATGAAAAAAAATGTCAGAACCTGCTAATTAATTAAATTTGCGCTAAGTGAGCCATGAACACAGTAATAAAAACAAAGAATGGTTTTAATCAATCCAGATTACAAGAGCACTAATAAATGTCATATGGTAAACCTTCTATACTGCCAACTCCAACATCTGTAATGAAGCTACAGGAATTAGCCAGCACCACTGAGAGCTCTCCCTGACCTATATTTATGTGAGCGTTCCAACATTCAAAATATGGTTAGAGTTCCAACAATTTTACTGACCAAATTAAAAGGCTGAAAGCGCTATGTTGACAAAAACCACTGGAGAAAAATAAGGGGTTTTTTGATGATAAGGCAGGACACTAAAACTTTACAAGCTTGAGTTGCTGCTTGCCAGAGCATTGTTCATTTTTTTCCATCTGGCTTTAAAGTGTCTTATGCTTTCTCTCAGTTGCTCCATCAACACCCACAGAAAACCCGCAGCTGAATTCCTTAAACCCTTTTAAGCACATCAGAGGCTATTCTGACCTTGTTTTGTTTTTCCTTTCACAGTATCTTTGATCAGTCCTCTGAAGGTTGTCAAGACTGAAAACTTAGGGCCTCAGGGTCTTGGTGAGGCAAGTGAATCCACTAAATAACACTGCAATGCACAAGGTGAAATACACTGGCCTAGTGTGTACATAAGAAGATAAGGGTGATATGAATGGAGATTGAACCACTAAAAATACGATCTGTGCACACACTGCAAGTGACAGAAAGTTCAGCAATGAAAGCATTTATGTGTGAAATCCAGGAAGCCACAGGGATAAGGAAAATGGGAATGAGACAATATCTAGGCCAAAGTAAGGCTGCCCTCACCTCTGAGTCGTATATCGTCCAAAAACCACATTTCAGGCCTGTGTTTTAGCTGACATATCACTTTGGCTTTCATTATGTGGCTTCAGCGTCCCCGTTTTGTCACGTTCATTGCCTCTTTCTCCCCTTTCTGCCCCATTTTTGCCCTCCCCCTGCTCCCTCCCTTCATCCTCAGGGACGGTGGCCAAGGCTTATTGCAGTTTCCATTGCTCATGGCTTCCCTTTGCCACTGCGGCTAGACTTCTGCAGTAAGCGTGCTTGTTCCTGGGTCTGGAACATACTGCTCCGTCTTGAAACAACAAGCTAAACTGACAAAGAAAGAGACCAAATGAGAACGTTGTGGGGACTCTGGAGAAACAGCACTCTCCTGCTGCATCCTAGGCTCTAAAAGTTCAATCATTATCCTAACATTCTTAAAATTTTACTTTATATGTGACAAATGATAACAATGCAATGAGATAATGAAAGTTCAACTTTCAAATTTTCTGAAAGGAGGGAGGGGATCTGAGGACTTCTTTTGATAAAAACCTGCATGTACATTTTACAAAAACAGAACAGTCTAAAGAATTTTTAATTTAATTCTAAACAAGCCTCAGTCAGTGAATTAGTGATACTTTCTGCAGCCCCAAAACACTTTTTAGAATTTTTAGCTTCCGTTGTCAAGTTGAACAATTCAGAGTCTGTTTTGAAAGCCATGCCTACTGAGAACTGCTCTGCTTGAAAAATACACATGAGCTTTTAGCCACTGGCCTCTGTACTTAAAATGGCCACACGAGCCATTCATTTGTATTGTGCATTTCATTTCCTCACATGAATGGGGGCAGTCGTGCAGCATTGTGAGCTGGCTTGGAAGAAAAATGAGGCAATGAGGTAGTTCCACTAAATGGGGCTCACTTTGAAGTATTTCCTCTAATTCCACTCAGAATAACACGAAATTTTCTCTTTTTGTCTACAGAAATAAAATGGACTGAGAACTTTTTAGATGAGCATGTATTTCCTTTAAGAAGCAGGCCTTTAATAATATACTAAATTCACTGTTACAGAAACCTCAAACATATTACTGCATTGAATTCAAAAGATGAAAAACTGCCTTGAATACAAACAGCAGTTCAGAGTGGACTGAGGAAACTGGAAAAGCAACAACTAGCAATAGCTGCATTTTGGCCTCAATATGAGAAAAGACAGAAGTTACAGAAAAGATAGAAACAAATTCTGACATAAAGAGAAAAACATTAAAAATATTTCATGAAGTGGGAAATCAGATGGTTTATATTTAAAGTAAGAATTCCTGCATCACACTATACTGAATATCCAGCTTTTAACTAATTTCTCTGTAAAAGCTGGAAGCAATTAGCTAAAGCTGCCACCAACAACTACTTTCATTCTGGATTAATCTGCTGATTATTTTCAAAATGAATGCATTCATTAAAAAAAAGACAACAACTTCCCTGATCCCAACGGTGGCTTCTTCAAACTGTGTGTTTGGTCCAACCAACAGTCCAAACCACAAAGACTCCTTAAGAAGCAAGAACCAGAAAATGTTTACAAAATGACTGAAATGATTATTACAAGAGTTGGCAACTAATTTTCCTTCGATCCACTGATCGTGGCAATTCTACAATTAGCACAGCTCTCACTGTTGTAACGTTTTATTCTTTGACTGTCACGGGCTCACAATCACTGGCTCTTTTAATGGCAGCCCTCCGCAGTGATGTGCATGGTCTCGTTACTCCTTCCTCTTGCTGCTTTATCGATTCACTCTGACAGAGGGTTTAACAGATGTTTGTGCAAGTGATGATGCATTGTGAGGACAGGAAGGTTCAAAGGTCATCTGAATCCAAATAAAACAGTGTTTACTATAGGAGGATTGTAGTTTAACTGGACTCTACAGCCACTTACAAGACACAGCTAAATGAGCTAAATTCTAACATCGGCATGACAATGTCGACACGACAGACTGATGTTAGGCAGGCATAATGCTTACCGTGTTCACTAAAGTGAATTTCAGCAATTAAGCACACTTTGATATGATTTACTGGCCAGACCACCCATCCCTAAGCCTAAGGATCAGCATCAGTGCAGATCCAGGTAGATTTTCATGAATCAGTACTGGCTTATATAAATCAAATCAAAATCTGCTTCTTTCTTTAGCGCACTCTACTGTGTTTTGGCCAGCGCAGCCTGCTAGTGTTGCAGTGCTAATCTCCTTAATTACAGCTGGACTCTTCAGTCCCAGCTTGTATGTGAGACTGCAAGTTGGTGAAATTTGCTAAGCTTCTACAATAACAAATCATTTATCTCCCTTCTCTCAGCAGCTTCTCTGTCACTTTCAACAGTCATGACGATAACCGTGGCAGGAGGCAGGTTATATCACCCGTTAATACCCGCTAATTAACGTTAATGGTGTGAAAGTCAAATGACAGTAATGGCAGCGCGAAAAAGATCAGGAAAAGGGTTTCCCTTAGCCTACATTCACAAATCACACACACTACTTGATTTGACAATAGGCTTTCAATCACTGTGTTGCCTGTCAGAGGAGCCCTGACTTTATCAGATTCTTCTTTTAAAGGGCAGGAGGGTTGTCTAGTGGCTGGACAGATCATTCACTGACTAAAAGATCACATATCTGACAACCACAACAGGCATGTGTCCATCAATAGGAGCCTTTCCTTCTCTTGGTCCTTGGAGTACAACTTGTGTCTCTGTCCTTTATAATCTCACTAAGAGTACATCATTGCACATGAGAGTGTCACCTAAATAGCTTGAGAATCCAGCACTGGGATGTTCTTGTTGGCTCGAAATTGCCTCTTGAAACGTTATTTTGAGAGTCATCTCTACTGTGACAGCTTGGGCCTCACGAGTGAAAGCCATCTCATACACTCAAAGCAAATAACCTAGCCTCTCAAGAAGCAGTCCTTTCGCAAGTGCATAACATTGCCAGTTAATTATCACCCCAATGCCAGATCAATGCGCCCTCTAACGGGACCATAAATCTGCTCCAGCGTTAAAAAGAGCCCATTGTTGTGCTCTGTTTAAGCAGTGGAAGTCTCGGTAGCTCCGGGGCTGGCAGTGAATGTGACCGCTGGGTCCTATGGGAGCGGGTGTGGGAGACTATACTGCTTTGGCTCACTCCTATCAGGCTTGAATCTTCAGCCTCTCTCTGAGTAGAGCTAAGATGATCCCTCCTCTGGCATTTTTGCTTCTGTGGAGCTTTGTGCTATACGCCTTTCATGTTGACTGCTTCAAAGCTGGCAGGGGGATGCAGATAGAGTGAACCCAAGGGGACAGGCACAGCCAAAATAAGCCTGAATAAACCTGCTATTCTGCCAAGATGAGCATCCTTATGTAGCATGTATGTGCTGCACTTAATAATAGGTTTGTCATTTTTCAAGCAGAAATGCCCGACATTCCTAAGTTTAAGCCTATTAATTGTGAGGATTTAGCAGTTTTTTAATCTTTGAATTCTGGACTGTTGGTCATGGAAACAAAACTATTTGAAGATGTCACCTTCAGCTATTTTGTAGAACAAATAATCGACTATTTGAGCCAGTAAGGCGCAAATCAAATGATACCAAATATAATCATTAGCAACCCTGTCATGGTGGTGTTATGGTTATCGTCACGTTCAGTCATCAGTGCCAGTGCTGTTGGTTAAAGTTACTGATTTTGGTGGAAATCTCTGCTTTTTAAGGTGGAAGTGAGATTTAAAAAAACCATGACAGAAAAAATGTACGGTTGAGGAGAGAATGAGGTTCCAGTGGAAACGATCAACTCTCACTTTGTGGGCCTTCGGGGGGGCAGATAAAACGTGCTGCCTTGTCTGCAAACAAGTGAAATTGGAAGGATATAATAAACGTTCAAATACATTATCAGATCGGTGCTTTTGGTTTTGGAAGAGAAGATTCACTAGTACATGCAAAATGCAGAGCCATCTGGTCCAAATTCAGTCCAGGATTGGATTCAGTTTTCTAAAGCAGTCTTAACACATGCTCATGGAAGAGAAAACCCACAAGTGCGTGGGTGGCCTGTGTATATAATCTACACAGCCTACTACTCTACATCACCATATTTTAGTCTCAGCCACATTCTCATACTTGGACACGTGGGATTCCATTTCTGGGGGGCTGTGGTGACTTCTGCACGTCTCACTCTGAGGTAATCAAATTCAAAAGCCCAACTGCTGTCTCCATGGCGACGGCCAGATGTTGTGCAGTGCACATCACCCCCACTCCACACGCACGCCTCGCCCGAGGGCAGAGCAAAGAGGCATCTGTTACCGTTTCCCCCTGCGGCTGCTGAAAATAACCAGGGAGAGACAAAAAGCCAGGCAACACAAAGACGGAGCCAAGAGACTGTTCCCAAAGGACTGAGCAATTCTGAACACGTTCATGCTATACATACACATTGCTTTGTGCTGTCTGTCAAATTAATGAGTCCTTCTGTCCTCTATCCTCTCAGGTGCTCCCAAACGAGAACCGTGTCTTTGAAATGTGGTAGCACGAGGATTTTATCTTCAGCATTTCAAAGCAGCTCACTGCAGCATTACAGGTCCCATCAAAGCTTTGGCAGTAAAGGCAGCCGAGACAGGCGACAACTGTTCAGTACACAGTTCTCTGGAGATGATGATCGTCTGCACCATTTGTCTTTGTGTACAACAACTTAATCCCATATAAGGCAAACCCCCCCTGCTATGAGAAGTGATTAAGATTCACTACCACTTCACATTATGTGCTCTTACAGTAATTATGCAACTCCCTGTTGTCCAGACAGAAGGAAACAGCAGCCCAATGCGGCTTAGTCCCCCCTACCCCTGTCAAACTGCCATCCTAAATTGGGAACATAATAAGAAGAGACAGTCCACATTCACACACTGAACAGGCTCCCAGACGGATCTCTGAGGAGCGGCTGCAGGTCTCTAATCCAGCCAGGCTGCGAACTACTTGGCTGTACATTTATAGCTCAGCACGATGAATGATGGCCGGTGTTTCCTGCATCATGACATGGAGCTTTAATCGCACGGGGAGTGTTGATGAGGTACCGTTAGTCACAGCACTGAAAGGCAAAAAGCTTCACTCGCAAATCATAATTCAAGTGAGATTTTATGAAATCTCGTTGCTCTCTTCATATTTAAGATCTGGCTCTAGTGCCAAGGCAAGCAGTGAAGATGGTGAAATTACTGGTCAATTCACTGTAAATGAAAGAAGAAGAAGAAGAAACAACTAGCTAAGCTGCATTTTCGTGAAAAAAAGGTAAAAATTGACATCTGCTGTGAAGGAAAAAAATACAGCGATGCCATTTAAATTAAGATTATACTCGGCCTGGACCTTTTGGTGCCCAAATTACACCTCAATCTACAGCCAGGCGACAAGATACTCGGGATAAAAACAAGTTAATGCTAGTACAGCTGCAAGTGTTTCACTCAGCAAAGCTAGTTAGCGTCAGTTAGCTAACTGGACCTGGCGACCTTACCTTGATGTCTGGGAGCATTTGTCTCACTTTGAACGTGGTTTTAGATCCTGTCAGCATTTTTGACGAGAGGTCAACTCGACTTGAATTGAAAAATACCAGCGTTATAAAGCCGACTGAATGAGAGTAATAAAAAAATAGCTGTGTTATTATAATATAAGCTACCGGTCGATGGGTTAGTATGCTCTTCTTCTTTCCATTTTCCGCCGAGAAAACCCGTGAGAAAGCGAAGAAAGGTCCGGCGTTCACTAACGGTTAGCCAGTATCACCGGCGGCTCCTACAACAGAGGTGTTCACTGTGAACAAGCAAACTATTTTCTCTCTTTTCATTGCTATTCGCGCTGACAGCATCCGCGTCCCGAACCACACAGTTAACGAGAGCACACCCCGCTGAAGCCTACCACCAGTCAGTGGACTATTACTAACGCCTGTTAGTCACTAACGGGGGTGCTGTATGCGTTCACTGTTACCGCTGCTTTCCTACCCATTGCGCTCTGTTTGTTTATTCCTTCGCCATAGTGAAACAAACACTGGTGGAAAAAAAGAGCCAAGTGCAGCAAAGGAGCCTCTTAAAGGGCCAGTACATCTGGACCAGGAAAACCTAAAAAAAACAACCCAAAACTACACGACCTGGATATCCCAGACTGACAGTGAAAGTCCACGGCAAAGTTTTATTGTACGCACAGTGACAGAGGACACAAAGGCGTCCGTTTTCCCAGCTTTCATTTAACCATTTGAACTCAGCACCGCTCAACACCGCCGTTTATACAGCAGTGAAAAGGTACCACGATGATAATTTAAAAAAAGACACAAAAATACTTCATTTTAAATGAAAGGCCTCGTCAAAACAAGTAGAAATATACAAATATTATGGGCAATATGCACATGCAGTACAAAAATTTGAAGTACACGACATATTCTGTCATAGTGATTAAGATAAGTACAACACTGATGCTGTTGGACTGTGTGTATACTGCTTGTCTCGTAATTTTGACTTTAACCTGTCCTGCATAGTTCCAATTTTTCTTCCTGTCTTACTTGATATAATTTCCATTATTTATTTATTTTTCATTTTACTTGTCTTGTTAGACTGTTTGGAAGTAATGCATTAATTTACTGTTGAACTGTAGGGGGTCCAGGGGCAGGCATTGGAGTAGTTTAATCTATTTGCATCCTATTTTGTATGTTCATCATATGCCCTGTATGTAAGATCTTAGACTTAAAATATATAGCTGTGAAAAAAAGTGGTGTAAATACTTCAGTGTTTCTGAACAGTACTGAGGGCGAAGTAAATTAGAAAGAAATGGAAAGTACCCCAATACTGCATTGTACTGAGCACTTTGCACTACTGCACTAATATGGCTCTGTAAAGTCCCATTAATTTCTGGGATTTGTGTGAAGTTCCTTAAATTCTGACTTTTGCATCATGATGTCCCAGCTTGTCCCCATCTCATCCTTTGTGTTAGAAATGCCTTCTGTCGACACACAGGACAAAGCTGTTTAAAGAGGTTCTCTTGTAAATTTGACTTTTCTTTTTTCTTTACCCACTGCCTGCAAGAACTGTTTGGACTAAAGTGACTTCCAAGAAAACTTTTGTTAAGCACACAGTTAGCAAAATGAGAGAGTCACTGCTGCTTCGTGTTCAAATTGAAGCAGTAGCCGAGCCAGCGAGCCAACATCCATAAAACCACTCAACTCTTGACCTTCTAGTATTTCATGCCTGAAAAACTCCTCCTAAAAAAACAAAATAATGTTGTTAATTTATCATCAACAGCTTCTTTTTGCTCAGCAGTACCTTTTCTATCTGATCCTTTAGTAGGTCTGTGCTGGGACTGGCTTCTCTCCTCTCTCATCCAAACTTGTGGAGAAAGAAAAAAAAAGAAACTCTTTGAGGAGAAAATTCAGAAGAAATTCCTTTCACAGCGAGAAAAGGGAAAGTTTGAATAATCCAGAGCGACAGTCTGTCCTGCTGAACAGGTGGGGAGACGGCGTCCTTGTGAACCATAATAGAGAGAGGTCTGGATTTTTTACCACATGGGAAACTGTTCAATATTACATAAGGGTCTCCAGTTTCTCTGATACATAAAACAGTCGCAGACACAAGACCTTGCATCATCTGAGCTGGAGTTATTCAACAATGTATAATGCAGCAAGCTTAGGGTAATACAGAATAACACAGAAAACAAGTATCCACAATAAGATGGTACGTTTGAGCTCTGTGTTCATCTAGTCCATTTGTTTCTCTTCAGCCGAAATGTTTCTCTCTCTCTGCAGCTTCACTTCATTATTGACGATCAAACAATATTGATGATATCAGAGGAGAAATCTGTTTTCTCTTGCTCTGCAGAGAGTTTAGAGCTTCGCAGCAGCAAATGTGGAGCTGGGATTTAGCGACTTGCTTAAAGACATTTGGACAGGACAGATGCTTTATGATGACTCCGTCCTGTCACAGCACCTCGCAAAATCCTTAAATAAGCCGACTTAAAAACTGCCTTTAAATAAAAAGTGAAAGTAAAATTTTGTACCTTCCAACTAGGGCTGCAACCAGTTCATGAAATGTTTGAATTATTATTATTATTTATAAATACGGTTGTAGATAATTCAGTGATCATGAAAAGAGCGGAAGCACAGCATTCTTGAAATACAATGAGGAATTTATTCAAACGGTGCAAAAAAATAAAATAATAATTATAATAATAATAATAATAATAATAACCTAACATAAAATCTGATGTTCTTTCTATCCAGATTGCACTGTCACACAGCCTTAGGGCTCTCCTCTCAAAAAAAAAACAAAACATTAAAACCATAAAAAATAAAAACAGATCAAAATACCAGGACAAATGAAATCAAGTTAAAATAATGCACAAATTTGGTAAAATGGATCGCCATTTACATGCAACAGTTCCAGTCCCATGCAACTCGAAGTATTCCGCGTTATTGTCACTGATGATGAATATTCTGTCCACACAGAAATTACAGTGTTGTACAATATATAAAAATATATCGGGTCAGTTGCGTCGCAAAACTAATTCTGAGCCATTTCTCTTCTGGTTTGGAGGAAACGGGCTGGGTCAACAAGAACATGTTACCGTCATGTTTTAGCATAGCACGCATTGGTGGTTGTAGAAAAAAGTAAACAAAATTTACATTTAATTAAAAAAAAAAAAAAGAAGCAACAAACAAATAAAATCCAGACTACTTGACAATTAGCCATGTGAGAAAGAACATCCTAAAATGTTGTAACTAAACATTCCACAAAGAAACCTATTAAAAAAATCTTGCTATAAATATATACTCTCAAATGGTATCTTGTTAGGTGAGCGCTGAGGAAATTAGTTTAAAACGAGAGGGTCTCAAGTACTGAGAGTCCCGTCTGGGAGTCGTCCTCGACAGCCAAAATGTCACCTTATGGTAAACACCAATTATACCTCAAATCCAGTCTCTTACAACCTTGACATCCATATCTGTTTTAATATCCAACAATATACATTCTTACCCTTTTAAAAACACTGTGAAACTTCGGGCATACAAAAATAACTTGGAACATATTTATACAACCTCTCATTGCTTTGTTTTTTTAATTTAAATACAAAAAAGTATCTGTAGCCTGTAAAGTCTTATGTTTTACATGTTTCTCAGGCATCCGTTTCATTGCAAAAAAATAAAATGAAAATGGTTTTGTGAGTTAATTATTACTTTGGAGGGAGAGAGAGAGTATGCACACAAGCGCAATTTTTAATATCAGGCATCACCATCCTTCAGTAAGGGAACACTTCATGGGTGTAATCTGAATCAAAAAATGCTAGTGCATGGATACATGTCAACACACATAAACACAGCAAATGTAAATGTTTTTTGGGGGGGGTGGGGGGCAGCATTGGAAAACAGTGTTCTACTGTCATTAAAACTCTAGTGTTAACTTTAAATGCACAGCAAAAAGACCCCATTCTTCCTTCACCAGCTTTTGTAACATAGAAAATATTGAAATATGGTGTCACGCAGTGTTAAATTAGCACTACTGAAAATGAATCCCCAATATGTTGGTTGTTTTTGTTAGTAGTTTGAGTGTAGATCACAAGGGTAAGCTGCACAACACAGAAATAAAAGGAAAAAACAAAACAAGCGCGCCCTCAACTGGGCAAGGCAGTGAATTGCATACTAAATTGTGCTTTTCTGGACTTCATGTCAAAAACAAATTCAGTGAACAAAAGGAGAGCAACTAGAGTTGCACTTCCTCAAAAGAAATACCACACCATGGCTTTTCATAGGGGATAACAAATGAAAATAACTAACTGAAATATTTAAGTAGTCATTCTGACATTAGTACAAGAGCCTTGAATCTGAACTTAAAAGGAAGACTCATACAGAAAATCATCTGTATCAACTAGATGATGGCCTATGCCTATCTGAAGATAACAACAGCATCTTAACAGCTTCAATATGATTCCCATATAATCAGAATTTGTTCCATTTTGGGGCAGTAGTAGCAGAAACTGCAGGCAAGCAGTGGACACTTGATGTTCGTCTTACACAAAGTACAGACAGGATTGTGATGCCACGAGGAAAAAAAGGCAACTAGGAAACTGAGTTAGAAGGTGACGCTGGCACCAAAATGCTGCAGCTCTACAATTACTGAATCCTTTAGAAAAACCCTTCTGACCTGTGCCCCTGATGTCCCATGAACAGAGGTGGCAGTGTCTGCAGAGATGAACAGGACAACAGTCAGGCCACTTCAAAAACAGTAAAAACTTTTGGAACTCTGGACATCAGGAAAGTGCTTGAATTTGTGCAAAAAGGTAACACAACTGGATCTGGCGGGACAAAAGTCAGAAGTTGAGAAACCGCCTTCAGTAGAACTTCAGAATCAGTGCGCGACTGGACCAAAAAGCGTCAAGATGTCCTATGAGCAAGTACACCATGAATGAATGACTTCAACTGTTTGTGTGGTCGTGAGCTACTATGAAATAAGTGTAACATTTTAAAGCACTGAGTTAGTCAGAAGTTGTTAGTACAACACGAATGCGTATCAACATCCAACAAAAGTGCATGCATCTATTCGCCTCACGCTAACAGAAACTGGAGACAAATGTCACAACTACAGACATCCTCACCGCTTTAAAACAAGATTCTGCCAACATGTTTAATAAAACACAGTTAATGTACTTGTCTGAAATCCAAAATTATAACCTTTCAATAATTTAACTTAACATCATTTTATACTTGTGATGGGTGTCTCCAAAATCTGTTGTGATGGATGTGATATTTTGACTTTGTAGTGTGTGGTACTGAATGCCTGAGTTGGCCACAATAATAATTATAATAATAATGATGATAATTCCTCAACGCCAGCTGATGTTATAGAAAGAGGAAGACCAAAAAAAACATTCAACAAACAAATACTCTGGCTAATCAGGCTCTGGGAATAGTCATGCTATGTTACACTGTCATCTTTGTTCTCTGGTGCCTGGCAATACTGTGATCAGCTGCATTTAATCTTCAAAAGGATGACATCTTCATAATCCAATTTCTGGACAAACAAATTGTACCGAAAAAAAAGTGAAAAGTGTTTTGCCAAAAATAAACTAGCAACAGTGCGGAGCAGTTGTCTTCAATGCATGGAGAGTTATGTGTTTGCATTCCGTAATGTTAGCACCACAGCAGCCCACAGAATGCTTAATCATTATCATTGCACGGTCGTTTCTATTTGCATTACGCAAATGGTGACTGGCGAAAAGAACCATTTGACGAGGATTAATTCTGCTGTTTCCCGAGGTACATATGAGACAAGCATCTAGTAACAGTAGTGTAAAAATATGTTTAACACTGAAATCACCCTCACCGGATGTGACTTCAAAACATCCCTTAATTAACTTATCCAAAGACTATCACAGACCACAAATGCAGCAGAGACACTCGTGCCTTTTCTGTTTGTGCTTGCATCACTGTATATGAAGTAGTGTGAGTCTGACTTAGTGTATATGTGTACAAGTACTGTCCTTGCCTTGGTGAGTTTCACGTATGGTGCCTGCGATATACATTCTCTCCACTAGGAGACAGTAGCAAGGCGTTAAACTCTGATAAAGGAGGAGAGCCTGCAGCTCACACACAAACGCACACACACACACTAACACACACACTCATACATAACGCCTGCATAAGAGCCACAGCAAAATGTAACAGAAGTGCAGTTAGTTTATTCTACGGTCTAACGTGCGACCCCAGCAGTCAGAAACCACCCTGTTTATTCTGTAGTTGTGTCGATTATTTGCCATTTTCTGAGGTGGTCTATTCCAACAGGAAGTGACACAGCTAAAAAAGGGAAGGAGCTGGTTGTGCCTTTCTCTCGTCCATTCTGAAGCTGAGCCGCCCGAGCCGCTATCTTTTTTTTTTTTGTCGTTTTACTGAAAAAGGCCACTCATCAAATTCAAGCCACAGCAAAGTCCATTCAGAACCTGTGAATGGCTGCTTCTGGCTCCCTCTTTTTCAGCTCTTCCCGGTAGCAGTAGGAGCAGTAGTTGCCCGTTTCAGGGTGTCCATAGTAGGTGCAGCTGGGTGTCCGACAGCGGCTGGACTGCAGGCTGGACAAGCCACCGGCGCTGCCCAGTGAGTAGTGTCTGACTGGGGGTTGCCCACTCCGAGAGTCCAGGTTGGAGCGCATGTCCCGGAAGCCGTTGGTGTAACATCCACCAGCAGGTTCAGACCCAGGGTAGTCTGGTGGATCAAACTCGGGGGGATATGAGGGCGCAAGGCGAGAGGGACTCAAGGAGGCAGGGCCTTGGGAGTTGCTGTACTGGGGGTGAGAGGGAACCTGCGTTGTGGGGCAGTGTCGGGGAAGGGTGGCGTAAGAGGGGAGGCCGGGGTAGGATGTTGCTGGGGAGCCACCACCTAGCTGGCGCCGAGCATCCATGTAACCATGCATATGAAGGTGCTGGGTGAGGGGTGCTGCAGCAGGAGGCTGATCTATTAAGGAAGGCCTGGGGATGGGCACAACAGCAGAGTACATAGAGGGGCTCAAAGGAGTGGACTTGAGTTGGTTGAAAGACGGTGACGAGTTCTCCGAAAGCTCCTCTTTGACCTCATAAGGCCGGTAGGTCAGCTCTGTACCAGCAACTGTCTCCTTCTTGGGTATCTGGATGCCATTGGTGATGCACTTCCTCTCTGCATCACGACGCTGCAGTTCTTGCTCGGCCCGAAAACGCTCTTCCGCATCTGTAAGGTAACGCTGGATCATCTCCTCCTGGAAGGGCTGCCGGTTGCTGGTAGTGAGAAGGCTGGCAAAGATGAATTTCCTCTCACCTTGCATGGCTGCTCGCAGGATGCCCAGGCTGACCTTGACATCGGCGCTGTACTTGTATGTATCGCACTCAGTACTGCTCCCACCACTGCTGCTCATACTGCTCCCTGTTCCGTTGAGGCGTTCGCTACCTGAGGAGGGAGAGCCTTTCCCAGAATCCTCTGAGGTGTGTGCCGATGGCGAGCCATCCTTACTGCCCTTCCTCCCCCTAAACGAGCCCTTCTTCTTCTCCCCACCTTCCTGCTTGACACCTCCAGCTCCAGCGTTCTTGCCTGTCATCAGTCCGCCCACGTTTTTCTTCAGCTTGCTGCCCAGGCTCTTGCCAAAACTGCCAAGCTTGTTGGCCACAGAGTCTGCCCTTTTCTTGTCTTTATCTTTGTCCTTTTCCTTCTTGGTTTTGTCCTTGCCCGCTGCTCCTGTTGTCACCCCTGCTGACCCATTGCTCGAGGAACTAGATGAGGAAGAGGAGCTGTTTTTGGCCAAGGATCCACTTCCATTAACTGCTGATCCTGTGGTTGTGTCTCCATTGCCATTGGAGCTGCTGCTGACTGACTCCTTGTCTGACTCTCCTGAGTCAGGAGGTGTGCGGGCATCCTCTCCTGCCGATGCTGTGGGAGACTCAGGCTGGGCCAGAGGGGCTTGCTGCAAGGAAACAAAGCAGGAGCACCTGAGTAAAATACTGTAGAAAACTGCACATCAAGCCAGAAGAAGAAAATACAACATAAGAGAAACAAAAATTTCCCATATTCTTACAAAGTAAGAACGTCAGATTCTGAAAAGTTCTGTTATGGAAGAAAAAAAGTCAGTACAAGATGCAGAGGATGTGAAAAGAGTGAGTCATAGAACTGCTTTTTGCAGACCCATGCAGAAAAAACCCCAAATGACTCAGTCTGCCTTTTCATGTCTACAAATACAGTTTCGGCAGCTGTAAATAAAGTGTGCTGTATTTGGAAATGACATAACCTACACAATGACACGGTAAACTGACCTCAAACAAGAATCAGTTACAGAATGTCCCATTATCTGAGCGATAATGACTGACATAGAGCTTCAATCCCCTTAAATTATAATTTGACTGATTTTAATTAAAGCCGTATTGCCACCAGTCACCGCAGCTTCACCATGAAAGTGCTCTGAACTTGTCCATCCAAGCTCAGTGATGTGAGCATCAGAATCAGAATCAGAATCAGAAATCCTTTATTAATCCCTGGAGGGAAATTCTTGTTTCTACAGACAATTGCACATGCAGTATTCCCGACCAAGAAAGGAGAAAAGTGCAGAGTATATAAATAGGATAAACAAAAACTAAAATCTCAAGTACAGTAGTATTTACAAAAACTGTATTCAAAAATTTTTTAAGAAAATTTAAAAATACAGGTATGTGCAATGTGTAAAAGTAGCCAATATGTACATTGTATAAACAGTGAGTGTGTCCGTCACAGTGCTGAGTTTAACAGTTTGATGGCGACAGGCAGGAATGATTTCCTGTGTCGCTCTGTGGTGCATCGTGGCAGTATGAGTCTGTTGCTGAACGAGCTCCTGTAGCCGATCAGCACATTGTGGAGAGGGTGAGAGGGAAAGTCCAGTATAGTTCTTATTTTGGACAACATCCTCCTCTCAGACACCACTGTCAGAGAGTCCAGTTCCTCTCCCACAACATGGCTGGCCTTCTTGATGATTCTATTGAGTCTGTTAGTGTCCCTCACCCTCAGGCAGCTGCCCCAGCAGGCAACGGCATATGTGATGGCACTGGACACCACCGACTCGTAGAACATCCTCAGCATCGTCCTGCAGATGTTGAAGGACCTCAGCCGCCTCAGAAAGTAGAGGCGGCTCTGGCCCTTTCTGTAGACCATGTCCACGTTCTTGCACCAGTCCAGTTTGTAGCATGTGGCTCACAAGAGGACCTTCGTCACAGTGCTTGTGTGGCTTGACCTTATGACCCGAATGGTCCACTGTAGTTTCATACACGCTTTGTACAGTAAGCAGTTAAGGGAGCAGCTGGTCTGATTATGGAAAAGGAAAAAAAAAAAAGTCCTTGTCTGTAATGAGCGTGGGAAAGTGAACGTAACCACAAGCAGCTGCAACATTTTACATTTAACAACCGCACTGTCATCTGTTTGATAATCGCATAAGTCTCGGTTTCTTTTTTATTCAAAAATTCAGTTTGTCTGGGGAATACTGAAGCAGTCTTTGGAATCCTCAACCAGGCTTCATGGTGTGTTGAAATTTCACTATTCTTTTTCACCACTGATTTATCTTGCCTGTCACTGCAAATGCAGTCTGAGCAAAATCAGGATGTCAAAATAACAAAAAAAAAAAAAAAGAAAAAACCTATGATGAATCCTGTAGTCTGGGTTTGGGCCTATAAACCTTCCCTGCTGTAGAGGAGCAAACATGAGTCAGAATGATGTGTGGACTTTCATCTTTACCTCACAGGGCAGGGGCAGCCAGGTGACCGTCATGTAGCTGTGCAGCATTTGGAGCTTGGCCTCCAAAGAAAGAGCCACACTGGGAGGACGGGGGAGGGAGGGAGGGAGAGAGAGAGAGAAACAAGTCAAAGCTCAGTGAGAGAAGACGAATACTTTGTGCCAGAGCTCCAGAGTCGTATTTGTGGAAATGTAATAACTGTTTTTGCTTAGGTAGTTGATGATGTTATTTCATGCTGAAATGGAAAAATGTTCCTGTTGTAACTCAGTATTGAGACAATAAACATGAGCCGAGGCCTCATTATAGAAACTCTCTTAACTCGGATGATAAAGGATGACTTTTAGGATTTTTTTGGTACAACACAAACACGCTTCCTAACTGCACTTAGGAAAAATCCTATCTTTTCTTTAGCTGTTACAGAACCATCATAGCTGAGGAATTTCCCAAGTTAGGTAGTTAGTTAGTCATAGATCCCATCCTAAAATCAAAAATGGCAACAGCACAGTTGCTCTGACATGTACAGCAATGATGGAAGGCGGAACAAAATGAACGCTGAAATAGTATGATTTCAAGACGACTCAAACCATAGCTGTTGGAGAAACTAACACTGACATTAGACTGTCACCTTTAAATTCCCCTCAGCAGAAACTAATGGGTATATATCCTCTCTTCCTCCAATACAATTAGTCCCTCTGACTCATCAGAGCTAAAACTGAATGCCTGTCTTTTCTTTTCTTGTCCATTATAGCAAGCTCACCAGCCAGTGACAAACTGGCATCAGTCGTCAAGGCGACAGAGAGTCTCATGTATGTTCTAAACACAAATACAGGCATGACAGGTTGAGGAATGAAAAATCAAGTTTACAGTTGTTTAAGTTAAGATAAGAGATCAGAGATAGGATAGGACACAGCTGTGAATTTAAGAACTGCTTCTGAAATAGGACGATAGAATTTATTTATACGTTTCTGTAATGAGGGCCCTGCATTCTTAACGATGGCACCAGCACCAGAAAATGGAGTCAGCCGGCAACAGAAGAATCATAACCAGATTTAAGGAATCAATGTGATAACGATTTAGGCTACCTTAATGTCAGTCCTCGTCTTTGCTGTAGATTGATAATAAAACTGAATGAAGATCTACATGCTGCTGTAAAGCAACAACCGGTAATGTGGCTCTGAATGCGCCAAATTACCAGTGAACAGCAAATGCACTAAAAGCATCTTGCTGCTGTGAATTCTTTCTCTGCGCCGGCCCTTTGATTCAATGACCTTTTCCAAACAATCATACTTTTGTAATATTATCTCTTTCCACCATTTCAGCTGAATGAAACATCCACTTTCATCAACTGACGTGAATAAGGTGGAATAAGGAGGTTTTTTTTAACGGAGCTTCTATTTTGGCGCTCCTTCCCTGGGTCCATTCATAGAAGGTATTTAGAACTAATCTTACTGTCACCGGCACCGTCGCTAATCTGGAGTCAAGGGTCAATCCCTACACACTGACACTCGGCGCACATGCAAGAGAACATGCGCCACTCTCGTTTTTATCTGCATCAGTTGTGACCTTTAAAAGCACTTCTCACAAATCCATTTATTAAAGGCACCTTATGAATACATTTGACCTGACAAACACGATTGCACGTAAATGCTAACAGCTGTTTTCAGAAGGAGGACATACCTCGCCAGCATCACGTTGTCTGTGTCATCCTTGCCCCACTCCCAGTCTTTCCCAGGGTCCACAGCAAAATGCAACGGCAGCATTTTATGCTCTGAGTCAGTGAGAGGAATCACTACTGCTGGTGGAGATGGAGGGGGAAAAGTATTCTTAGAAAAAAGATCAAACGTTTTAATCCAGCACTATGGATTGTCTGTAGTCAGAAATACTTCTGAGTGCAATCAATTCTTTAACTTTCTATTTTAACATCTAGTCTGCTGGGTCTGACCAATATTGTTTTTGGCTGGTGCAATTTGATATTTTTAGACCGGTTACACATCCAATGTCTGGGCAAGGTCTTGAATTTCAGGGATGCACTTGTAATTTCAGTATAAACTACAATGTGAGCACAAATCTTTCTCAAAAATTTAACTCTCTCTCTTTAAACATAAGCAACAGCATTTAGACTGAAAGTAGTATTTTTTTAAGATCCAATTCACTCTCACTCTAAACAGCTTTTGATGAAATGTAAATCCTGCATCAAAGTATCATTTAACTTTAACACTAGAAGGCGGCAATTCGCTGCTTGGTGTTCAGCTACAGAGATCACTGGATATAATCAAAAGCCCAACGGCCATTAGTCACCGATCTTAAATAAACCACTAAGGTCAGTATTTAAAAAAAAAGACTGACCTATGAAGCAAAAGCACCACACTGTGAAGCAGGAGAGTGAGCAGCAGTGCTATTTACTGCCAGAAAACTCCTATTCTAAACCTTGCACACATTAACATATGAAAATTATTTTAAAACTTGTATTTTTCATCAAATCTTCTCTGGAGGAATTTATGTAAACTGATGTGCTGTGGCTTTAAAATATCTACTGCTGAAAAACAAATAAATAAATAAATGAATATTAAGATGATAAAAGAGATGGATGATGCAGTGCACTACCTTGCTCTTTGGAGCTGTCTTTCTGCTCCATGGAGACCAGGGCAGAAAAGTGCGCCTGGTCGTATGCCAGGACCAGGGGCGAGCGATGGCACTTGGCAGCTGGCACTTCCAGTGGTAGGTAGATGCCTCCGAACGGGATGGGAGCAAAGGCTAGGAAAGAGTAACAAGGACATTAAACATCTGAAAAGCACGACCTCAACACTGTTTCCAAGCACACTGGGAGGATCTGAGCCAGAACCAAGCTTTCACCTCTGTGAATAACTCAAAGCAATATGGTACTTCCATACAATTTTCTACCAGTTATGTGTTGCATTAATTCCAGAAAAAGGCCTTTGTCATCTCATGTGTCAGTAAATCAGCACTGAAGTATCTCAACAATGTAAAGCACACAAACAGCAACACCAGTTATCAAACCACTTAGACTGTGTTTCAGTTCCCTGTAGATTGCTTTTTTTAAAGAAAAATGGACGGAAAAATGGATGGTAACGCAGTATTTGGCAGTAGTTCATATTGTTTGTTTTAACCTGCTTGAGATACCAGATGGGTGGTGTTTACTTCATTACGACAAGGCATCAGACACTGACAACTTCAAATATTCTCTTTCAAACACTTGTGAATGAAAGGCAGTTTTTTCTCGCCACCGTCACCAAGTGCTTATGGCCGAACAGTGGGTACTGACTGAACTGAAGAATATGGTCCACACCTGCTCTGTTTGCAAAATGACATGAGATAACTGTTGAATTAAATTGAATTTAACTGAATGTTTGAATTTTCTGTCAAGTGCAATGTAGAATTCTGGATATGGCAAACCTGACCCACGGGAAATAGAAAGGGGATAAATTTTATGATGAAATTGTAAAAAAAAAAATATATATATATCATGAAATATCAAGACGCATTAGCAGTGTGAGGCCTTTGGCCTATTTACCCTCTCCTCCAGAGTCCCTCAGCATGGTGTCGGCCACCACCACTATGGGCCTTCTGAGGACGTGAGCCAAGACAAAGACATGAAACTCCTCCAAACTCTCATAAACTGGTTCATCTGAGGACTCCGCCCTGAAGACAACAAAAATACAGCTTTTGGTTTACAGAAACACAACTGTTTATACTGCTGCAAAACCAGAGATAACCAAAGTTTCAAGTAGACTGTAAAATTTTAAATGGGTTCCTTATGACTTACAGTACCAATGAATTTTAGACTTTTTAGTGGGTCACAATCACAAAAATCCTGAACATATGAAGGTGGGACTATTGAGAGATGCTTGTATTTCTTTTTTTTGTTTTTTATATTTATTATATCTTTATCAGTTGGTATTTATGAGCTCGGTCAGCATATTTAAAACCACTTAACTTGTTCTGGTTACAATAAAGAGCAGATTGACTAAAACGAGGGCCAGCCACTCGGTTCTTTCTCGGTTGTTTGTTCATGAATAAAAACATGAGTGTGACGAAGCGTGCGTCGGGTTAACAGTCCCTGCATTGTTCGAGCCAGACCTTACCCGCTGGTGCCGTTGGTGCTGTAGTGTATTCTCGGCTCACTGGAGGCTAACTTCAACAGTTCATTCCACTCTTTCTGCCACTCCTCCTCTGTGTACACCAAACCAGACTGAAGAAAGGACAGGAAGGACACACACACACACACACACTTGCCATTTAGAGAGGGAGTGTCAAATGTCACAAAAGCACGCATCGCCATTATGGCATCTTAACACAAAGTTAAACGCTGACAATTGAGGAAAGAAATTTAACTAAAGCCTTCACAAATCCCTCATGTGTTCACTCATGTGTTAAACCTCCATATATGGGCAGAAAGAAACACCTTGTTAATAAGTTTTCTTCCTCAGAGTCAATGATCCTATTCACCTACAGTACATTCAGGTAAGAAAGCTTCCCAGTGCAGCCACAGTCCTCGACTGCTAGCCCCTGTACGGCTCCACTAGAGCAATTTTGGCTGAAGTGATTTGCTGGCGAACACCTCTGTGGTAGCTGCTGAAGAATGGATGAACATTAGGCAGTCATTCCTGTGGCATCTCCTCTCTGGGTATCTGCACACTGCCTCTGACCACTTTGGGAAACATACTTAGTGTACGGTTAGTCTCGCTTTCATGTGGAGAAAGGCCACTGTGTTCTGTAAAAAATGCTCTGAAGATCCTCTTTCTGTACAACTGAAGCAGACTCCTTCTCGGGGTTCTGATAAAGACTATCAATAATAGTTGGAGACATCAGAAAATACAGATAATACAGTTGCAGAGTGGATAGTGATAAGACAATGTGAACCACTGTTTCCATTGGATATGGTCAGCAGCATGTTGTCAAAGATGAAAAAAGTAACAACAAGGGACTATCAACAGCTCTGGAGACAATCAAATTAAGTGCAAAATAGGAAAAAAACATGACATTAACTAATGTTACCCTTCTAAACTGAGGAAATTGTTGACCAAAAAGAAATACATGTAAAAAGAAAAAGAAATAAATGTTAACTACTGTATATGTATACTGTATAATTTTGCCAAACCTGCAGGGTTAACTTGTTACAACAAAGGACCAAGTATTTCCCCAGAAGTGTGGCTATGATTATTATATGCATTAATGAAAATTGCAAATAAATGATCAAAGTTTACTATAAACAAATGCTGTCCTGCCTGTCTCTGTTGTGTCTTTTCCTGTTGCCGCGGAGTTTTAAAAATTGCATGAAACACAGCAAACTTATCAACAATAGTGAGCTGTGTGCATTTGACATTTCAAATGAGCTACAGCAGAAGTGCAAGCAACTGCAGGAGCACTGCAGATGCACTATGTAGGAAGCATGAAAAGGCCTCTGCTTGTACATTGTCCCTGTATATGTTGGTCAACTGAAACTAACAACATCCTGATCAAGTTCACAGGTTTAACTATGCTTTACCAGAGCCATGAGAGAGTTACAAAGACGACGCAGAGAAATGCGCAGCCTCTATACAACACACCTCTTTGTTCTGCTGGGTCTGCTGCCACCTCCACCTGCGCTTCAGAGCCTCCCTCTCCAACCCGTGATCCATCAGCGCGTACAGAGACTTGCGCAGCATAAGGTCTCGGTCATGAAAACCCCACATACCTACATTAGAAAACAAAGCCGGGCCATTTAACACATCAACAAAATCTGCATAACTGAACTTGAAACTTGAGCAGCAGACATTTCGTGTGTTTTTTGTTGGTTTGTTGGATGTTTGAAAGGCATAAACTCTCTTCTTGAAAATAAACAAATAAAAAAATAAAATAAAAATAAGTCATCTGTAAACCAATGAATGAAAAATAGAATTTGTGGGTATCTTTTAATAAGCACAGGTTAAGTACATGAATACTACTTTCACACCTTCTATCCAGGCGATGCACTAAGAGGGCTTGAACAATGCCTGCACATTAGTCAGGACATTATTAATTTTCTGGTGCAGGGCTCCTGAGTGGGCCACAAAGGCTAAGTGACTGTGCACTCCAACACCGTAAAAAGCAATTAGTGCTTAAACTAACAATGAAGCTCTCTTAATGAATGCTAATGGAGTGTGAACCTGCACAGTATTGGGGTCTTGTTTGAAAGGTCTGTGATACTCACCAAGTGAGGCTGCGTGTAACAGGCAATTTCCGTCTCCGCTCGTCGCCAGAGGCAGCAGGCTCTGACAGTTTGAAACCACTTTTGTCCACCAGTTCAGCCGCCCTGCAAGCAAACAGGAAAAATTTAACTCACCTGTTTACATTACAAATATGACATGGTATTAATCCAAAACAACCGCTGTAGTACTTTCCAGATAGGAAAAAAAACAAAAGGGGTTTGAAGATAAATATACTGTGTCAAAACTAGATTTGGCACATTGGAAAACAGGATGTCACAGTATTATTGTACAGAATAAAGTTTTGCATATCATGTTTAAAACTGTGGTAGATAAGACTTTACTTTGATGTATCACAGCAGATTTTTACTTGTCATAGTAAGAAAAGCACTGATGTTCCTTTTAATAGTAACAATGGCTCAGTTACACAGTATTCAAGTATCACAGAGAGCCTTAACAGGCCAAACAACCCAATGAAATTCAGACATCATTAATTTTACACCCGTGCTACTACTTTCCTACTGTGATATGTCAAAATGTCTTCTGTGAAAATGCCCTGTGGGAAATTAAAATCTTAATTCCTCAAATTAATTCATTCTTGACTGCGCATATCTGCATTTGGATGTGAGAAACAATATGAGTCATTGTGAAATACTCAGTCTTATGTGTATGAACAGGATTATCTGTTATGTGCTAAGGCTTAAGCTTTCCAGTAATGTCATTTCATATGCAACACACTACATATGAATGTGTGGGACATTATGATGTCTACAGTTTCTGTACTATGGCGATAAATTGTGTTGGTGCTGATTGGCTGCTTGTGTGTGGTGACGTCCATGTATGATCAGTAGTCAATCAGCAATAAATCCACTGTAAATCATTCAGTGCAGCAGCTCTGTATCCACATAAAGACATAAACACAACCCCAGCATGAAAATCCTACGATCTCATATGTGGGTTGGTGTTCACTTCTCCTCACCAGCATGCTCTAAGGCCACCATCATTGACTGCTCAATAAGGTCCCTTTCGATGAAGCCACGGAAGTCATCTCTGTACACGGTGAGGTCTGGTAGTTGGAAAGTGCACAGGGGGGTGTCCAGAAGTGGCTCACTACTGGTACCTCCAGTGCTTGAGACATGAGAGCGGGCCAAGGACACGATGGTTGAACTGGCGTGGGAAATGCCCCTCGACAGACGCTTTTCTGTAGCTGGTAAAACACAATGGATTTTATTTTTTATATATGCAACACACACAGACACACTTGATATCTAACAGTAAGATTATGTTACACAACATGGAAGCTTTTTACTTAATGGTGGCCTCACCTTGCACCACCTCATCTTGGCGGTGGAGAATAGGCCTCCCTACCCTTGCCATCTCCTTTTCAGGAGGCAGATATGTCCTGTCTTCTGTGAAAGAATACGTCAGGTTCCCAGCATGCACCTGTCGTAGCTGCTCAAAGTCACTGAGGGCAGCTGTGAAATCCCAGTTCTTGCCTACAGACAGAGATGGGGACAGGAACATCTGTGTGAGCCACCAGGTCCAGCATGACACCTTGAATCTTGATTCTGTGTTGAGCACCCATCTTTAATGATTTTAAATATCTCCAACAAGTTCATGCAACTATAGGCAGTCTTATGTTAGGCTAAAGCCACTGGCAGAGTCCTTCACTTGGGTAAATATCAGAATGTGGAGCACGTCTCGGCTCACTGGCTTTGCTGCTGTTCACTGCATTGCAATACATTTTTAAGTCATATTCTTATCCGCAACATGTGCTGTTGCTAGGCAACAGGAGCCCTGTTGAGCCCAGCTACACCTTCTTTCTGTTAGTGTATAATAGCCTAATTAACAATAACAAGCCAGAAGCCCTGACTAGTAGACAGTGATCAGCTGTCAACTTCCTTAGTTGAAATGTATAAGGGCATATAAGGGTGGAACCACCAAAAACAAACTAAAAGATACCTGCAAATTAAACTAGATTACATTTGGTTAAGACATAAGGACATAACAAGTTAACTTGCTTAACCTGCCAATTATATCAAAATATCACACCACAAGAACAGTAATTATTAAGACAATATTTACTTTTCCCAGATGTTTACTGTTCAGGTCGTATGAATACTTTGCAACTCACCCTCGAGCAGATCTCTGGCCAATCCTGGTTCAGCTCCAGTGGAACGGACAAAGTCGGACAGGACTGCGTCCATATCCACGGTCATGTGATCATGAATTCACAAGTTTGCAGGTTGTGTCAGGACAGGAAAAAAAAATAAAAATAACGAGGACTCTGCTCTCCCTGACAGGACAGCAGGGGAAGGGGAGAGGGGATCCAGTCCTCTACCTTGTGCTACTCTACCAGCCACACCTGAAATGAGAACAGAGGTAAAATGAGATTAAATCTGCACGAATTAGTTCAGCAGGGGTGAAACACAGACGAAAAGAGTGCTATAGCTTGAATGTTTACAACAGTGAATTAGAGGCACACTGATGTACCCACTCTGCTCAACCCCTTTTCCAATGCAAGCCTGTTGCAGCCCAGTTGCTTCTGAACTTGACACCTTTGCAGTCACTTGTCCCACCCAAGACAGCAGCTGTGCTACACAAAGTCAGTTCAAGACTGGTTTTACTATCCTTGCTGAGTGATCCGATCTCAAGCGGGCAGCTTTAAGTTTGGCAGTTCACACCTGGCATTATAATGCATCTCGAGTGACCACTTATGATCAGATCTCACTTCCCGCGTAAATACATACATACATCACTGGGACAAACCTGGGATTTTTCACAAAGAAAAAGATGCATTGCATACAGTGAACCAAACAGATATCAGACAGTATGCCTGCTGTTATTGTTGTTGCTTCTTGCTTCACAGAGGACGTGAGTCGAGTAAAAGGACCCTCACTGTGGTCCACGCTACATTAGCATACGCACTGCTAAGAGAATGTGGTCTGAGTGATCGGACCCCAAATGTATCCTCAATGCATCTTGGGTGCCTTAGGACCTGTACTTGGATCTGTCCTCTTGTGATCATTCAGAAGGGATGTTAATACCTGGTCTGTTTGTTCAGACCTGTCCTAAAAGATGTCAAATGATAACACACGTAGGAACGCTGCTGTTTGACGAGATGTTTGTCATGTGGCAACTTTACTGCGCAGTTTCAGCCTTCATGCAGTTTTGGTGAAAACTTTTCATTAGCTGTGAAGAATTCAGAAAAGCTCTCAGGATCATCACTTAAGTCAAGTCTATTTTAAAATCTTGACTTGAGACCAATGTGCTTCAACACTTCCTTCAGAAGTGACCTGCTGAATATGTAAACAGATTAGATTTTTTTTCTGCCAGAGAAACAGATCAAGAAGGGTTTGAGCAGAAACTACATAACACCTAAACCAAGTGAAAGGGAAAGCAGGTCATTTGTGAGAAATCTAAAGCAAACAGCCAAGATAAAATCTGTCTTTACTTTCAGCTAGAGATAATAATATTTGCCTGCTTTGGTGCCGGCAAAATATGAAAAAGAATCATCTTCTGAAAGATAAGGTAAGTAAATACACATTTAAAGTCATATCTTTTGAACAGTGTGACAATGAGGAAACACTGTTGCTTTGAAGGGGACCAGTCTGAAATCAATTTCACTCTTCAAATTTCAATGGTGGTCCACAGGACTTGCATCAGTCGGGCACTGAAATCAATACAGAAACATTATGAAGACTGAAAGAAAAACAAAGTGTGCTTCTATGGGGCGCTGACACAAAGGATGTAGAGGGCAATCAATGCGTAGCCAGACCAAAGGTATAAAACTGAGTAGCACTGGTTACAAAGACTCTGGGGACCAAGCAAAAGCTAAAAGCCTTCATTTCACCAAGAAAGATGTTCTGAACATACATAACAATGTTTCAGCACAGTTAAACACAGTTAAAGGCCTTGTCCGTACACAGCATGTCACTGGGTTCGTATAACGTGTGAACAAGTACTTCAAACATCTGGCAAATGATAAATTTTGTTAATCAATGCAAGTCAAATAGCAAATTAAAACTCAGGGGTGTAATACTAAATGGAGATCTCATCTACAGTATGTCATTTTCACTTGACGTCGTGAGCATTAGCCGCTTTTATTAGTTAAGCAGATGTAAAGAATATTTCATGCTGCTTTTTTACAGTATAACGACTTAAAAACAACATCCAACCTGTGATCAGCAAATGAGCAAAGTCAATCTTTTATAGGTACCTTATTGAAAAAAAACTGCAGCGCACGACAGTAATATCATCCAGCTGTTACGCTGCCTCTAAAGTTCAGAAACAGCCCAATGCAGTCTTGACTGACATTTAAAAAAAAAAAAAAAAAAAAGAAAAAAGTCTACCTACAGTCATCTATTCCCACCCATCCCATGGCTCATCCACCACCCAATGTTCCTGCCTCATCTCTGAGTCAGTGAACCCGTCTCCACTGCGCCTGATGAGTCACGAGTTTACTCTTCTTACACCTCTCCATCGTTCTCTCGCTCCACGCTCTCTCCCTACCTCCCTCAGTTTCTCCATCATTATTACAGTAAAAGCCACAGAGGCACGCAGGGGAGGAACAGACTTCAGCACAAAAGGCCTTTCTCAGCCAGCAGAGTATTTCTAGATCATTCTCTGCAAAGTCAGGCATTCAGCAGCCTCCTCTGCACGGTCTCCTAACATTCTTGCGGTTTGTCAGATAGTCAGGTCTGCTCATCACATACACAGCAACTTAAGAGATTTGAGACTCAGGCCAGTTTTAAAACAACCACTTACAACCGCACAGTATAAAAACAGATTCAGATGCCATTCGCACTGACACAGACGTGCCAGGTAGAAAAGTGTTGCAAGCGATAGCACCGCCTGTCTATAGGTACACATAAGGAGATGTGTTTGATTAGGCATCGTGTGTCTGTGGGGCACTGCAGTGCAGTAAAAGCTGAGCCAGGATCAACTTGTGTATCAGAATGACCTGCATTTGTTTGTTTTGTTTTTTTTTTTGCCTGAGTCAGCCAACAAACAACAGCACAGTAGTCAGTGGTCTTATTTCAGAGAATGAGGAGTTTCTTTTTCCTTCTTCTGGAGTAAATGCAGGTTGAATGCCTGCTGGCTGAGGTGGACATGTGTAAGGAATATAATTAGGGATTATAATATGAAGGGATGAGAGTTAAAGGTTTCTCACATTTTAACTGTTCTACTTCCAAAAAGACTGAAATAAAGAACAAAGTACAAAGAGTAAGACTGTGCAGAGCATATGGCTGCAGAAGTAAAACTGTAACTAACCTTGTCAGTAATTATGAAATGAAACTCGATGTAGTTTGTTTTCCAATGACGTGAAGTGAAAAGGACAGGTGTGGACTCTCTAATGCGAGTTAAATGCAAGAGGTTTCTGCGACGCCGTGCATCACACTTACAGCCAGGGAAAAAAATACGGTGAAAAGGGCGATAAAAGTGAAGGGCTGTGGACAGAAAGTACCAACACAGACTAACAAAAGGCTGGCTGTTGTCACTCTGGGCCTGTAACATCAGCCCCTGTGAACTCACACTGATGCACTTGATGTAATGTCACATGGCTCTCCTTCAAAAACACTTACGAAACTCAGACGTCTGAAAAAACGAGCCTCCTTACAGATTGTGTCCCACAAGGTCTAGACGAGAATATCATAATAACATTACACCTTTTATTAAAAACCGTTTTAATCCATCTGTATGCACAATCAAAATGCTATTATTTATTTATTGCATTAGATCTGAGAGCATATTAGCAAGTCAGATTTGCCCACATGAGTCAAGCATTACTAAGGAAGGTTGCTTTGTTTAGTCAGGGATAGAAAGTTTATATTTAAATATTTATATATTACCAGTATGATTTGAATTGATTGAAATTAATTTTTTACAAAATTGAAATTCATTGACATATATTTCACTCAGGTAAAAGTATTGTTGATTTTATTCAAATACAACTGTAATGCTTGTGTAAAAAATATATTTAGATAAATTTAAAAAGTAGGTCAGTTAAAATGTACTCTGAGTAATATTACTGTGCTACAAGACAATGAAGAGGGCGTGGGAGGAGGGTAATGGAACGGTAAATGACCCTTGAGCATTGAAGTCCACTGCAGTCTATTCCAGGTTCACCTTTTTTGGTTGATCACTGTCAAAGTAATGCAATACGGCAATAAAACGCAGTCGACTCATCCGCTCGTCCTGCTGTGCTCCTCAAAATTTTCAGTGAGTCAAAACCGTGCTGTTAAAAACAGCAGAAAGGCCTCACACACCTGACCGAAGGTAAAAGCTCCACAGTAAACACAGCCCGAGGTTCAACCATAAGCATTTTAGCATTTAGCGTTAGCCATTACCAGCGTGCACATGTTGCTCACACAACACACACTGTGTGTTTGATTTGGGTCACTTCACTTATTTGCCGAATGGTGCATTACACCAGTGTTTATTTTTTGTTGGGTTTTTTTAAAGGTATTTTTAACCTATGACAGACAGACAAAAGGTTTTCGGAGAATTTCACCTAAAGACTAGATGCTAGTATAAAAATAACTTGGTGGCCAAAAGTTTCCATTTGGCAGTCAGCAAAAAACAAAAAAGAAGAGAAAAGAAAAGAAAAAAATTCTAATCAAGAAAGACCCTTGTGTGGATTACTGGCTAACATTAACTGCACCACTGCCAACATGGGGCAGTCAGTGATTTGTGTCTGGGATGGCTGAGCTTTTGTCTGGCAGGAGGACTTACGTAACAGGAGCTGCTGACAACACGTGGGTGCTGAGCCGAGGGCTGGGAGAATGGCCTGGATCACTGAGAGAGACAGAGGTCACCGTGGCCCACTGCGTCAGCCCTCGGTGGGCTGCGCTGAGCACAAGTTTGTTTTGCAAACCTTTAGGTTATTTATTAAGAAAACAGTTTTTAAACTCTTCTTATGGAATGCATCCCCTCCCGTTCGAGACGTTACCTACATTGACAAGAGCACACTGTCTTCAACTGCTGACCACTGAGCAGCTAAAAGCATGACTGTCACTGAACTGAAATGACTTAGTAACTGACTTAGATAAAAATGGAAACTACTTCCTGAAGACGTAGGGCAGAAGATGAAGACACTGATCAGTGAGAAAAAGAGATGTGTAAAAAGCTGCAGGCCAAATGGTGAAACAGCTATGTAATCAAGCAGTAATACACCAACAAGACATTTTTAGATATGATCTGCAGGAAACACAGCCTTGTTCCAGATATCTGGATCACTGTTCACGTAGCTTAGTTTTCTCTTTTAGCAAAAACTAAATGTCAGCTCAGCCTGTTTATGCGGCTACATAATAAACACAAGAAAAAAACACAAATGCAAATTAATCTGCAGATATTACACATCTTAATATGATTTTTACATTAATAACTGTTTGATTTCTATTACTAATTAACTGCTGAACTGAAAAGCATGAATCAAAGTTGCTAAATTAAAACAGCTTATTAATTGTCTTTATTGGGACAGGACTTGTTGTGTTGGTACAATGTGTTGTTTTCAGCCTGGGGTGAGGCCGCTGTTCATGGCAAACTAAGATAAGAAACGTAAGGAGGGAAGGGACAATAAAATGTATGAGACACAAAGGGCAAGACAGAACAACAAAGCCTTTAGCCTGCTGCGTGCAAAAGATGCCAGTGCTATAAAAGCTTTGTCATGCTTCACTGTGTCAAATACTCATGCAAGGTCACTCAACGTGGCATGACCTAAATTACAAGAATCGTACCTTTTGAAGATGTTGAAGAGGACATGTTGTAACCTAGGAACCAATAAATCCTTCTCTTAACATTTTCTAACTTAAAAGATCAAGAATATTTGGCCATAAAAGTTGAAGTTAAATTCTCATGTATTATCAAACCTGCAATGACGATGATGATTTTTTTTGGGCCACTTGTTGGCAGTGGAAACAAGTTGTGAAGACCTTATTTTGTCCATATTTGTGATGGACTGGTTAAACCACTCTGAGAATCTAAGCAGTGAGAGCGAACCAAAACTGCAAATTTGTGGGTGACAGATAAACAATGAGTTGAAACTCACTATGAAATTTTGCAAAGCTTTGGAGTTGGCAGCAATTTTCTTTATTCTCATCACCATAAGTGACTCTTTCACTTTGTTTTCATGCTATCCTTTTACATTATAAAAATACTGACTGGGTTTTTGGCCTTTTATCTCATATGTTCATTTTTGAGTTGTTTTTTTTTTATATCAAAATGTCTCTATTTTTTCATTCCTGCAAAATTGGAAAAATATTTTTGATGACTCACATTGAATTCAGGGTTGGTTACATAAATTTGTCTAATCAAATGTGATCTGGCTTGCTCACCACATAAGACCACAATTAACCATTAGCTAGTGTGGAAGGAGCAATATCTATATACAGTCAACACTCGGTTTGCATTTCCAAAGAATGTAGCCCAGATCTAATTTCACTTAATATCACTTCAGGAAGGTATGGATGGAGGCTGACAATATGTATATGCCTGTACCGAGCTGTATTGTGCTGCCTTCACGAAGCAATGCTCACTTTTGAGTGATCCAATAAAATCTGGATTTGATTTTGATTTAACCAAAGCCCACCCACTTTCCATTTCAGTCAGAAAGACACCACATTACAGAAGATTTTGTATTTGTCAAAAAACTGAGAATACCATTCTTGTATTTATAAAAATTGCAGATGTAAACAATTTAGACTGAATTCAATGCACAGACAGACAACTGTGTTATTATGTGCAATAAAATGCCTGTCAATGGATTTGGGAGTCCGAGCAGATTCCAGTCCTTCCTTCTATATTTTTCACACTTGCATGTGGATCACGAGTTGTACCACAGAACCTGCTTCCCCACATGCCTGTTAAACTAAGCTTCCGTGAACAAGAGAAATAGGGTCATGGACTGTAACATGTCAACAATGGAAGATTCACCACTTCATGTCTGGCCGACTAATGTTACACTCTCTGTGTGAAACGTGAGCTTTGCTTTACAATTAAGGCAGAAAGGAGCTGAGGTCAAGGAACAAGAGGAGTCCACAGCACCTGAATAGACACAAAACAATGACCAGAGCCTGAGAATTATTTTATCAGCACAATTTGTTGTGAGATTTTACCAAATGAGGATGACTAAGTCATCCTGTTTCCCTTTAATGGTCAAGGCATGATGAATAACCATGTGTATAAATGAGTAAGTTCTATTTTAGTCCAATCACAGAAACTCCTGTGATCTTAGTGAATGTAACACACCCTCTCAGCCTTGAAAATCATTCTGAGTAATAATGAGATAAAGGGTATTAAAGGAGAGGGGAGGGCAGGGTGGTTGGAAGGAGTAGCAGGAGTGATAAATGTGGCCCTAGTGCTCCATCCCAAGTCTACAGCAATGGTGGGATACAAAGCAAAACCTACAAACCTTTGGAAACAACTACTGACAGCTAGAGCTCCAACCGTATACGGATGTTAGCTTGTTGTATATATATCTGATCAGTATATATGTCGGCCATCAGATAGAAATTACAGCAGACATGCAAATTAGGTTAATTTAGAACACTGACAAGTTGATTTTTATACAGTGGCCTACCAGCTTGTTTTTGTTTAATTAGCACTGCTAGGTTTAAGTTTCCAGCTTATTTGCACTGGGTTTCTATGGTCTTGGAAATGTTATTTAAATAGAATAGGATCAATATGCATGCCCAGAATGACAGAGAGTTTAGTAACACCTACTGGCTCCGCATGCAGGCTTGAGCTGTTTTCGTGTTCTTGTGATTCCAGACATATTTTGTAAAACAAAAGGTCATCCAGGCACAATTTTTATTTCAAACGAAGGGGAAAAATGTTCCTTTAGAAAAATAATCATACGTGCAAACAAGGTCTTATGTTGTCTGAACATGTGATCTAAATGTCTGTGACAGATGTAGCTTACTGCCCTAAAAACCACAGACATTACCCTTTAAAAAAAAGAAAAAAAAAACTTGTGGGAGTGAACAGAGCAAAGCTTCCTTGTTAATTTGCTTCCTCAGTAAGTTTCTTAAAATGGGCTGGGTTAGCTGTGAATAATCAATCAGAGCAAACACATGACGACTGAAGGAAACCAGAAAAGGAAGAAAAACAAAGGTGTGGCGAGATGAATGTCGTTCAGCTGTCTTTATCACTGGAGTGCTGTAATCTGGTTACTGACTGAGTCCAGTCAGCCTACACTGACTCATTATATAACATGAAAGCTACAGCTGGGAAGGAGGCTGATTGCTGGCCGGCTGAGGAATGGAGGAACGCCGAGCCCTTTACCAAGTTCTTCCAAAGTTTTTCTCAGCTGAAGAGAGCAGTACAATGGCTCTTCTGTACACATATTATAAAGAATGAATCTCTGCTAGAGGATACCTAAAAAGTAAAGAGATTAAAACAAAGACTTTATCAGTGGACCCTACAACCTTGGACAAGAAAATGCCTTGCTAGGTAAGGCGTTGTTGTTGATGTGTTGACAAAACAACATTACAGCATGAAAGAACTGCTCTGCCTGTGAAGAAAAAAGAGAAGGCGTTGCAGTCAATTTTGCCATTTTCTGCAACATCAGTTATCTTCAAGGGCAAATGAAGGCATCATATGAACAGTCTAACACAGACATGTCCGTTTCCAAGGCCTTGCATAAGGCTGAAACATATGATAAAGCAATGCATTGTTAAAAATGCCCTTAGGCTTACGCAGGACTGCTGCAGGGAGAGGTTTACATAGCAAAGGGTGTCAATGCTTTTCCTCTTCTCTCAACGTCAAAATAATTTCATTTATGAAGCACTTTAACTAATGTATTTGTCATGGAGGAGGAAACCCAAAGGTTCATCTTCAAGCAATAAAAAGAGAAGCAAACACAAGTTTGCATTTCTAGTTATTACTTCCTGTAAACTGCTGCCTCACTAATTCAACCACTCAGGGGAGCAGATGTGCTTGACCTGCATTGAGGGAGGGGACTGATGATGTCAGTCCCTATTGGTCAACATCTCAGAAATCAATACACTAAATTGGAGTGTGACCATTCCCTTGGACAAAAGGAAATATACTAGTGAGATGACTATCGGAGAAAAATCAATAAAACCCACTGAACTGCAGCAAAACAGAACATCCACAGAGCTACTGTTGACATGTGAATTAAGGGAACTAGTGGACCGTGTCAAGTCCATTAGCTGAAAAAATTCTCCTTCACGTGAATCAAAGAAAGTTTTAATCTTTAGTGGAGAAAGGAACAAAGATACGGGCGCAGGAAGGACTGGTTATCTTCTTACCACATAAGGACATAAACCAATTTTCACCACTTGCCTCGGCCTACACTGTAATAAATGTCAACCTTATCGAGTACTTCCAAACAAGTGGGGATTCAAAACTCTCAAAAGTAGGAAAAGATCAGCGTTCTACAAGGAAATCAAAACATGCCTCAGAAAATATCTTAAGTATATTATTATTACCCGAAGAGATTACATTTTTGCAGAGTGAAACATCCACATTCCAAGTACCCTGATGAAGGCTTGACCACCAGCTGTGGGCGTTTGAGTGTTTCACACGTAAGACAACACCAGCCTGAATGCAGCTGATGTCAGAGATTCCACACCGTGCCTGCCCTCTCGAAGGCCATGCCACTCGAGCTGGTCTAGTCCAGAAGCTGTCCAGTCATCACACAAAAATTTGCCAAGTCTAACCTCCCTCTCCCGGCCTCCGTATCATGCTTGCTGGCTCAGAACCATCCAAACCTGATCCATGTGAACCTCTTTCTTGGTGAGAGCTCAAGGCAAAATACAAAAAAAAAAAAAACCCAAAACAATATTTACTTACTGATCATGAATTTGAGCTCTTTTTCATTGTTGAAGTGTACAGAGTCACAATACGTGTTAACCTCAGACTACAGTAGCTTTGAACTTTATCACTGAGCTGCTGCCTCTGAATGAGGTTACTCTAGTAAAAGAAATGTTCACAGAATCCTTGCAACACATGGATTAAGAAAAACAGTGGTCTGTATACCTAATAGTAGGTCTATTATTAGCACTGCTCATAAGGACACAGATCTGTAACACCCATTAGTCACTAGAGAGCCAGCTCAGAATATCTAGCATCTGAACAATATAACTGTGTAAGCACAGTTACAGCACCAATGCACCCAGAGAATCACCACCTAATCTCTGAGTTGCTAGAATTAGAGCAACCTCCTGTTTCAGATAGTCTAAAAATAATCCGCTCATAATCACAGTTTAAAACAAGGAAACTCTGCACTGTGCAGACAACTAACATTTAAACACCTCGAGGAATAAAAACACCCCGGTGAACGCTTAATAATGCCAAAGACAATCACATGTTGGTAATGTCATCTGCTCTCTTAAAACTTGACATCCAGACACCCGCCCAATTTAGGCCTAATTTTCATGAAGACAAAAGAGAAAATGCGCTGTTTTGAGCACAGCACAGCAAGTGGAGTTAGGGCGGGCACCCACTTACGCACAGGAGGGGTTCAAGTGAGGTTCAATGTGACGTAAACTCATCTTCCATTGTACCTACTATTCAGACGACAAGGTGTTGGCTTCAGACAAAATGTCTCCCAGGCCATGGAAGACATATTACAGTGCTATATAGTGGCTCCCTTCGGTGTGTGCTGATATTCACTGGAGCAAAGTAATAACAGCCAAGTCCAGCCGACTGAAATGGGCAGTATTTGCTTCTGGGCACAAGTGTTTATCAAAGTGTCTGAGAGCTGATGTCATGGTGTAGCAGGGCATGTAGCAGAGATCTCAGAATTCACTTAGTTCCCCAAAACGCTGAACTGCAAGCCAATGCTGGGCAGACAAACTCACACTTTAGTGGAGAAAAAAACATGTTCAGAATTGAATTTCAGGACAAAGGTTTATGCCCACACGGCAGGTCAACCTCTCCTTATGGGTACAGCAGTCGCACATGTTCTCCTCTTAAATAGGATGAGGATGCGTATCCTTTGAGTGCATCTGGTCTTCTCTGGTCCACAATCCCTGTGATTCAACTTGAGACTGCTATAAATAATACTCATATTTTGGTATAAGTACTCTTTTCAGACGTGATATAATTCTCACAAAGATATTTCAGTTCATCGGTTTTAATGACTAAGTGATAACATTTAAAATTTTTTCTCATCTATTATTCATTATTCAGTCGGAAAGTTTTTGATTTTTCTTTTCTTAAACATTACAGCACCGTGATCTAGTAGAACACAAAAAATGAAGATGGCCTTGTTAGCACGTAATTCTGAATATGTACAGTAGCATCTTGAATTTTTAATGTAAAATAATGTTCAAATATAATGTGTTTAAAATTTATCTAAAGTATATTGTTCACCTCTTGTGGTAAGTCTTTGATTTATTTTCTTCCTTTCTGTCTATCTGTAGCGACAGTTTATTAGGCAGCCTATTAAGGCTGGCCTCAGAGGTTCCTAGTCTGTGCCCGGGGCAAGTCACTGCAGTCAGGCCCAGTAATCACCAGTCAAGGATTGCTAATTAACAGCCACATGAAGCCCGCTGCTGTGGAGAGCGCTGCAGGGGACCATAAGTGGCGTTGCCACATTCCACACAGAAACCACATTACATTGTGCAGTGTCAGGGTGGTGAACACCTGAAACAGCAGAAAATGTAATGAGGGCAGTGAGGAAGTGGAAGTTAATCTGCTACCAATGCATCACTGTCTTAGAAACAGACACTAAAAGAAACCCAGAACAAGACACTGAGAGTGACTGCTGCAGAATATTTAGATTACAGAAGCACAGAGGTAGATAGATAAATTGCTTCACTTGGTGAGCATTATGCGTTGGTTTCAATATCCCTGAAAGCTGCCGATCTGAACTCCAGACTGTGGGTGAGAAGTCCTCATTCAGCCCTCGCAGCCTCTTTATCGATTTTTAGCCTTTTTGAAGAAAAGCCTTAGCATCCATCTGAACAATGTCTGCCTATTTATTAACAAAGAGTGGAGAAAAACATATGAACTACAACATATGCAATATAACTACAGTACAGTACAGCAGAAAATTTTAACCTCTCATACTGTTCTATTACGCTGGAAATAATAATGTCTCTGAGTTGTCGATGACAGAATATCCTTTTTGCTTAGTGTACAAACAATGTACTCGTTATTACATAATTCTCATTTAGAAGGCAAGCAAGATGACTCCTGCTTCAATCTGCATATTAACCCTTGAGGAACAGGAGACATTTTAGATGACAATTTAAACCACATGCTGTGCTGTTTTAGAAATAACTTAACAAATAAGACTGCTGCAAAAGAGACAGTAGCTTCTAAGACAAAAAAGGAGAGAGCTACAACTTGCAACCACCATGTTGTAAGACATGACTTCAAATGTTTTACCCCTCCAAAATCAGCCTGAATGTGAAGCCAACCAAGCCCTACTCGATCTAAAGCCAGTGGCTAAGCAAGCAGCCGCATCTGCAGGCGGGCAGCACTAATGCTCATGTGAATCCCCACGTGCTGCAGGCCAGGCCTGTACACAGCAGGATGTCTTCACGTCACTCCCTGTGTGATGTCATCCTGGGTGACAGCTTCCTCATCAGGGCTGTGTGTGGGATTACTCCTGCTGTCCTGGATCAACAGGGCAGGGCTGGAGGGACTGAGGGACTGATGTCTTCTTGTCTACACAGGAAACTACACTGTTGTCCACAGGCTTAAGTGGTATCTAAATCTCATTATACACCCGCTACAAGGCTATGAAATAACCATCATCCCCTAAACAAATGTTTGCAGATTTTGGCTGGTGGAGTTGGCAAATCCATCAGCTACAGCCTCTTTGACAGGTACCAATACGGTCAGTCTAACCCTCCTCTGGTACTTTTGTTAGGTTTCACATCCACTAGTTACCAGGTGTTTTCTGTAGTTTGCTGTCCTATGAAATAAATTACTCAATTAACTTGTCAACTATACAAACAGCACATTGATTGACTGTTTCACAAACAGAGGTGAAAAGAGGCCACATCATCTGCAGGTGAGGTTAGGAGTGTCATATCAGAGTAGGAGTGTATCGTATCGTCTGTGATAATATGTGATAGCAATGTGTTAGATTATGACTCATTGATACTGCAATTTCATTTTAAATACTTTAAGATTACATACAGCAGCAACCAGCAATGCTGACTGCAAAAGTAACGACAGCAAAAAGATAGTGATTTAGAAAGTGTGGAAGGAGTGAGTCAAAAACAAGGGTTGGGCAGGTATAAAGCACCTTCAAACCGGTTTGATATGAAGTCCACTGATGGGCCAGACTTCCGAATTTTACCATTAGGCATTGCACTTGACTCAGCAGCTGCTCCCATTCAGCCCATAAATGAGAGCGTAGTGACACCAAATCCAGTTAGCCAACTGAGTGATTTTATTTCTCACAACAGTCATTCCACTAAACAGAAATCATCCTGTCCAAACAATCAAAATGATGACTTCAGATTTTTTAATCTCGTATTGTATATTTTTCTATTCATATCAATAATATGGTATCTCAAAACTTGATGCAATATCTTCTTGTTATGTTATTTTAAACATCAAATATATAAAAATTATTTCAACATAAAGCAAAAGGTTTTCATATTTGTGAAAATATATCACAAAGCTGACAAACTGCTGACATAACAGCAGTCACAAGCAGTCACTGCTTGCTGGTATGCAACCTAAAATTATCAAATTTTATCAAACAACCACTTTTTAAAAGTCATTTTTAATGAAGTAATTATGTTATTTAAACAGTTGCATAACGTGATGTACCAAAAATTCTGACAGAGCAGAAAACAATATGAAGTTTGCGCTGGCGGCAAATATTATCAATATTAATTCCCCACACTCTGCAGTATGTAGATGAAGAGAAAGTGAAAATATAAATTAACTGATAGCACAAAATCTCATTACCATGGCTTCTCTTGGGGGAGCGGTGTCTCATGCCAAATATTACGGATGCTTGGATGGTGTGAGGTTATATCTTTCCTCTTACAACGGTTCCAGCCTACTTCACAGTCACTTCTTTGTATAACATCTGTGAGAGTTTTCTAAACATAATCCCGAAGCATTCAATGAAAGCCTACTGTCCACAACATGCTGTGCACAGTCAAGCAGTTGCTGGCATCCAGGTAGCTGCCTCAGTTCTCTGTCTCTCCTCCACCCTGACACAAACCGCCCTGGGCACTGGCTGGTTGATGTGTCACAAGACTGGCAGGCAACCAGCCATGGTGGGGAGGGTGGGGCTCCAAGAGTTTTATGACTTGCTGTCTGGACACAGAGGCCTCTAGGAGACAAGCCACCTATTGATCTCCGTCGCACTGTAGCAGTGAGGGGACAAAGGTAGTTTTCTCTTTTGTGTAATATCTGTTCCTGTCTTTTTGAACGGTGTCCCTTTGAGATAAGAACACAGACGTAAGGCTGTATGAATTTGACATTTATGATATGTCGTTTCATTTCATCTTCACAATAATGAAACCAAAAAGCATCCTAAAAGAAGCAGGTGCTGCTCTTTACTCCTGCTCTACTGCTCTCTTCTGAGTCTGTATGCTTCAAAACTCAGATGTACATATACTTGACACAGAGGTCATGTGTCTGATCTACTAACCCAAAGAAGCACTCGTCTATTTACTTATTAATTTGACCATGTTTGAGAGATCCCTTGGGAATACCTGCACAGCCAAATGGGCCTGACTCTGAAACTGACACTGGATCCCTGATGCACACAAACATACGCACTTGGTGAGCAGCTGCTTGGGGGAGCCCGGCTAGAGAGGAATTTAAATTTTCATACCCTCTGACTTGCTGAAGCAGCAAAGATACCCTGTGAAACACTATATTCAGCAAGACAGTCATAACAGTACAAAAACAGTAAGCATGACTTGTCTCGAATGCACTGACAATATGAAACACAATTAAGATAGAAACACAAAACCTTTGAGAGAAGTGAAGACTCCATGTTAAGATGTGTCTCACTATAAATACACATGATGTGTTTATGTGTTTTTGGTGAAATGCTTACCACAGCACACTTAAATGCTGTCGGAGATCTCTGCATTATAAGCTGCAAATTGCAAGTCACACGTTTTCATTGGGATCAAGAAAATTCAAGTGGTTCAAAGAAAATCAAACTTCAGCTGTGAACAAAGGTTCTGAAATGATTCTGCCCGGTTTTGTATCACTGGAGGCAGGTTGCAAGATAATCTAATCTAGTGGCTGTGCATTGACCGATAGAGCCATTCAAGCATTCATAACCCAGCTCCTACAATGTAATTACTTACAACATGGTTAAACTGTGTTTTTGTTGCGTTGAGTGGCACTACAAAACCCCTTTCATTTCATGATATTTTTTATTTTACCGCCTGGCAGTGTGGAATCTGAACTGCACAGGGAAGGATGCTACATCCTACTTAAAATACGGTACTTGCCCGAGGTGCTCTGTGCTGCCGTACTCATCAATGTGTTCCTTGAAGTATTGAGGACTGGCACAATGAAGCCTGACAGAGCAACCTCACACTACCTTGCACAGAGTGTGTAGCAACATATTGTCATCTATGAGCCACAGTGCATGGTAAGTGCCAGAAATGAAGTTTAATAAATTCATCATCCACAGAGATATAGTAAGACATAAAACACGTGGCTGATTATTTACCACAAGCACCAGTAAAACAGGCAAACCTATCAGTCATAACTGGTAGCATTAAGCTGGCAGTTCATAACTTCCCACACTGCTACAGATCAAGGCTTGTTTGCAACTGCCAGGCAGTCGTTTGTGTTTCCCACATTTCAAGCTTCACTCTGTACTGCTACCAGGAACAACAGGTCCAGGTGGGAGAGTTGGATGCATTTCTTTTCTCTACGACACAACAACCAGCTTCTTGAAATTTCACCAACCCTGTATGCAGGATGAGGTTCCTACTTACTGCCGTGTGTGAGTGTTTCAAAAGGAATGTGGCTTTTTAACAACACAAACAGTCTCTGTCGCGCAAGTGCAGCCACAAAACTTCCTCTTTCATACTTTTTGCGTTGACTGCCCGGTGTCCCGGCAAAACAAAAAAAGCCCACAAACACAAGCACCTGAATAATTGAAGGCAAAGTGTAATGCTACCCTCTCTCATCGTGGCTATGTTGGAAATGACGACAAATAACAAAGTCCTGAGCACCTTCCACACTCCCTGTTCAAGGCGAGAACGTTGCGCCGTTTATTCAGCCTCATCCTTCTGTATGAAAGGTACGACCACGGAATGAAAGGGCATTGTTGTTCCGCCTTTAAGCCGGAACGAGCACAGAACACTGAACCCAATGACCAGCTAGCTCCGGCTGTAGTCGTACATATCTGGCTTTGGGTAGAAATGTCAAGCGGCCACTAAACGGTAGCTTAATGAAAGCAGTCCTTTGGTGAGACGTTAGGACACTGACGTAAGAGCGTAAACAGTTAACTCTGACAATTTTCTCTAAGCTGGTGCTTTAAGTAAACGTTACATCACACATGCACCTTAAAGCCGGGCTCAGAAAATCTGGATCGTGACTGCCAGCTATTTGAAATGTAGCCGATAAAATGTGAGTTAGCGTTAATTCAGAAAGGTACGGATCCAACTGACAAAAGAGCAACTTTAAGGCACAACTTTAAAACGCAATGTTTAAACTGCACCGCGATAGTTGACAGCTCATGTAGCTAATGTTATGTTCAGCAACCAATTCTCTTGAAACAACCTGCTTGCCAAGGGAAATAAACGCAAGCATTGCTACTGATGATGGTTTGTCCCAAGTGTTGACTCTGAGCCATCTATTATGGCTACGACTATTCTTTGGAACAAAATATCAACGGACAATACACATGCTTACATAAACGCATTTGAGGCGTTCAAACGCATGGGCTTCATGAGCCGCTTGCACTCAGCGCAGTAACTTTATTTTGAGCTAATACAATATTTTATCAAACCCTCTGGGAAACGGCCATACGCGTGCATGGATGCTGATCGCAAACAAGTGGAGTTAATTTTTCAATAAGTAGACCGAAGCGTAACGTTTGGCTAGCAAGTGGCTACTTCAAGCCTGGCTAATCAGCAGCTAACGTTGGCTAACGTTAAGCTAGAGTATCCCTTTACTGCTTACCTTGAGCGGCCTCGCAGATGTTTTTCTCATCGTCCCATTTAGTTTTGCAGCAGGTATCAGCTTGTGAGTAGCGTATACGTTTGCAAGACCAACAATTCCTAACTTTTCAGCATCTTCACAGGGAGAACTAATCGTAAAACCCCAAACCGGACCACCACTGACAAAGTAATTTCTCCACCACTTACAACAACAACGTCAAGCGAAGGAATTGAACCCGCCCCCCATAACAGCCACCCAATCAGAGAGAAGGGTCTACTTGATTGACATTTATAAGCACCAATGGTTATTCACGTGGACTTTGACTGATGCTCCCTCACAGAGTAAACACCAAACGAGAAGGACAGAGCATAAAACGTTCGTCTGCCAATTGGCTGCAGAAAAATAAAGGGCAAGGGCTTTTAGTTCAAGTAACCTATGAGTGGGCCACTGAGTCCAGAGTGACAAGGACTTTGGAGATGACAAAACCATTGCCTGGGTGAGGTCATCGAGGATGATGTATACTGAACGTCATTAGGAGTGCTCAATAAACACACACAACAGGACACACACTCATCTTTTAAAAAGTTTAATTTTCCCCCAAGTAATAAAAAAAAAACCTCCAGCACAATAAAATGCACACAACATTGAGCAAACTGAAACAACATTTTGAAGGAATCATGAAAACCATAAACCATGTGCTACGTACAAGCTGGCATTAAAGTTTAGTTAGTTTCACTTTCCACGTTGAGCGGATATCCTTTTGTTGTAAAACAGCACTAACAATTTACGTAAAAAGGAAATGCTGCTGTTCGCCAACTTTGTCTGTTGTTATTCATTTCTGAAAGAAGCACAATTCCTTATCTCAATGGTTGAAATTGCACAACTGCACGCCACAACAACTGTTACTCCAAAATATTGTACAAAAACTAGGAATTTAGCATATTACAGGATGAGAGGATTAAAACTGCCTGTGACAGTGATAGACAACTCCTCTACCCAACGACAGCCGTCAGACTTAACGCCGCCTCCTGTCTGGACTTCTGCTGCGTCTCCGCCCACCAGTCCTATGGAAAAAATTATAAATAAATAAAAAAATAATAGTAAATAAGAAAATAAAGTTCAGTTGCTGAAATTAAAATATAATAAGTGGTTTGTCTTTGTTTAACAAACCACATTACAGAAATAATTTAGATCATACTGATCAATTTTATCTAGATAGCTTAAAAAATACACCCAACATCAGGGGTTGGGTAAATTCCTCCAAAATTGACATAAACACAGTATGAAAGTGACTTAACTGGCATAATTCTACCACCACAGTCAAACACACACAGATAATCATACACCACCCTCACCTCCTCTTGTTCTTGGGGGGCCCTCTGACAAATCCCCAGTCAACGCTGATAGGCTGGCCCATCAGGTCCTGACCGTTGAGCCCTTCCATGGCTGCCTGGGCTTCTTTGTATGTCTCATACTCCACCAGTGCGTATCCCTATGGACAATAATCAATAAACCCTCTGAGTTATCGCACATTTATAGCAACAATGCTTTGGAATTTAGTAGCACTTTACAATTTTAATTAACTTTTCACCATTCAACCAACTAATCTTATTCAGACTGTCTACTGTAATAGCCCTACACACTGGGCAAACACATTCCAAACGCAGGATAAAAGCTGAGCCACCACCCCATATTTTGCAACCGAAACTTTAAAAAGATGTCTAAGAACATATAATGTATATAATAAGATTGTTATTTCATCATATTAATTTTCAGATGGCCTGTAATAAACATGGACATTGTCCATGCTAGAGTGAAATTACTACGGAGGAAGAGTTTCAGGCTAAAGATGCTTTGTTCTTACTTAACTGGAACATTGCTGCCACCTTGTGGCTTACATGAGTATTGAGGAATATATTGAACATATCGACTGAAAAAACCCCAATGGGTCAACATGTGCATGCCATACTGTATAAGGGGAAATGGTGCACAGCAAATATTTACAAAACCTTCAACATATTTTCAAGTTTTAACACACTAAAATGAGACTAAAACTAAAAAGAGATTCACAATTTGTCCAGCATGACACTATGCTGACATGACAGGCTGTCTCCCTGATCTCCCTGTAATCCACCTGCCATTGTATGAACCATCACACTGTTTGCACTACACGTACGGTACATATATATCTATATCTTGTTTTTTTTCTTCCTGTAAATACTTTATTTTTTATTATTATTATTTGTCATTTTGTATTTTGTATGGTGCACAGGAGAGAGAAAAATCCAGGGGTCAAATTCCTTGTATGGTCACACGTACTTGGCAAATATAGCTGATTCTGATTCTTTGATCCTCAACTCAGCTAAATAAAAAAGGAAGAAATCTTAGGAACAGCAACAGGAGGGGTCCCTCACCCAGGATGAACAGGCATGCAACAGATGTGTGCACAGACCAATTTAAAAGCACAATATGTAAAACTGGGACCACAAAATTATAGATAGATCGTAAATATACATGAAGGATATCTATCCAAGGGGAAGTAATAGCGGCATAGGGCTTAGTTCAATAATTTGCTTTACACACACTTTTAGAAGGTGTCTGGTTTCATACACACAATAAATGACGTCTCACAGCAATTAGGAAGGATGTAAACAAAACATTTGTTACTGCAATGCGATATCTTTTAAAAACAAATGAGGAGTTTCTGCTAACTTTGCCTACTTCCCAGATGCATGGGGAAGGCAAAATGTCTGAAGAGGGTGATGATCCAGATGAAGACCATAAGCCGAAAGGCACTGATCTAACAGTAAGGCTATTCTATACATACATATACTACACTAGTATATATATAAGAGTTGCTGGAGTTTTTCTCTCTAATGTGAAAGTAACATAGTTTAGTATAAGCAGCTTTCCGTCTCTCAAACTAGATAAAATATCAGTTAAGCAACTATTAATGTGATTCAGAGAACCAAGGACAAATGTTTAATTTTCTTGAGTCAACATGACTTTTGGAGCTTCTCTCAGTGTATTTCAATCCAAAGCTTTGAACTTGATGTACCTGGCATCGTGGTGGTGACCCTGTCCCTCTCCCAAAAAATATAAACCACCTTAAATTACACTAAAAAGGCCATTTGTTGTTGTTGTTTTTTATTTAAATTAAGTTTACTGTGTAGTGTACCATGGCAGCCGTACTTTGACTTCATTACACTGTAACAGAGCGACTGCACAGCCCATCAAAGGTTTTCTTTCAGAAGTAAAAATCGCATTAGTAACCTGATTGTACAAGCAAGTGGCCTGGAAGCTGCGTCAATGAAAAATACAAAATAAAAAATAAAAGGTGCGCATCAACTTGGCGTGAAAGTGTCTTCCATGAAAAGAAGGACACACTGAAACATGCTAATGATGCTTGGTTATTTGTCTCACCTTGAGGTAACCTGTTCTGCGGTCAAGGTTGAGGTGCAGGTTCTTGATTTCTCCAAACTCTGAAAACTTGTCATGGATGTCTTCCTCTGTGGCTTCTTCATGTACTCCGGTCACAAACAAGATCCAGCCCTCCACAGCTGCAACAGGACAAATACAAGATAGTAGCCTAACCATCACGACACCTTCTGAGCCACATTCATAAATGAATGAGAGGAATGGAGCTTTATATTCACAGTCACTTCAGAGCAGTGCATGTGTTCAGTTATTCTACTCACTAACATTAAAACAAAAGTACAGTATGTCTTAATATGAACCGCAAAACTTACATCTCTGAGGGCCTGGTTCGTCTCCATCCTGCTCCACAGTATCATAATCCTCTTTAATTCTGGACCTGGCTCCTTCATCTGGGAACAACAACACAAACAAATACTCAACAATGGTAACACCAATGCTAACAAAATAAAATAAAAAGCTTCAGGAGGAACAGATCTAACAAGCGGTAACTCACCCGAGCCAAAGCCTCGTCCTTTCCTCTTCTTCGCTTTCTCCTTTAACTTGTGGATGCTTTCTGGTGCAGTAAAGTTGAACAAGTCAAAATCTATGCATGTTGATGGCGTTCCATCACAGATTTTGTGGTTCGCGCTTTAATTGTGTGAGCGATGCAGTAGCACATCATATTCACGTTGAAATACATCTGATTTGTCATTTCTGTGCAGTCACTGCATTTAACTATTAGCTAGTAATATAACAAGACACCATTAGCACGCTAACGGTGGCTAATAACCCAGTAAGTGTGTTATTAGGCAAGTTATGTCTTAAACTAATGCAAGCTACGCTGTTAAGAGAAGACCGTTTAAATAAACATTTCGCTCACTTGAAGTGGAGGAAACATTTGAGCACAAAACAACCACCACCCAGTTCGTTTACAAATAGCGTCTGAATGAACCAGAAGTGCGCTGTTAGCTTAAAGTTAGCTTGTTAGCATTGCACAGGCCCGCTACCACGCAGTAGCATTTTCGACTACGTCCATTTTGATGTAACGTTAGACCTCAATATTTATACATCATTTGAAAGCCATGGCTATGGAGCATCTGCTACCATTTGGTATAAATACTATTATTACCATCGCCATCCTCATCCATAGGAAAGTCCTCGCCTCCCGCCTCATGAAGGTCCAATACGTCCGCCATGATGTCTGAGTCTCGTCTGTGTGTGTGTATGCGGCTGATCAACGCAACGTGCGGACGCAAGAGACAAGCGGTTGACGGATGTTGCCAGGTTGTGGAAAAGTACGTAAACACGATAAAAGTTATTTTACAGAAAGTCACAAATCACGTTTACCCCCCACTGTCAATTTGTCGTTATCAGCGCAGACAACTTTGAAAATAATTTCTCCACAAGCATTTACGCAGTGGTTTTGTATTGTTTTAGTATAGTTTTGTTTTCCTAGCAAAGTTACTTTGCACTTTGAAGTGCATTGTCTCAGTATTTAAGATGAACGAATTGTTCCCCGTACATTCGTGTTCATGATCTATGTACCACCTAACTCAGCACAAACAGCTGGATGACCATGGACCACCAGGGTTGAGTCCTGATGTCACTTTGTTTTGAAAATTTTCTACTTAACAGACCCATATAATACCACACTTTGTTAACATAATTCAAGTGACCAGCAGGGGGCTCTGCAGTATCCACACAGGCTCTTGGTTCACATGACGAGACCTGAGGATGCGTGTCCTGAACTTAAGGATGCCATTTGATCACCATCTGGTGGTGAGATGGATTACATGACAGAGGAGACTGACAGAAAGGCCTGATATAAAGTTGTGATGAGAATGTGCTTGAAACATCTAATGAAAGACTTACATACATTTCAATTTTGCCTTCAAATATTCTGCATGTGGAATCAAAACAGACTCAAACCCCAAAGGTTAACTCTGGAGCCAGAGCTGATTGCAGATCATGTTTCTTAGTTAGTGATCACTGCAGGAACATAGTGAAAGAAACTGTACATTAGATGTTGTGTTGGAGTATCCCAGCAACATCCACTAACTGGCATGGTAGGTTACAGTCTGAGAGAGATCACATTTCTTATTCTCCCCACTTAAGCCTTAAACTGCAGCAGAAAAAATGCAGATAACTTTCTAGACAGAATATAGAGCCTTTCACCTTTCATATAACTGAAGGAAGAATCTGTTGTGTACACTCTGGGGATGAGTATTGCTTGAAAACATCTCATATTTGTTCAAAAACAACACTTTTCTCGACACCTGGAAAAACCAGAGAGGTGACGATTCTTGTGGTCTTGGACAATAGTGTGGTTTATGTTTATGAGCATTTATTACAGCGTTGCGCTAACAACAGAATGAGTAGAAAGAGTGCAGCTGTGAGAGACATTTCATGTGGTGGGTTCACTTAAGTTCAGCTGAAGTGATCTGTGCAGATGACCACATTAGTTGAAGGCAGTTCAGCAGTCAAGATGGTAATTTAAGATTTTTTTGTTATAATTCTGCAGTTTGATACAACATGTGAAGTATCTCAAGCAAGTGTTTAGATGTGGACATGTCAAGCTCAGAGCTGCTGAACAAAATTCGGTGTGTCTTGCATAATGACAATAAAGATTCTTGATTTTGGACAATGCTATGCTTCCAACTTTGTGCCAACAGTTTGTTGAAGGCCCTTTTCTATTCCAGCATGACTGTGCCCCAGTGCACAAAGCAAAGCTCCATAAAGACATGGTTGGATGAGTTTGGTGTGGAAGAACTTGACTGGCCCACACAGAGCCCTGACCTCAACCCCATCCAACACCTTTGGGATGAACTGGAACGGAGATTGTGAGCCAGGCCTTTTGGTCCAACATCAGTGTGTGACCTCACAAATGCTCTACTGCATGAATGGGCACAAATTCCCACAGAAACATTCCAACATGTTGTGGAAAGCCTTCACAGAAGAGTGGAAGCTGTTAGAGCTACAAAGTTGTCTGTGTATTTAAAATGAAATGTTATTAAAGTCCCTGTTGGAGTACTGGTCAGGTGTCCCAATACTTTTGTCTATAAAGTGTATATGAAGCTGCTGACTTTGAAAGATGGCTAACAAAGCCATCATAAGCACTAAAAGTGACAGCACATCAGACTTTGTTGTCTGCTAAAAAAACAAGATAACTTATTTGTAATCACTTTATTATACTCCTTGTTCCCAAACGTGCAGAAAAAGAGGTGCAGTACAATATCAAGAGTTACTAAAACAGACAGATAAGTAGGATGACATGATGACGTTGCAGATTTACAAAGTCCAGCCTGACAGCTGTTGCAATGCAAAAGAGAAGAACACAATATGCTTAAGCGCAAAAATATACTAAAAAAGGATTACAAATAAAATTCAAATGTATACAAAAGAAAGAAAATTGTAGAAACACCTCGGAAATATGAAGTAACAAACAATAGACCCCAGTCTGATAACACACAGAGGAGCCACAGTATCTTCTGGGATGAGTTTATCAGGATGTGTTCTCAGCCTGCAGCAGATTGTATGTATAGGATGGAGCAACCGCTGATAGGGACTAAGTAGGTTGGTGTCAAAGGTCAGCACAACTGAGTAACTCTGTCTCATCAACTGATTCTCTGTTAAGAAGACAATGCGTGAATTAAACCAGACCATCATCAAAAAACATGGCACGTGAAAATAAGCTAACACGTTGTATAATGTGATGAAAAATGAAAGAACTCACACACGAATGACTAAAGTAGTTTAACAGAAAGTTAAATCTTTATGAAGCTGTCTGTCTTGCCTTCTCGTTTCATGGCTATTTTGCATCTCAGTGTGACACTACGTTGGCGTTTTTCTTTATTCGTGTTGTTTTAGTCAGCAGCTGCTTTTTCTCAAGTAAAAATTGCAGAATCTCAAGAAAAAAAAATCTAAGTTCTGCACTCAGAATTTCACTTAGCATAAAGTGAAAGCAAGGCAAAGAAATGCCCTTTGAAAATCAAAAATACTCCCAATGTAGGTAGTTTATTATATAGTACTGACTCTTGTGAGTGCTATGTAATATTAATGGATTGTCATTGCTGATGCATTGATGAGTATATTTTTGCTGTAGTGAAGCAAAGTTACACTTTACTTATACTGTTTTTGTTTGTAAGTAACCAGACACTTCAGCTGTCAGCTTTCCCTCTGAACTGTAGCGTGGTAGAAGTATGAAGTAGCTCAAAAATATTCTGAAATACAGCTCTTTAGTAAATTTGCTTAACAATAAGCAGTAAGCCAGCAGTTCATGGCTGATCTTTTTGTCCACACTCACAAACGGAATGGACTTTGTGTCTTTCTTGTGACAGCTATCAAGCATCAAGGTTCAGCCAACACAAGCATTGTACTCCTCTTGTCAGGTCACTTCTTTACGTTGGAGGTGATTAAATTGTGATTAGCCATGATTAAGTCATCCTCTGGAGCTATAAAAGCCTCCTGCTCCCGGACAGAAGGCACCGTTAGGTCCAAGAACCCCAGGAGTAAAAGGTACGTCTCTGGCTGCTTTACTTTGGTGTTTCACATGCTGTTTTACATTTCTTACATTTGTTCTTGTAACTTCTTTACCATTGTTTGCACACATTTCTTACTCTATTGTCTGCAACTGATCCTTTAACTTTCTTTAGGTTGGTCTCGCTCATCCGCAGCCATGAAATTCTCCCTCGTTGCCGCCCTTGTTGTTGTGTTGGCTGTTGCTCATGGTAAGATATATCTTCAGTGATTTTAAAAAATAATAATAATCTGCATTTGACATTATATGGCATATCCACTATGAAATATATAAAATGAACTTATGAATATTTACTTTATTTTCCGCACATAATAACCTTTTCTCAGTCTTCACTTGACCCCCGTGTGGTTTAGACTAAGGCTTTAAAAGGTCAGACCTTTCTGAGCCCTCAAGGGACATGTTTTTGACTTGAAATCAACCAAATTCAAAGGACTTTAACATAAACTGCTGCTTATCAGATGGTTTGGTTGTATATTGTGAGGATGTCAACCTTTCACTCTAATGAGCTGAGGGCTTTACTGCTCATATTCAAAGCTGTCTTAAAGCCCCGTAGTGCACAAGTTTTGATTAAATGGATAAATAAGAGTAAATGTGTGTCCACAGGCACTGAGGCCATGTCAGTGGTGAAGCGTGATGTCCAGTCTGAGGTGGACAGGATCACAAAGATTATCAAGGACATGTCCACCAGCATCACCACCGCAACCCAGGACATGGTGGAGAAGGTGAAGGCCCTTGAGATGACCAACACTGCCCAGTAAGTAACAACCAGCAGAAACCTACCAACCTAAACTAACCACACCACATTCAGTCTCTCTTGGTTGTTTTACGGACAAAATAACATTTTTAGGCATGTCTTTTGTCTGTAACTTTGACCTTTTCAGCTTATAATTGTGATAGTCTAGAAATCAAAATTGTTGTGTGTCAGTGTGGGTAATTCTTTAAGCATACACTCCAAATGTAAAAGGCCAATATTGAGTGTTAACGTGACTGTTTGACAGCTAAATTGGTCTCAGAACTTCAAAATGGCACACAGAAGTTACATAAGGGCTATTTTTTCCCTCAGGAAATTTGACTTTATTTTCTGACTTACCAGTACATGCAGTTCAAGCTCATCTGTTTGGATTTTAACATCAAGACCTTATTTAATTACAGAAATGTCATACCTTAGGAAAACTGTCATTAGTGTCAAGATAAACAAGTCAAATTTATGATGCCAAGTTACAAATAGAATATAAGGCGAATATAAGGCTCCTTGGATATTAATGGGCTGTTTTTGACATAAAAACTCTGTATACATACATGAATACACACAGCATACACTCCAACTGACCTGGTAAATTAGTATATTTTTTTTCTTTGTTTGTTTTTAATTAAAATGCATATCAGAGTCAGTAGCAGTGATTAACAGAAGATTGTCGCTTCTTGTACCCTCCACAGGACTTACATGGAGGACAGCAGGGCCAAGATCCTGCCTCTGGTTGAGAAGGTCCAGGCCGAGGCCACCAAGCTGCAGGAGCAGGTGAAGCCCTTCATCGCCAACATTGAGGATCAAATCAAGCCTCTGACCGACAACTTCAACACTCAGGTCAAGCCTCTGACCGACAACTTCCACGCCCAGGTCAAGCCTCTGACCGACATGATGGAGAACTTCTTCCAGCAGGTGATGGACCAGACCAAGGCCCTCATGCCCCCCCAGTAAAGCTTGCTGTTGGCTCGTTCCAGCTGTGGTAGTAAACAAGCCCAAAATGCTTCTCTGGTGTTTGTCATACTCCTCTGCCTTTAAATCATCCTGAATGTCATCATTAAAGGGGTTTGAAAGTCATCATTTTGAGTGGATTTTTCTTTATTTTGGCTTATTTGAGTTTAATGAATTGGATTAATTTATGAAAAGCCAAAGGGCAAGTAATAAAGTCGAAATGAAATATACTGTAGCAGAATATAATGAGAGCTACTCACTGAAGTGGAAGTCGATATCAACATTACCTCTAACCTTTGGGTCATCTGTGTTTTCCATCATTTATGGTTCAATATTCTGAAGTAGGCTGTCAAATAGGCTGGAGTCCAGCTTCCAGCGTGGATAACATCAGGCTGATGAGATTAACCCAAATTCATGGACGAATTGACTTTAGGCCAATAATTAACCCTGACGGTGTAAAAGCTGAGCAGGTCTTGCTTCATTTATTCTTATCACAACAACCTTCAAGCTTGTGGTAGGTGGGGGAAAAAAAAATCACCTTCACGTGTGTGTAAAAAAGCAGATTAACAACATATGCATTTCTATGTTTAATTTACCATTTGGACACAGCTTAAGACAAGTCAGTTAAAGCTTGAGAAATACCTGAAATACAGCTGATGTGTCAGCTACGGCACTCCTGACAAACCTCACCATCGGCAGTTTACCTTAAGCTGTTGGGAATAATAAAAAGTTAAATCATCACTGTTTCTATTTGAAGCACAGTTTAAACAGCGTGTTCAAAATTAGAGTAAGGCCAACTCTCAGGTCAAGTTTAAGAAATTCATTTCAAAATTAAAAAAAAAAAAAAAAGAAAAAAAAAAAAAGAGCTCCCAACAAACAAAATACACCACAGACACAAGCCAGTTTGAAACTGAAATGATTAACGGGCAACTGGAATAAGGAAATCACTCCGAAATGAATAATGAGAATTGGTAAGTAAGTATTTGTATGCTGTAAAGAAATCACATTTCTATCAGTCCTAACTGAGCCAAGGTTCTCACTGTTAAGTAAAGCTAAAATGTTTGTTTTGTTTGTTTTTTTAATATTGTTTTTTAAGTGTGCCTTTTAAACATCTGATGTAGGATTTTCAGGCAGAGATGCTTGACCTCTCAATGGAAATAAATCTTGGTTTGACCCAGTTTAACCTGCACAATAGTAAGACATCGGCGTGTTGTTACTGCTCATCCTTCTCAGGAGGCAAAAAGAGCACTTGATGTTTTTTTTTTTTCTCTTTTATTTTGCAAAAGCTCAGTGACAAATTTTGAGAAACAGTCCACAGACTTGGCTTGAGTTCAAGCTTTTGCCTCAAAGCAGTGAGGGAGACAATGATTTGTTGTCAGTTAAACCACAGAACAACAAAATCACTAGTCTTCCATGCTGCTATGGACTCCAAACAGCCAAGATTTACCTTTTTGTTATTCGTTACTTCTGCAAATTAAAGCCTCGTAAAGCATTTTTCGTACCAACTGCAAATGAGACAATTAAATAATCTCTTAGTTAGAATAAAGCTTAGGAAAAACACTCAGATCTATATTATGTGCCTCAATAAAACGTATAGTAATTAAACAGCAGCTAATATGTCTCTGCGCACTCCTTCCAGTTCTGTTGCCAAGCTACGTGCCACACTCAAGGTGGCCTCCTTGAGCTAATGTATGATCCAAGTCCTCCTGTGGAGACGGGGGAGCGCTGAAGGATCTTTTGACAAAACCTCCACGGCCCTCCAAGAAACCAAACTTTCTTACCCACTCAGAGTTCTTGGTTGAAGGCCGGAGCCTGTTTGTCACGGCAGAACTGGCAGCCCTCGATGGCCTTCTCCTTGTGCTTGTGGAGATTAAATGAATCGGCTGGCAGCCTGTCAAGAATCCATCTGTAAAAGCCTTTGAACACTCAGAATAAACACACTTAAGGAAGAGAAGAGAAATTCCCCTGCACAGGCTGTTATTTCCAGTATTGCAGTTATTTCTGTGTGACTACTTGATTACCTTTTAATAGTTTGAAAGAAGAATGAAAGAGTCATCACGCCGCATTTGTGTTTACTAATGTTGAATCTCTCGTTCCCTTTATGTCACTACACCGCATTAAGAAACACCACCCTTCTAGAGGCTTCCACACTGCATGCAGTTTCTCTACCTTGAAACATGCGGCTAACAGTTGTGTGTGAACCTGTGTTCAGCGTCTGTGATCCTGATGTTCTGGAGGAAGGACGAGGCCGTCGCAGATGAGGGCAGAGAGGCGGGAAGAAGGGTCAGGAGGTTGGTTGGCTTCACGGTTATCTGCCAGGACGAACTGTGTGATCCAAGTGGTGACAACCCTGCACGCTGGAAGAGAGAGAAACCAGCATCTGACGGGCTGTGGTTCAGTCGCCGTGTGGTGTTTTTATGCTCTGACGTCGGCGTTTGTAAGTTCAGCACCAGTTTGATTCAGCTGTCAGTCAGCGACGCTGCTGCCGCTGAGCAGGTGAATGCTGGAACAATATTAATATACTGATTCAGTTATGAAAAGCCAGTTAGTGAGTCTGTTATGAACTTTGTATTGATTAAAGGCAGCAGGCTTACAAGGCGTTTGATTGTTTCACAAGAGAATAATGTGAAACGTTGCAGTTAAAATCTGGGCTCCAATAAGTAATTTAGTGAAATTTCACTCATATTTCAAGCAAAAATGCTGAATATTTGATGGTTCCAAGTTACAAATCTGAGAATATGCTGCTTCTCTTGGTCTTTTATGACAGGAAGCTGAATATTTGGGGTTTTTTTTGAAGATGTCAGCTTGTGCTCTAGGATGCTGTTCTTTTCTCACTGTTTTCAGGAGTTTTTTTAGTAGACCAAATAATTCATAGAGAAAATAATCAGGTAGAAAGAAACTGCTAATTGCTTTCCTAATAAAAAGAAATAACAGAGTTCAAGATACTGCTATGAATCCATGGTATTACATGAACATATTTAAAGAGTATGAACACACAGAAACAGTGAACAGATGGGTGGATTTTTTTCTTTTCATTTCTTCTCACCTCATTCAACTGATTGCATACTGGAAGAATCAACAGGAGGCTGCAAAATCTGATTATTTTTCATGTAAAAATCAAACATTTTGTACTTTTCTTCCCCAACCTGAAAACGTTTGCACTGATTTAACATTTCAACCACATGCATGTACTGTGCTCCGTTCCACAGTGTCAGTAAGGCAGTCTGTACAGGTTCAAGGTGAAAGTCGTCAGTACTGATCAATAATTTAACATTAATAATAACGTTTTGTATGTCTGAAGTCAGCTTTTGAGCGACGTCCAGTCAGTTGTGTCTCACTGGCGCTTTGCCATTTTGTTAATGCTTTAGCTTAACACATATTACAGTGATGGACACAGGTTACAGTGAGCCAATTACACATTAGCTACTTGATTTATATCAGCACTTAAATTTAATTTCAGGTGTGACACCAACACATCACTCTAAATTTATCTGCATTATCACACACTTGTGTTTTACAATCATACACAACATTTTAAGGGAAGGAAATAGCTGTTGGCAGGAGGATTTTCTTGTCTTCGAGTGTGTTATTCCTTCAATTTTGGCCTAAGGAAATTGCGATTAATCATTGCCACATTCACAACTTTGCACTCACCATTTACATGAATTTTCACTGAGCGAAACTGATTCCAAATCCTGACTGTCTGTGGATGCTCGGGATGATGTGAGTCTTTACTGAAACTTGATAGCATGTTGGCCAACAGAGCTGCCATCTCACCGGACCCTGTACAACTCTGTGTGTGTGTGTGTGTGTGTGTGTGGACTGCACAGACACAATGAAACCTGATCTGCTTGTGTGTGTGTGTGTGTGTTCATACATCCACAGTATGTCAGTGTGGTGTGTATGCCATTCTCAAGTGTGCAGATTAGTAGATAGCTGCCTGTTTGTGTGTGTTTTCTGATCAAAGTGTGTGTACTTAAAATGCTCTTCATGAGAATGATTGAAGAACAGCCAGATTTATCAGGATGTCACATCTGCGTGCAGCTTAATGTTTAATGCAGGGATGCGGGGACAGAATAGACCAGCTGCACAACTGGAAATCAATAAGAGAAAGCGGGTGACACTGACAGACAACAGCAACACAGTCACGAAATGTATATGAAAAATCATTTCTTTGGATAAAGAGAGCAAAATTGTCGCGACAGACAAGACAAAAACAGCAAAAATTCAAAAAGTGATATATTCTCGGTCAGTCAAAGCAATACGAAAATATACAATATAATGAGAAACACATTGATTGATGTGATGGTAAAATTGTTGTCACTTACCATCTCTGAATTAGGCACCTGGGGTCATCCACAAGGGCGTTGATTGCAGGAGCACAAAAAAGACCAATTTTCACTGCACAAAGAGAAAGCGGAGTCTTTGCAAAAAAAAAAAAAAAAAAAAAAATTAAACTCATGTGAATTCACAAAAAGGATGTTTTTAAAAAAATGTACGCAGGCTCACAGAAAGGACACTGAAAATGGTTTAGGGGTTTGGGGGTCTAACACCTAGCGTTAAAGACAACAGAGTCGATGTTGGCCTCTGAGGAAAAAAGGACCCAGTCTGTCTCCATTGGCCAGTGGAGAACACTGATAGATATGTTTTTGCTGGCATGGGTTATGTTTTTACTCAGAACTGACAGACAGACAGCCCCCATGCACACAGGTGCTATTCAAGGAAACTGTGTAAAAGTGACGTCACTGAGAAAAATCTAGCCCACAAACCTTTTCAACACTCAAGTCCCTCCCACTACATGTTGCTCTTTTCATATTTTTTTCCATTTTCTCCATTTTTCTCCTCTCTCTGTATCTCCACTTCTCCCTCCCTCGCTCCGTCTTCACTCTTTGTCTGCCCGTCTTTGCGGATCTCAGTATCTCTCTATCAGTTTCTCGGTCTATAAAGTACATTTCAACAAACTATGAAGCCATCAACACACACCTGCTGTAAACTCAAAAAACCTTGGAGGCATCTGTGCAGCTCTTTATCTCTGTTTCAGTTCCAGTTATCATCCCTCTCTGTCTTTGCCTCTCTCTCTCTCTCTCTCTCTTTCTCTCTCTCACACACACACACACAGAGTATAGGCTGAATACACTACACTATATAAATCGTTCAGTGTTTGTTTTCGTTTTGCCGTCGCCAGCTGTACGCAAAATATGCTCTGAATATCTTCGCTTCTCCGCTGTTTGTGTGGCTTTTGCAAATATGCGCGGCTCCTGATGTGAAACCACCAAATGAAGCTTCCCCCAATTTTCATAGCCCTCCAATTTGGAGCACGGCTGTCTCTCTCCCTCTCTCTCTCTCTAATGCTGAAACACCACTTTGTGAAATTACAGTACAATTTTGAAAAGTAGAAACAGGCAGCAGGCAATTCAGGTGCTCAGCCTCCGCAACAATGGAGTGCTGGCCTTGGTGATGGTTGCTAGGCAATGGAGGAAATACAATGGCCTCCTCTGAAACCAAAGGCCCTTTAAGTGGACTGACAGGACTGAAAGCACACGCACACACACACACACACACACACACACACACACACACATGCACACACACTCACAAAACAGAGCAATGCAAAGAAAAGGAGAGTGTAAGTGAAGCTGTGCACCTCTGTGTGTAGATGCACGACCGAAATATTGAAGTTGCTGTTTGGAACATGAGGAGGGATTGGACTGAATAGGAGTGAATCAGTCCCCCCCCCCCCCGTTTGGACGGCATATATAAGAAACTAAGAAAACCAGGCAGGTTAGTCCTGGATATGCTGAAAGCTGTGGGGCCGTTTTTGTTTTTGTAGACGACTTGGGACAACCTGATAGCGGTAGATAATGTTTCAGACGGAGCAATGTATTGACCAATCACATGGTCAATAGAACAACAATCAGCGGCTGCTCGTGTCTGGCAGCCTGTCTGCTTCTCCATCTGTCTGTTCAATTCTACATCCATCCCTCCATGTTTACAAAGAAACATCTCTCTGCTGCCATGTCTCCCCAAACAATCCATCCAGTCAGCCAGCGAAGGAAGCAGCATCATTAGGAGAGTCACCACCTCACGTCCATCTCTAACAGTGAAATGTGGACATGACATGCAGCAAACACATGATCAGATATGACAAAATACACACAGAAACTGCATACAGTTTTTGACCTTAACCTCGAATCCTGGAAGCTGAACATTAAATTGGTTTTATAATCCAGCCTACATCACGTTTAGTCATCCTATTTTTTCATCAAAATGGTCACTTTTTAAATTGTCGGTATTTTTAATTTATTTATTTTTTTGTTATCGAAAGGAAGAAAAAGGTGTTTGGGGTAAATATCAGAAATGCTCCTTTTTCATGTCTGACTGACAGCCCAGGAGAGCTCATTAAAGAAATAACAGAAGAAAAGATAGTGAACTTTTGAAAAAATGCAAAACTGTGAACTATGAAAGTTCATTTTAAACCGTGTGACCTGAACTTTGAGTCGTCAGTGTAAAGTGTGAACTCGCACATCAGCCCTGGCATCAGCAGAGCGCTTGTTCAGTTTGTCGACAAAGCGTGGTGCATGCGTGTGTTCGTGTTTGTGAGTTAGGAGAAAAAGACTTTAGCGGGAACTGTAACTGCTGCGTATCAGGCTGCTGTGTGACTCTTACTCCATGTAAACATCTGCCTGAAAACAGCAACATCACCACTTCATCCAAATATGGTTTAAAATGAAGCAATTTGCATGAGAACAAGTGCTCCATCTGTGCAATTATGACAGACAGTTGGCATCAAAGCAAAAAATATAAAAATCTTTTCCTTTTGCGCTGTGATTTGCACAGAGGAGGTGATTTGTGTTGAATGAAACTGCACTGTACACATCAAACATGCACTTCACCGTGAGGTGTCGACTGACTGAAAATAATTATGTAACATATAAAGAATACATTATGGTGCATTTATTTCCTCTCATTCAGTGGTCCTTTTGACAGTCTGTATGTTTGTATTATTCTGTAGGATAAACTTGAGGGCATCAGTGAAAATAAGCTCATTAAAAGTCTATTGTCTGGGGGGTATATCAAATAGATTTCAATGAAATTAGCTGCATTACAGCCACAAAGGGTGTATTCAAGTACTCAACAAGACCAGTGTTAATGTCTTTATTTCTTTAACAATAGCCATCACAATTTGGAGGTGCAGCTTGGATAATTACAGCCCAGCGATTTGGGCTTCCTGGTCACGCCGTAAACACTGCGCAATAAAATGAGTCGCCGGGCACACGCTGACCTTTTGAGACATTTCTAACAACCCTGAAAATACTAAGAAGGCCAACATCCCACTGAAGTACCCCTCCCGCCCCCCTTCCCCTTCAATCTCATTTCCCCCCCCTACACATCTCCCTCGTCTGCTGGAGAGAAACTGAAGCACCACTTCAGGCCAGCGCTATTATTTGCTCCTTTCGGGGCCCGGCCCCTGAAGTACTGCACTCAGTTAGGACCTGTAATGTAGATTCCATTTCAGCTGCTATTAGGCCTCATCCGTTACAGAAGACCTGCCTGTTCGTTATTCCTCCACTGCTCTCTCCATCCTCCATGCTGCACCTCCACACGTGGCAGCGCAGCCCCCACCTCCTCCTCTGTTTTCATTCTGCCGTCCCTCCACTCTCCATCCTCTCATTCCTCCTCGCTCCTCCACCCATCTGTCCCCCATCCCATCCGACCACCCGAGTTTCTTCCTCCCTCCCCTCCCCTCTCTTCCCTCCGTCCATCCATCCATCCACTCCACTCCACTCCACTCACATCCCCAGCCTTGCCCCCAGGGGAGCCCTGCAAACTGCTTATTCAACAATCGGCCTCCATAAAGATATGTAATGACATTTTCGAAGGCAAAGAGGCCTGTGTGGTTTTTAATTCATATTTAATGGCTGTCAGGCTAAATAGCCCACTATCCTAAATGGGAGACAGGCTGCTGCTCTTCCACTTAAGACTGAGAGCTGTCTGCTGGCCGTCCAGAGCTGCTGCCTCCTTTCTGTTTGTTCTCCTTTAGGAAAATTAGTCACAATAGAAGACACAAGCTGATGGAAGCTCGAGCATGATTTATCTCACAGTGAAAAGATAAAATAAAAACTTGTTTTTTATTAGTACCTCAATTATGAGAAGAAGTCTGACAGTTCAGTGCTGTGGCCATCCTAAAGTAGTGATTGGAGAGCGATGGGGGAGCATTCAGATCTTTAAATTTTAGCGGAAAGTATCAGTACCTAAATGTAAAAACACAGGTAAAATGCCCACATTCAAAACCTTTCTCACATTAAAGTGCAGAATGCTAATATCAAAATGTACTATCATAGCTGCTGCACAGAAGTGGGTCGGGACTGGGCGTTTTGAGGAAGATGAGGAGGAGGAGGAAGTAGAGGAAGACAAATAACGAATACAGGAAAGTCCATCAGCAGAGCTGTCTAAATCAAAATTATCACTGAACCTTCACAACCTAAGACGTCCATACTGCATCTTCTGCGTCTTGAACCCACAGCCTCAGTCACCAACGCAACATCATGACTGTGTTGAGAAAACCAGAGGTGGATTCACACCTGACTATGACAAATACATGAGGGTCAGTTGGCAGAACAGCTCAGATGCTAATTACTTAAAACGTCTTAAATGTATAAATTCCCAGAGGCCACGTCTTTCTAATCCAGTACTTCTCAGTCCCTGTGCTGCATGCTGTAGGTGTTTATTACTTTCCTCCAAGTACGGTGTCAACTGAGCAAAAAATGTGGGAGGTTTTTATTTCCATGCCTGCTAAGTTAGATTTCAGAAGAAGCAGAAGAAGAAGAAGAATACAGCAGAGAAGCTCAAGGTCATAAGATTTATGCATCACTGGATTATTATGACAGGCGCATGTCCAATGAGAACTACTACTTTATATGCTGTTGGACAGTGTAATCAGCAACACTTCAACATATTTTGTAAACTGATCATACATTTTGGATGTAGAATTTCAATGAGAAAAGTGACTTGTAAGTAAGTTAAATAAATGCAAAGGAGTAAAAAGGTACGATATTAATTGAGTTCTATAAATACTGTACTGTATATATGAATACTATATTTCCCTCATATGCAAGACATTATTCCAAAAAGTGTCTCAGTGTAAGACAAGATGAGAATAAACCTGCTTTGACTTCTACTTTAAAAACTGCTCTGTGATTACTTCTCTGAATGCGATTACCGTGTGGTATAACATGAACTCATAATAATCAAAGTCATTATGTGGCTTTAGTAGCTGCTCTTATTGACAAACAGTAAATAAGCATGTAGCTGTTTGGTATCAGGAGTCAGCAGGATGTCTGGCTATTCAGCCTGGACTCTTACTTCCTGTTGTGCTCCTGCTTCACATGCTATTCTCTCACAGTTCAATTCCTTGCAGAAGAAGCTGAATTACCATATTTTTATTTCAAATGTAAAAATGACCCATTTTAATGTGTTTATTTAAGAAACAGTTTCATTCGTTCACTCATGTTCAGCCACACTGTCGTCTCAAAGGCTGTCGGGGTTGGTCTGTTGCTCTGTCCTCTTTGGTCCAGCCTCAGATTGAAATTTTGTTTTTGTTCATGTTCCCTCACAGGATGAACCGTAATATCTCTGGTGATTTAGCTCAAAACACCTCTGCTTTAAGTACAAACTCACAGAGCCACTAGCATGTCTGCATACTGTTGAATTGTTCCAGAAACAAGAGACGAAAGCTCACGTGCATTTTCCTGTCATTACTCTGCAGGCTTTTCCCTCGACTGCGAGGTCGGTCGATGCCTGCCGCTAACCTCCATCCATGCAGGAGCCCAGAGGTTTCAGAGGGTCCGGCTGCGTGTTCAGTGTTTCCCCTGACCGGCTGGAAAATGTACGTGAGTGAGAATTGATCCCTCAGTGATACTGAAAATGTGTTTTGTCTGTGAATCATTTCAGGATGAATAAAAAATAAGCCATTAACGCTACACAGACATGCAGGTATACAGATATGAGAGAAAATGTGGCATTCGCTGGATGGCTTGTAATTACACACTAGGCACAAATTAAAACCTTGAGGGCCATTTATAATTTTAGATTGCACATTAAATCTAATATTTGGCACAGTGGGGATTCTGCATAAATGTCTTCAAGCCTTTCAAAATGAAGTGACAGCCTGGCCATTTGGAATGACTTGAAAGTAATCATGGTGGTACAACAACTGAGAGGTGCTTCATTGTGCTCAATCAGATGTAATAATGCAATCATGTTCATGAAATAGCCATTGATTAAGTGTTAGTTAAAGTTAATTACAGACAAAAAGACTCTCAGGCTCCCTGTGAAATATGTTCAACCATCAAAAAAAGATCTCCAGAGGCATTGTTCTTCATGAGGTGTCCAAATGTAGACTATGGATACTATGGCCATAATGGCCAGCAAACCACTTGTGACTTGACCATCCCAGCCAGTGACTGACCAGTGCAACCTGCAGCATCACCAGCAACATTAAGTCATCGTCATGAAACAAAAGAGCTGTGGGCTGGGCAAAGCAGGATCATCACTACTACAAAATATTGACGCCCTGGCTGCCTCCTATCTTTTTTTTTTTTTTCTGAGTGGGGTCCAGGCGCTGAAATGTAAATAAATCTATCAGGGCAAGGAGCCGGGGGCTCCAGTTACCACTCCTAACAATCAAGAGGCTTTTCATGCTGCCCTGGAGGGCCATTCCTGTAACGCTAGCACACTGGAGAGAGCCACAAATCATCATCTCTCCTCTGCTCTGCCTCCTGCTTGTTTCGCTCTGCCCCTCCTCCTTGGATTCGGGTTTTTCTTTCTTTCCTCTCACTTCTTGAATAGTTTTTCCTCTCTCTGTCATTCACACATGCATCACGGTCCTCCATTCCTCTGTTGCCTCTTCAGCCTTACCTCTTTCGACGACCTTCCTTTTATTCCTAATGCTCTTCATCACAATCCCCTCATGCTCTCTGCTCCCCCACAGCTCTGTCTTTATATTCTCACTCCTGCTCTTGGTTCTTCGCAGCTCCCTAATGCTCTTCAGCCAATCTCACACTACAGTGAAAGCATAGACTTACTATTCCTGTTTATCAAGATTCCAAACATCATGTCATTTTATGAACATATCAGAGAGAAAAAACGCCAACATGTCATATGTGCAAGAATATAGGTTCAATGCTGGCTGAGAAGAGCTCAAAATGTGTTGTGTGCACTTTTATGTATTTCACCCACTTATCTTTAGCGTTTGCTCTTTGCATTTTTCTGCACACCAAGAATTTTGATACAAATTTTAATTTTTACAGATAAGAGCCACGTATGATAAAAATATTTCAGTGTGACTGCCCTCTGGCACACGATACAGTGGACTGTTGCAGATAACAAAATCAGCTGAGTCCTTTTTTTTGGATATTTTTTCCTCTTTTATAATAAATCATATTGTGCAATCCATATTGCTGACTGCTGTGTTTGAATTGAATTTATCATTCTGCAGTTTCAAGCATCATTAGTTTTCACTCATTCCCATACCAGACCACAAAAATGATAAAAGCAAAAACTAATGCAGAAGTGATGTTCAGTATTATGGATTACACAACGAAAAGTCTGCTTATTGATTTTCACACTGTACTGAAATGAATAAAAATATGAGGTGAAAGTTGCCCACTGGTGTTCTGGAAACAACAGGAAGTTAGTTATTGTACTTTGGCCCACTGATTTGGTATTTTTGCTGACTGTGTAGCAGAAATTGTAGCAGCAGCAGAGGCTGTGACACACAGCTCATGGAGGCAATTAGGCCACTTAAATTAGGCAAGAAATGAACCGATGTTTGATGCCAGCAGCATCCATAACCTGGCACTGCAGAAGAAGACAGAAGAAAGATGATGAACAGTTTAAGGTGGTTTACTGCAGCATCTGTGTGTGTGTTCTGTAAAGAAGGGCTAACTAATATGGGCACGCAACCGGCACCATTTATGTTGAGTTATCATGTACACACTGGCGGCGTCCCATTTAGAAAGGACACTTAAAGACACTGCTGCAGAGCATTCACTTGAAAATGTTGCGAGATGTGTAGTCAAGAAACCAAAGCTTGCAAATTCACTGATACGATCATTTAAAGTCACGCAAATATATGAAATATGAGCGAGCAACTTCCAACTGACACCAGAGATGATCACAACGAATGTTGTGAGGAAACCGCAAAAGGCGATGAAAAATAGATTTTGGTGAGTAGCAGCAAGGGCAGGAGATCACACCTTTTCATCCCAAAACGATTATTTGTCAGTTATAGGAATGCAGCTTATATGTCATTGCTGAATGAGTAACTTAAAATAACGTAGACATGGAGAAAACTTATGAGTTGCAAATCATTGGAGGGCAGATTCAGCTGATCACCAATCAGCTCAAACCTCACACTGCAGTATTTTAGTGTCAGCTGTTTGTGCTTTGCTGTTTACCCCACCCTGCTCTTTTGTGGTGGGGAAATGGATTTGCTTTTAAAGACAGCGTGCTCTTTTGAGAAAAATTCAGGAGACTGGGCTGTAATAGTACATGTAGGTGAGGGTGAGGAGGTTTTGTTCAGAGGAGAGAAAGGAGGTTTTCGCAGCCACTGAGTCACTGGTATTGATCGACAACCTTGCAAACACCCCTGCGCACATCTCATCATCAGTTAGGGCATTAAAAGTCTTACTTACTGCACATTTAAGCATTATGAAGACATATTATCTGTTGGACATGGATGCCATCTTATTTCCAGCCTTCACACAAATCGTCCACATCTTTAAGCTGCTCCTTGTTCAGTGATGATGCTATCTTCTTCCAGTGATCAATCACGGCCCGAGCCTGCCATTGATCCGTCTGTCTGAGGCTCTGCGGCTCGGCCTGTCCTGTTCCAGACCCGCAGGGGCTGGCCAGGTTCACAGGTCACGGCCACAGTTGGAATGAACCACCGGAGGTTAATATGCACTGGGTAAACACAACAATGGGACACCGGGCGGGATAAAACGTTTCAGAAACTCAAAAGGAAATCTGACAGCAATTTAGCAGCATTTTTGGCTCACTTTCAGGATGGCACGAGTTTAAACTGAATGTTGGGGATCAACACCAAGGCTTCAGCAGCACAAAGGCAAACACAGACATCTTGTTCTGCCTCCCACTGTATTGACGATTGCATGATGATCAATGATTTGGGCTTCTGAAACTCAGAAAGGCAAAGTTACATCCACCCAATGAGCATGCAGCTCATCCCACAGATGTGCTCTCATGTCTGAGTGAAACCGTAAAGAACATAGAAAATCCCTTTAACAGACAGATCACTCTTACGATGTTATGTATTACTTGTCCGAAAAGGGATTAAATCTAATCTCTGTTCCTCAAGTGTGATTTCCCTGAGTGCCCATTTAGATATCAAGCTGCTGGGTGGATTAGGTGTTGACGGTCTGGCAAAGTGGGGGATGGGGAGCCAAAAGGATCAGCTCTGCTTACACCCCGAGAAGCTAAAAGTTGTGATTATTGATACAATTATAAGAAAATATTACATATACCACCCCATTTGTATCAGATGATGGTTTACATGGCATGTTCATTTACAGGTTTATTTTTTAATTAATATTTTTCCAAAACATGTCATGGCAATACGATTCCTGTGATCGTCCCCTACTGAAGATGCACACTGTACATGCCAAACAGTGTGATGCATTGTTCTTCAAAGGTTTATCAGAACTGGACGACTGGTTCAGGATTATTTGGCCTTTAAAGAACTTGAAAGTTTTTACTTCTACACACGCAGTAATTTCCATCACCGGCTCTGAATCGTGACCCAATGGTTCAATCCATTTATTTCCTAAGATGTCTCAGGTGCATTCAAACACATACGTACATGACACAAAACACACAGAGTGAAAGAAGGAAAGGAAGCAGAGTCTCTTTTCATGTGACCTTTGTCCTGACATCCTTACATTTCATTTGTGAGCGCGGGATGTTTAATATTTGTCTGTTTTTCATGTGTGTTCCTGATCCCTTCCCCATGTTTCAAGACCACCGTGGAACTTTGACACACAGAAACCATCACCGTCAATTTACTGTAATTACTGCAAGGCCTCTGGTGCACCACCTCTCCAAAGCCCGGTCCCTGGTCCCCATCCATCCTGCCAAAATGGCAGCTTTATAGCCTCCTTCCAATACTGTCCTTGGTCGGCCGATGGGGATGAGGCGAGTCTCTGCCTGAACAGGAGGGCAAACAAAGGGATACGTCTGGTTGATAAATTAAGATGTTGCCCAAGGGTTGTTGGTTGTGTTCTTGGTCAGTACACTCACCAATTAAATCGTTATCCAGCAGTCACTCATGCTGCTCAGGGTCTGTCTGTCCACTTACCCTTGCCAGGATACTGCTAATTATTGTACCAATAATGGTGTTTAATTTCTGTGAGTTTTAAATAGATTCTTCTTACTGCAAAATAATTCTGAAACGACAAAATAATACACTCAGTACTTCTCTGTTTTCTTGCAGTGTTTTTGGCAGTATTTGCCATACTGTAATAATATTACCTGCCTCACTTCCGATGGCTTGAGAGGAACTATTTCTTCCTCCCGCATAGCAAATATTTTGATGCTCCGACTGAGATTGCTGCCTCAGAAAAGCAGCTCTCCGGTCTTTTTGCTGTTGCTCATATCTGCCCTCCTGACAAACAGGTCTTTTTCAAATTCTGTTCGAAAGGCACAGTGAGCCCATACTGTGATACTGATACTCTAGTCCTTTCACATGCAAAGCAAATGTGGGAAGTGAGTTGCTGTTGCCTCACATGTGATAATGGCCCGTTTCTTCTGCAGGGGTCAGAATGACCGACACAAGTCCTGTAAAACTGCAATGGAAATTTTATTCACTGAGTTTTGACAATAACTGCCTCATGTTCTTAATCATGATCATCCTCTTCTGCTTCCTGTTCTCCTCCATCATACACACACACACACACACACACACACAGAGTCATTTTTCCATCTCTTTTAACCTCAACTTAACCTTAAAGCAAGACTTCACTGTAATATTTAATGATTAATGTTTTGGGTACTTGTGTTTTGTGCCCATAAGTAAGACGGGTCCTCACAATTTGACAGTGTAAACAGATGTTTGTCCCCACAACAACAGGAATACGCGTCCACACACACACACACACACACACACAGGTGAGGCCATACTCACGGGTTGCTGGCCCCTGGTGCTTTGCTCTGCAGGGTCCTGCGTGACTTGGAAGGAGCTGCCCTGACTCGTCCTGGTGCCGCTAACAGCTGATCTGACATTCTGATCACAGAGCAGCAGCCGGTCCTGCCAAGTCGACACCCAGCGGCCTTCAGCAGCATCTTCTTGTTCACGCGACAGCTCAGCCACCAAAACGATCAGAAAGAAATCCAGGAAATCTGCTCAGACACGATTGTTTATTTAATGTGGTGCAAATGAACAGATTGTGAGCTGCTTCTTACTGGCTGCTACTCCTGTAAAGATGATGAATTGCACAAAACAAATCTTGAATAATTTATGGATTTTTTTTTTTAAAGGGATAGAATTAAATTAAAATGCAGTATTAATTAATTATGGACATCTGACAATTGTTAAGATTTGTTTATTATCTGTGAATAATTTATCATTAAAGTACATGTATTACTTAAAGCTGTTCTTTGTGACTTATTAGAGGACGTTTCCCTTCATTTTAATTTTTATTTTATGGTGCTCAGCGCTGATGTTTTACCCTCTGTATTCATCCAAGTCCTTTAATGTCGTGTATCTCCTGATGCCAGTGTTTTTCCCCCTCTTACAAAACAGCTATCCATGTTAACTATCAAAAACTACGACAATAGATTATTTTTGCAACAAAATACAAGACTAAAACCAAATTAAAAAGTGCCCTTTGACAGGGAAGACCATGACAAAAAGCGAGCTAATATTCAGTTATGTGAAACCAACAGGTTCTTGGAAGAAACAGATTTCTGAATCAAATTCAACTACAATCCCCTGAGAATTAGACGAAAAGCAACAACAGAAGTTTGGAAATGAAAACTGGATGTACTGAGGAGTCAGTCTGTTATATCACTGCAGAGCAGAGTGACATGAACACTGCGTATGTGAACAGCAAGGCAGCTCCTTTTGCAGTCGCCTTGTGATACATGATTAAAAGTTCCATTATGTTTGGATGGAAACCTGACTTACAAATCTTTGAACTGAAATGAATAAAATTACTGAAATCAGCAAATTCTACCAGAATGTATTACACACTACCAGAGTGCCGGACTGTAGTCTGAAGGGAAATGAAAATCTGCTCCTGTTTCATGGGAAAAAGACCTTCCAGAACCAAAGATTATTAACGAGCATCTTCCTGAGTGCACTTGTGTGCTCGTCTGCCAAAGACTATTGTATGAACTGGAACAAAGACACATTCTTATATTGTTGCGTGACTGCCATATCAATAATCCAACCTTGAAGTGGCATTATTGCAATCGTGTACCTGGATCAAATTTTCAGCTGCAGTGCTTCCTTCGGGTTACTCTTTATGCCTAAAGCCAGCTTTAAGTCCAGCTGGGTGTTGTAAGCACGATGGAGGCTCCGCCAACAGACCACAGTGAGGAGGGTAAAGTGAAAACGAAAGACCTTAATAAATAAACTTACTCAAAAATGAACGGAAGAAGCAGCTATGAATCGAGAGGAAAAGAAATCAAAAGAATAATCCAAAGGCACAGCAAACACAGGGAATGCAAGGATCACAGGAAGGCAGCAAACACAGACAAACTGACAGCAAACACAAAGAGAGGCAGAATATTTTCACATCTCAGTCTTTCAATTGATTTAATTCAAACAAACTGTTACTTTGTGAGCTGCAGGTGTGTTTGAACAGAACGGGAGGCGAGGCTGAACTGAACACAGACGCAGCTGAAACTACGAGGGGCTCCCGGACTATCGCCTCTAGAGGTACAAAGTGGTACTACGATTATGCTTATTAGTATCACCTCTGTGACAAAATGTCGGCACTGTTGTTTCCTCACAGTCTGTTGATGATATTTGTTCATTTTTAAAAAATGTTTTAAACTAAAATCCCAGCCATATCCCAGCCGACAAACTGCGCCTTTAAGATGAAAACATTGTGGAAAAACACAGTACACTTGCTTTTCTTGTTAAAGCCTACGTACAGAGCAAATGGAAAACACTAACGTCACATATATAATGTGGATGTTTCAATAATAACTCTGAAATACAGTCAACCGTCTCAGAGCCATGTTGTCTTTCACCATCAGCTGGATCAACTGTCCTTCATGTTATGCAGTATTTGTACTTTATTTTCCACTAATAACTCGTGGCATCGCAGTATGAGGGCGGCACACGATTACAATGTTCCCACTGTGCATTTTACCACATTATTGACTTTTTCCAGAGCTGCAGGAAGCGTATTCTATAAACCTCTTTATCACGAGTGGACCGAGATGCAGAACATGAATGAGTCACAAAATGCCTCCAATGTTACTCGTACAAACAATTCAATTCTGGGAAGTTTGTGTGTGCTGAGAGGGTGGTCATAAAAACTAATACAACCAGATGAATCACCTGGACCTCGCTGTGAGGCGTGTGTGTGGTGAACCGTGTGTGTGGTGAACCGTGTGTGTGTGCAGGTTGGACGGAAACAAAGGAAGTACAGTTCGCTAGTTTACTTTGTCATCTCTTTGCAGCAACACTGAAGCGTTGTCTTTGGTCCCTCGGGGTGAACTGTGGTGTATGAGATGAATAGAGGGGTTATGGTCATGTACTGTGAATAAAGTGGCACTTTAGTCTCATTTTTCAATTAGGATAATGGCTAGCAGCTCTTTGTAAACATGGACATGAGCTGGAGATGGAGTGGCTTCTGGGAGGGAAGGGGAGACCAAGTAACAACAGTCAAAAACAGAAAGAAGAAAAAGAAAGAATTTCCAAAATCTTATCTTTAATTCTTGCATTCTTAGTTTTTAATCATGTAGCTTGCAGGTGGCATTTTTATTTTATATTGAATTGTTGCTGGTGAATAAATCAGCCTTTATTGATTACATAATGAGGTGTGGGAGCAATGGGGAAACATGGCAGATTCTTCTTGATCAGGTCACTAAACTAAAATAAATTTTATTTTCCTACAAGAAATTAAAAAATAAACACATAATAAAAACTTTCTCCATAAGTAATTTGAGTTTGCATTTTCGGTATCTCTAATTGCTAATCAGAAGGATGAAAAGAACTTAACTCGAACAAAACAAAAAGCTAAAAGAGATGAGTCAACCTTGGACGGTCATTCAAAAGATGGAGAGACTTGTTGAATTCGAAAGGATTCAAAATCCTTCAGATGTGGCTCTACATCAGTACATGAATTTACACTGGAACCGATCATTGTGGATGTTAGTGTAATTTACCTTATGGCTCTACAAAATTATTACTACTCCAGAGAACATGAATCCGTTCGTTTACTTTGATATTACATTTATTAAAATGACACAACCACTCCCAAAGTAAATGCACACACCAGCCAGATCTAACGAACGCTTTCAACATGAGGCTCCTGAAAAATCCATCAAAGAAAATTTTCAGCTTCAGGTCGCCAAAACCAGTACAAAATGAAGGTTCCTCGTAGCTGTGTTAAAAAAAACACACAGGACATTGTTTTGAAATTTAAATGATGGCTGGAATTAAAGTTCAGGGAGGAGGTACATGTTAGCACTGTCCTGCTAACCACTGCACTCAGGGTTCTGGGTGGTTTGAGATGGGTTTGAGTCCCCGTCTGGGCCCTTCTGTACAAAGTTTGCATATTCTCCCTGTTCCTGCGTGGGTACTCTGGTGACCAGTCCAGGGTGTATCCCGCTTCTTGCCCGTTGTCAAAGTGGTATAAAAGATGGATGGATGGATGGACGGACTCATGAAACTATGACCTGAGACTCATTAACCAGTTTACCTGTGGACCCTTCCAAGAGGACAAAATTATTTTAAACTTATCTTGTTTTAAAAAATAAAGCCATGTTTTTGGGGGTGAAAACAGAAAACTCTGGGCTGAGCCTTTAATGTCAGCATCTCAGAGACACAGCGTGTACTGTGTGCAGTTCACTGACATGGCATTAATTTAATTTAATTTTTTAATTCTTTTTAATTTTATTACACTTTATCAATCCCAAGCTGGGAAATTACTTCTCTGCATTTAACCCATCACTGATTGAAACACACACACATGCAACATGCAGTGAAGCACACAGGAGCAGTGGGCTGCCATGTCAGGTGCCCCGGGAACAAACTGGGGGTTAAATGGGAGGGCACATCAGTCGGCTAATAGAGGGGGGGAGCGTTATTAATCACTCCACCACACCTGATTAAATTACAAAATTATAAAAATTAAATTACAGAGTCTATCAGAGTTCTGAAGTGCAAAAGCTCATGCTGGACACACACACTGAACTCTGTTGTGTGTATCTCTTGAAATACTGCATTTGGGGTCAGGAATGACAGCCTGCCTCGTGAGAAATTAGATTCTGTCATCAGTGCTGTTAGCTAAAGTTTTATATAGCAGCTCACGAAATCCTCCATCGCCAAAACTTTGAGACCTCCTGGTATGGAGCCATACAGCTGCTGCAAGTCGACCTTTACATGCACGTAACACTGAATGGGTTAAGTGTTTAGGCAGCACTAATGCAGACAAACAGACAGGCTGGGACAAAGACGAAGAGGAAGAAGGACTGACTGAGATGGAAAAGAGTCTGTTCAACACCAAGGGAAGCTTTCAACAAGTTCCCTAAATTAAACAACAAAATTCATCTTTTATAACTGCTCCCCCTGAACCACACAAGTAAAATACGTCTAATTCGACATCCCTATGATTTCCTTCTCTTGTTAATCCCTTGTTGTTGTACTGAGAAACCAACTGTTGCTAAAAAAAAAAGCAAACAACCATCTGCCAAAGTCAAAGTCTGACATTTTGTTGACCTGTTCAGCCACCCTGACCTTTTCTTCATATGGACTTTGTGGCTGCAAAAAACTTCATCCCACTGGACAAATATTGCCAGAGGTCGCAGAGGTGGAGGCTGCTGTTGCTTGACATTGAGCATTTGTAAAAATGATTCATGCTGTTGTTGTTCTTGGGAGGACAGTCTCCAAACTTTCCACAAAAGCAAATCTCAGTCATTCCTGCTGCGGTACGGAAACGTGCACAGCTTTGAAATGTTGGTGGCATGAAGACGACAGTACCAGCAGAGACAGATAGATGGCAAGAAGACAGACAGAGAGACAGACAGAGCAGAGAGACGCCGCTGGCGTTCATTAGCTCCTGAGCTAACAGCTAACTACTGCTGCTTCAACCACATCTCCTCAGGTTTCTGCTCATCTGCATGAGCCTCTTGGAGGCCTCTGGTGTCCACAACCCAGCTACTAATGAGGGGCTGAGATGGGCTGATCTGGTTACACACACACACATACACACACAAAAACACACACACCACACATGGCTGACAATAACACAAGGAAATTAGCTTAAATATAATAGTTAGGAATAAACTGAGGCACTCGTCAGTGCATGCACATACACACATAGACAGAACTGAGAACGTGTGTGCTCATCCTCCACAAAAGAAATCCACAAACACACACACACGTGTCCACCACACACACACACACACACACACACACACACACACACATGCACATGCTGGCTGGGTGTTGATGATCCAGCCACAGATGCAAACGAAAAATAAGATGGGGAAGGGTCGGGTGTTGTTAAAAAAAAACAAGAGAAGTGATGAAGAATTTGAGACGGCTGAACCCAACACCGTCATTCAGCTTGGTGGTGTATCGATCAGGGTGGAGAGGATTTTGTCTGATGAGGGGTTGGGGGCTGTGATGTCCAGATCTGTAGATAAAGACACTGGAGCATGTGATGGCTTACGCAGAGTCCCCTCTCTGTATCTTGTTCCATCAGCTTGTTGTGAAGGGCTTCTCATCTGATATGAGACAGAGGACATGGGTAGCGTATGGCGTTAACATGACCAGCGCCACATCTCTGATTTCTGTCTTCTCAGGCCACCCACATGCTACAGTCTCACTGAGACTGTTTTGGTTGAGGGTTTCGCTCTGTTATGACTGATTTTTAGAAATGAAGCTAAATACTCAAATTAAATAAATAGAATCATTTTAAATAAGATAATTATGTATTTCTCACTGCTTCGCAGTTTTGGGCAAGTCACTTGGAAAGCATTAGCATATCACAGTAACACGACATCAGTATTAAAAAGGTGCAACTGATCAGCGTATTATGAGTTTCAGGCATGAAGAACTTAATTACCTCACACTCAGTCTTAATAAAAGTATTCAGCTGCTGAAGGCACTAAACAAAAGGTTAGATTTTTGATTCTATACATGACAATCAACATGCAAGAAGTGCAAACCAAGTTTCAGTACAAATATAGGTTTGTGTCACTATATGTAAGACTGGTCGGAAGGAACCCTAATCAATTTAATGAGATGCACCTCATGCCTGGTTCAACTCAGTCGAGGAGGTCATAGACCTACAGTATGTCAGTGGAATTCAAGTGAAACTCAAGTATCCTGAATATTTCTGTGATGGCAGAACTTTGCAAAAGAACACTCAGGAGAAATAATCATATTCAAGAGACAAGTGCACAGTATTTAGAAGGCCTCTGGCCTTCTCAATTGAACTTGAGAAAAAGAAAAAACTAATTTAAAAATTAAATTAAATTAAATCCCAAACAAGACAAAGTTACTACCTCAGAATAATGTGCTTGTTTAGATGTGTGTTTGGTAGAACAGAATACAAAATTCATCCACCTGATTTTGATTCATCCAAGGCTTCCAACTTTCTCAAGAAAGTTAATGAGATCATGTGGTTTTCAGCGGTAATCTGAAACCCCAGAACAGCTGCTAAATGGATCTTGAGATGAGATGAGATGAGGAAATTTGGAAGTACATTAAGGTTTACGTGATCACCACATCTGTGATCATCTACTTCAAAATAATTATTTAAGTTTATCTATTTTTTTTTTGTTGTTGTTGATGTTCTGTCTCATGGTTGATGTTTCACTTCAATTTCCCCACAAAGATTTTTTTAAAATAATTTTTCAAGGGATTAAAAAATAAAAAAAAGCAACACATGTAACATAAGCCATCATATCAATGTTCTGTACACGAGTCAATGTACAGCAAGTGAACGGCAGCCAGAAGCAGCACAGCATACATACAAACATGGCAGCTATGTGGATTTACCACTTAAAATGTAAGAGCCTTTCCTTGTACTTGGTCCAAAAGAGCTTTTACTCACCCTCTCATTCTCTTGTTACACTCCCCCCTCATCTCTTTTTCTCTCTGTCCCCCACTCTCTCTCCCTCTCTCTCTCCCTCTCTCTCCCTCTCTCTCTCTCCAATGCTGTATGAAATTGATTGATCATTGTTTAAGGGTTTGACAGAAGTGCAGCCTCTCTTAGACTCTTCCTGTCTGCTCATGTTTAACCCCTAACATAAATGCACAGTGCTCATTGTTTTTTCATCGTGACAGGATGAAAGGGCATTTGTTGATAACTTTCTGCAGATTCTCTGGAGGTGTTCTGAAAGAAATAAAAATACAGTCGGCCTTTTTCATGTAAAAAAAAAAAAAAATCTTTTACATCTTATCAACCAAAAAGGTGAAACTTGTTTCATTTGCTGTTTCGTCCTCCTACGACCGCATGCACAACATTTCACGACGATCCAAAGTGGTGGACTTGCAGACTGAATGACATTATCGGCCACAGAGCCTTGCTGCCAGCGTGGCTAAAGAGGCAAAATCATTTTCTGAAACAGGATGTTTTAAGCAAACGTCACTCAAACAACACAATTTGTCCAGGACTATTTTCAGTTGCAGATTAATACATTTGTGAGTATTCACAGCAGCTGGAGTGCATGGGTTATTTTTTTTTTTTAATCACGGTAATAAAGGAGCATGTCACCCAATAAATCATCATTCATTGATAGTTTCTGAACAACAATGGCTGAGCTTAATAAATTATATGAATGTCAGGCTTTGGCTACTCAGGCAACACTTGCAAGTAGGATCAGTTCACTGCTGGTTTTGGTCTTTTTACGGGATTTGTTGCCTTATCCTTTTATCTCACTGTATGGACTGATTTCACGATATGCACTTGCATGTTTGTGTGTACTGGAGAGATAGTTCGAGGAAGTTAAGGACAAATGGTGGAGATAACGGCTGGTAACATGGTCAAGTCCATAGCACAGGATGTAACAGCGGCTGTGTCTGTTCCGTGCGAGCAGAGTCCTGACCAGTGTATTTATCTTTGAAGTGACAGGGGGAGATTGATTCAAACGCCAAGTGTCGCAATTAACCCCTTCGATGACCATCAATCACCATAATACATAAAAACAGTAATCTAATTAAATACCCAGAGAGAAATGTGGCCATTATCATTTGTCAAACGTCCACTAGTACCAAACGCAGTGAGGGTGAAGCTCGTAGTGAATTAGGTTGCGTGGAAATTAATTGTGTGAATTAAAATAAGGAGAAGAACGGACAGAAATGAGCACAATGAGGCAAACTGGCCCGTTTGAATAGGCTGCATCACTTGGAAATCAGGGGACAAAAGACAGAATGCAATTACGCAG